>NC_073302.1:200852013-201183679 GCF_027595985.1 Sorex araneus | reverse complement strand
TCACTCAAACTCGAAGGAACCGTACATTATTTCTCGCATAAACAACAGCTCAGGAACTTCACAGACTCTAAACCAAACTTAAAAGAAGGACTAAAGGGGCTATTGTAAGTCAAGGAAGAACCCCACAAGAACAACAAACCCCACAGAAAGATGACACAAAACTCCATGACAATAATCTCTCTCAATGTCAATGGCCTAAATGCACCAATTAAAAGACATAGAGTGGCAAAATGGATTCGGAAACTAAACCCAACATTCTGCTGCCTGCAAGAAACACACCTGAACAGTCAGGGCAAACACAGACTCAAAGTCAAAGGATGGAAAAGAATCCTGCAAGCAAACAACTCCCTCAAAAAAGCTGGGGTGGCAATACTAGTGTGCTACAACATAGATTTCAGGTTGAAAAAGATTAGGAGGGCCAACGAAGGTCACTTCCTATTTATCAAGGGGCATGTGCAACAGGAAGAAATAACACTCTTAAATGTATATGCAACTAAAGAGAGACAGGCTAAATACTTAAAACAACTCCTAACAGACTTTAAGGAGGACATTGCTACAGCACAATAAGAGTCGGAGACTTTAACACTGCCCTATCACCTCTGGATAGATCGATAAGAACAAAAGTCAGCAAGGAAATACGGACTGTGAAGGAGGAAAAGAAGAGAGAGGCCTAATAGACCTATACAGGGCTTTACACCCAAAAAGAAAGAATACACATTCTTTTCCATTGCACATGGAACATTTTCCAAAATAGACTATGTACTGGGTCACAAAACATACCTCAATAAAATCAGAAAAATAGAAATTGTATCAACTATCTTCTCAGACCACAGTGCACTGAAGATAGAAGCTAATCACACACAGACGCAGAGAATCAAAACAAACACCTGGATATTAAACAGCTCAATGTTGAACAATAAGTGGGTCAGGAAGTGGGTCAAGGAAGAAATCAAGAGATACCTCGAAAGAAATGAGAATGAAGACACAAGCTACCAAAACTTACGGGACACAGCTAAAGCTGTGTTAAGGGGAAAATTTATAGCTCTGCAAGCATTCCTTAGGAAGGAAGAAAGGGCCTAAATAGATAGCTTGACTTCACAGCTCAAGGCCTTAAAAAGGGAACAGAAAAAGTAACCCAAATCAGACTGAAGGAAAGAAATAAAAAAAGTTAGAGCAGAAATTAATGACATGGAAACCCAGAAAACCCAGAAACCAAGGGCTGGTTCTTTGAGAAGATAAATAAGATTGATAAACCACTAGCAAGACTCACAAAGAATGAGAGAGAGAGAACCTTAATAAACCGAATCAGGAATGAAAAGGAGGACATCACAACAGAAACCAATGAAATTCAAAAGATCATCAGAGGCTACTTTGAAAGCCTGTATACCACGAAACAAGAGAACCTAAAAGAAATGGATTAATTCCTTGATTCCTACAATCTCCCAAGACTGAAAAAAGAAGACTTGGAATACCTGAATAGACCCATTAATATTAAGGAAATTGAAACTGTAATAAAAAATCTCCTAAAAAACAAAAGCCAAGGTCCAGATGGATTCACTGGCGAATTCTTCCAAACATTTAAAGAAGACCTGTTGCCAGTTCTCCTCAAGCTTTTACAGGAAATTGAAAAAAACAGGAACTCTCCCAAACAGTTTCTATCAAGCACACAACTCCCTAATACCAAAAGTAAACAGGCACCACTAAGAAAGAAAATTATAGACCAATATCCTGATGAACACCGAGGCAATGATCCTCAACAAAGTATTATCAAATAGGATCCAACAACTTATCAAAAAGATCATACACCATGACCAAGTGGGATTCATCCCAGGGATGCAAGGATGGTTTAGCATTTGGAAATCAATCAACATAATGCATCATATCAACAAAAGTAAAGATAAAAAACATATGATCATATCAATAGATGCAGAGAAAGCATTTGACAAGATCCAGCATCCGTTCATGATGAAAACCCTCGCCAGAATAAGTTTTGGAGGAACTTTCCTCAAGATAGTCAAAGGCATCTACCATACGCCTATGGCAAGCATTATCCTCAATGGGGAAAAACTAAGGGCCTTTCCTGTAAGATCCGGCACAAGACAAGAATGCCAGCCGTAGACCAATGGAACAGGGTGGAATATCCCTACACACAACCCCAAATGTATGATCATCTAATCTTTGATAAGGGAGCAAGAGATGTGAAGTGGAGCAAGGAAAGCCTCTTTAACAAATGGTGCTGGCACAACTGGACAACCACATGCAAAAAAATGGGTTTAGACCTTGACCTGACACCATGCACAAAAGTCAGATCAAAATGGATTAAAGACCTCAACATTAGACCACAAACCATAAGGTACATTGAAGACAAGGTCGGCGAAACCCTCCACGATATTGAAGATAAAGGTATCTTCAAAGGTGACACGGAACTAAGCAATCTAGTAAAAACAGAGATCAACAAATGGGACTACATTAAACTAAAAAGCTTCTGCACCGCAAGAGATACAGTGACCAGAATCCAAAGACTATCCACAGAATGGGAAAGGATATTTACACAATACCCATCAGATAAGGGGTTGATATCAATGGTATATAAAGCACTGGTTGAACTCTACAAGAAGAAAACATCCAACCCCATCAAAAAATGGGGCGAAGAAATGAACAGAAACTTTACCAAGGAAGAAATACGAATGGCCAAAAGGCACATGAAAAAGTGCTCTGCATCACTAATCATCAGAGAGATGCAGATCAAAACAACCATGAGATACCACCTCACACCACAGAGACTGGCACACATCCAAAAGAACAAAAGCAACCGCTGTTGGAGAGGATGTGGGGAGAAAGGGACCCTTCTACACTGCTGGTGGGAATGCCGGCTAGTTCAGCCCTTTTGGAAAACAGTATGGACGATTCTCAGAAAACTAGAGGTTGAGCTCCCATTTGACCCAGCAATACCACTGCTGGGAATATATCCCAGAGAGGCAAAAAAGTACAATCGAAACAACATCTGCACATGTATGTTCATCGCAGCACTGTTTACAATAGCCAGAATCTGGAAAAAACCCGAATGCCCCAAAACGGATGACTGGTTGAGGAAACTTTGGTACATCTATACAATGGAATACTATGCAGCTGTTAGAAAAAAGGAAGTCAAGAATTTTGTAGTTAAGTGGATGGGCATGAAAAGTTTCATGCTGAGTGAAATGAGTCAGAAAGAGAGAGACAGACATAGAAAGACTGCACTCATCTATGGTATATAGAATATCAGAGTGGGAGACTAATACCCAAGAACCATAGAAATAAGTACCAGGAGGTTGACCCCATGGCTTCGCGGCTGGCCTCACGTTCCGGGGAAAGGGCAACTCAGAGAAGTGATCACCAACTACATTGTAGTTGAAGGCCATGTGGGGGAAGGGAGTTGCGGGCTGAATGAGGGCTAGAGACTGAGCACAGCGGCCACTCAACACCTTTATTGCAAACCACAACAGCTAATTAGAGAGAGAGAACAGAAGGGAATGCCCTGCCACAGTGGCAGGGTGGGGTGGGGGGGAGATGGGAGTGGGGAGGGTGGGAGGGACGCCGGGTTTACGGGTGGTGGAGAATGGGCACTGGTGAAGGGATGGGTTCCCGAACTTTGTATGAGGGAAGTATAAGCACAAAAGTGTATAAATCTGTAACTGTACCCTCAGGGTGATTCTCTAATTAAAAATAAATAAATTATAAAAAAAAAAGAATGCCCACTTTCAACACTTCTCTTCAATATTGTACTGGAAGTAGTTGCGATATCTATTAGACAAGAAAAAGAGATTATGGACATCCAGCTAGGAAAGGAAGAAATCAAACTCTCACTATTTGCAGACGATATGATACTATATCTAGAGAAGCTTAAAGCCTCTACTAAGAAACACTTAGAGACAATAGACTTATACAGCATAGTTGCAGGCTACAAAATCAGTACCTAAAAATCCATGGCCTTCCTATATACAAATAATGAGGCAGAGGAAAGGGACATGAAAAAAGCAATCCCATTCACAATCGTGCCCCAGAAAATCAAGTACCTCGGAATCTGTTTAACTAAGGAAGTAAAAGACCTCTACAAAGAAAACTATAAAACGCTACTCCATGAAATAAAAGAGGATGTGAGGAAATGGAATCATATACGCTGTTCATGTATAGTGAGAATTAATATTGTCAAAATGGCAATACTCCCCAAAGCATTATAAAGATTCAACACGATCCCTATAAGGATACCCATGAAATTCTTCAAAGAAACGGATCAAGCAATCATAAAATTCATATGGAACAACAAACGCCCACGGATAGCTAAAACAATTCTTGGGAAAAGATGATGGAAGGCATCACCCTCCCCAACCTCAAACTTTACTACAAAGCAGTAACAATTAAAACAGCATGGTACTGGAACAAAGGCAGACCTGCAGAAAAATGGAACAGGGTGGAATATCCCTACACACAAACCCAAATGTATGATCATCTAATCTTTGATAAGGGAGCAAGAGATGTGAAGTGGAGCAAGGAAAGCCTCTTTAACAAATGGTGCTGGCACAACTGGACAACCACATGCAAATGAATGGGCTTAGACCTCGACCTGACACCATGCACAAAAGTCAGATCAAATTGGATTAAAAAACTCAACATCAGACCACAAACCATAAGGTACATTGAGGACAAGGTCAGCAAAACCCTCCACAATATTGAAGATAAAGTTATCTTCAAAGATGACATGCAACTGGCCAACCAAGTGGAAACAGAGATAAACGAATGGGACTACATTAAACTAAAAAGCTTCTGCACCGCAAAACACAGTGACCACAATACAAAGACAATCTACAGAATGGGAAAGGATATTTACCCAATACCCATCAGATAAGGGGTTGATATCAAGGGTATATAGCACTGGTTGAACTTTACAAGAAGAAAACATCTAACCCCATCAAAAAATGGGGCGAAAAAATGAACAGAAATTTTTCCAAGGAAAAAAATTTGAATGGCTTAAAGGCACATGAAAAAGTGTTCTGCATCACTAATCATCAGGTAGATGCAGATCAAAACAACCATGATATCCCACCTCATACCACAGAGACTGCCACACATCCAAAACAACAAAAGCAACCTCTGTTGGAGAGGATGTGGGGAGAAAGGGACCCTTCTACACTGCTGGTGGGAATGCCGACTGGTTCAGCCATTTTAGAAAACAATATGGACTATTCTCAAATAATTAGAAATTGAGCTCCCATTTGACCCAGCATACCACTGCTGGATATATATCCCAGAGAAGCAAAAAAGTACAGTCGAAATGACATCTGCATTCATATATTCATCATAGCGCTATTTACAATAGCCAGAATCTGGAAAAAACCCGAGTGCCTTAGAACAGATGTCTGGTTGAAGATACTTTGGTATATCTATATAATGGAATACTATGCAGCTGTTAGAAAAAATGATGTCATGAACTTTGCATATAAGTGGATCGACATGGAAAGTATCATGGTAAGTGAAATGAGTCAGAAAGAGAGAGATAGCCATAGAACGATTGCACTCATCTGTGGAATATAGAATAATAGAGTAGGAGACTAACACCCAAGAATAGTAGAAATAAGTACCAGAAGTTGACTCCATGGCTTGGAAGCTGGCCTCACATTCTGGTGAGAGTGCAACTCAGATAGAGAGGGGAACACCAAGTAAAATGTGGTTGGAGGCCACTCAGGGGAAGGTTGATGCCTGCTGAATGTAAACTAGAGACTGAACACAATGGCCACTCAACACCTTTATTGCAAACCACAACACCTAATTAGAGAGAGATAACAGAAGAGAATACCCTGCCACAGTGGCAGTGTGGGGTGGGGGTAGATGGGATTGGGGGGGTGGGAGGGATGCTGGGTTTATTTGTGGTAGAGAATGGGCACTGGTGAAGGGATGGGTTCTCAAATTTTGTATGAGGGAAACATGAGCACGAAAATGTATAAATCTGTAACTGTACCCTAAATGTGACTCACTAATAAATTAAAAAAAGAGTAGTTATTATTTATGTTGAATATTTGCATATGTGAATTCAGATTCTTGTCAAGGAAAATTGTTTATGTTTTGAAAGGAGAGAGGGATTATTGATATTTTACACATTTTATTCCACTGTGGAGCCCTGCCCTCCCCCCCACAAAAAATGAATTACTAACAAGGTTAGTTATACTGTTGTTTTGTTGTTGGATAAATCTTCAGACTATTTATATATTAAGTTGCTTGTTAGGTAACCACAATGGTATTTGATTTTTTAAGTCTGTCTCTGAAATTTTTCCTTATAAGGACAGTGGTGCACGGACATGGCTCTTTGGTGGTGGATGTAGTAAATTTGTTTATCAATACTATAAATGTAACATTATTACAGCAGTGTTACCTAAGGTATATAAAAAGTTAAAATATTAGCAAAAGAAATTGATGTGTGGGACTAATAGTTCGTCTTAACTTTAACTTTTACAAGTAAGTAACTCAGGGACTAGTAGTTCATCTTAACTTTAACTTTTACAAGTAACTCAGGATTTCTTCAAATCAATTTTATTTAAATAGGACTCTAATTTGACATTATAATTCTTTTTAAATTTTTTTGTATCAAATGGGAGCTCAATTTGTAATTTTTTGAGAAGCGTCCATATTGTCTTTCAAAAGGGCTGAACCAGTTGGCATTCCCACCACCAGTGTAGAAGGGTTCCTTTCTCCCCACATGGATCGAGATGGAAAGTATCATGCTAAGTGAAATGATTCAGAAGGAGAGAGCCAGACATAGAAAGATTGCACTCATCTGTGGAATATAGAATAACAGAGTAGGAGACTAACACCCAAGAATAGTAGCAAGTAAAATGTGGTTGGAGAACCTGCTCGGGAAGGGAGATGAGTGCTGAAAGTAGACTATGGATGGAACACAATGGCTATTCAATACCCCTATTGCAAACCACAACACCCAAAAGGAGAGAGAGAACAAAAGGGAATGCCCTGCCACAGAGGTGGGGTGGGGGGGATGGGCTTGGGGCCTGGTAGGGAACTGTGTTCATTGGTGGTGGAGAATGGGCACTGTTGAAGGGATGGGTTCTTGAATATTGTATGAGAGAAACACAATCGCGAAAATGTGTAGATCTGTAACTGTACCCTCATGGTGATACACTAATTAAAATATAAATAAATTAAAAAACAATAAATTTTTTTTGTATAGGCCTTGATTCTTAGAATCATTTCCTGATTCTAAATTAAAAATTTTTTTAGTTTTTGAAAGATTCCTTGGGGGAATCACACTCATTGTTGGTCAAGTTTGACTGTGTTCAGCAATTATTCCTGGCAGTACTCTACATGATACCAGCAATTAAACAAAGCAAGTTATTTGTAAAGTCCTACCTCCTAGACTATCTATATAGACACAGCTGAAAAAAACCTTTATGTATCTACAGTTACATTCTTTTTGTATGGCTGTGGAGTCTGTGCCCGGATCAGGGCTGATAGTGTTTGTAGGAACTCCTGACTGACATGGACACCAGAGGAATTCCCAGCCTCACCGGAAGTTGCGGCTTTCAAGCTACATCTGAGACTGACTTGACTCACATGACTTGGTTTCTGGCCCTGTCACCCAGGTTTGGGGGAAACTGGTTCTCAGGCAGTGATGACAAGTCTGTGGTGCACACAAGAAAGCAGTAAGTCAGTTCCTGCCTTCATTAGTTCTGGTTCTTCTCTTTGGTCAAGAGGAAATATTTTCAAGAGAAGACATAGTAGCACAATAGGTTACAGGTGAACACTTGTTCACAGAAGAATGTGGATCTTGTTCGAAGAGATGGGAGCACCCCTAAAATACAAAAGAAAGAGGAGGTAATGTCTAGAATGCCATACACTAAAGTGAAAGAAAGAAATTGGCTACCCAGATTAGGAGTATGGGCAGCCCTGAGATGGGGTGCACTGAACTACTTTAGGAAGCTGACTGCAGATATTTTCCCCCAAACTCTTTTCAGCTTGGGATAGTGGTAGGACTCACTGAGAAAAAGGTTGTTCAGCTCTGGGGTCTTTTTAGTATTATTAGGGCATTATAACTGTTTGTGAATGATCTCTTAATATGGTTTGGCCATCATGCTAAATTGACAGCAGTATGATGCCCTTTCAGAATATTTTATCTCTCCCAACATTTCTTGGTTTTATAGCTTTTTGTCTCTTCAGTCTTTACTGTTATGAATTTTTGTCTCTCTAGACATTTCTTAATCTTAATGGTTCCCTGAAATTTCCTGCCCAGAGACACCCTACCTGGTTACTTACCCCAGTCTTCAAATAAATTTACTCATGTAGTCTCTAAACCAATTGAAAACAGGTATAAAATTGATAATTTTTAAATTTAATAAAAAGTTATTCTAGGATGCCATTATTCATTTGATCCAGTTTTCTATCATTTCTCAAAAGGTCCATAATGAAGAAAGAGAGGTATAGGTTTCTTCTTGATGCTAGAGTAGTTCAGCCTCCAGAGAAACTGTACAGTTTGGGGGGATGAAAACATGGACCTGTAGCTATTCGTTGCTTTCACTATGTCAAAGAAAGGAATTAGAACCAAATATTTAGCTAAATTTTATGACTGTGCCTAATTTTAGAGATTTTTTTCTTGGTTTTGGGGTGAACCCTGGCAGTGCTCACATGGCCTCTTTCTCACTCTGTGCTCAGAATTTACTCCTGATGGGTCTCAGGTGTGCTAGCTTCTATTCTGACTCAGCACTATGTGGTGTTAAGTATAGAAGCTGGTTTGCTACTAGAAAGGATGTGCCAACTATACAGCATCAGTCCCTTCATTTTATAAAACCTTTGTAGGAGTTATTCAAAGACTTATACTATTGACTCTATTACTATTTGATTTTTCTTTGGTGGGGAGGAGCTGGGACACACCCAGTGATTTTCAGGGCTTATTGCTGACTCTGCATTCAACAGTTACTCCTGGGGAGGTGCAGGGGCCTGTAGGGGATGTTGGGAATGGAAGTCAAGTTGAACATTACAATACAAGCACCCTACCTGCTGTACTATCTCTCCTGCCCCTGTTTCTCCTTTTAGTCTAGAATTCGCATGGGGCTGTAGAGATAGTATAGCAGGTAGGGTTTTACTTTGCACAGGCTGACCCTGGTTCCATCTCAGACATTCCATATGGCCACCTGAGCCTGTCAGGAGTAATTCTTGAGGGCAGAGCCTGGAATAACCCTTGAGCATAACAGGTGTAGCCCCCAAACAAACAAAATAAAACAAAAGCAGAAATTTTTCATTGGCACACTACTCCAATTTTAACCCTCAATCATTTATTTTTGCATATTTGACAATGCCTTCTGTGAACGTGGTCTATATGCATTTAATTATTTCTATATATAGTTTAGAAAATAGAAGTGTTTGTTTTAACATAAAATGTCAGAGCAATTTTGGATAGCACTTTTGCGCAAGAGTGTCAGAACTGTTTATATCCTCCAATACCAATTACCAACTGATTGCTCTATTGTTTTTCAACATGCTTGGGAATATAAATTGCTACAATCTGATTCAATTAAACTCAGAATATCTTTGCAGGGTGATGTTAGAGGCCAGTCTGTGAGATGTGTTCTGAACCCAGGAGAATTCTTCTTGATTGTTTTTTTACCTAGCTTTCTTTTAACGTGTTACTTTAAAAGAACCATCCATGTCTTAATGCACTCTTTCAAACTTCCCATAGCTGTAATGAAATTACGCTTGGTCTTTTCTACTTTCTCTCCCAACAGTGTTTCCTTTGGGGAGAAAGTGGGATCCTCTTTTCTTTTGGCCTGCTATCGCTCCTGAAAAACATCCCTGTGCCTCATTGTTCTGTAGCAAGAAATGGGCATGGTTTTCTTCTTTCAAGCAGGATGTCAAATTCAGAAAGTCACTTTATTCTCCATTTGTTTGTCTGACCCACACCAGATGGTGTTTTGGGCTGGAACCACTCAGGCAGGATGCAAGGGAATATAAGGGGTATCAGGATCAGTCATACTCAAGGTAAGTGCTCTACTTGCTCTAAAATCTTCTCTGGACCCAGATAGTCACGTCTTCACTCTTGGTTTATCTCTCCTAGCACAAACCCTTTGTCATATAAATGGATAAGGGTCCTTTAAGGCGTCCCTAACTGTTTTTGTTTTTCAGGTGTTAGGTGTTCTTTCCTCAGCTAGGCATCTAAAGAGAGACTTGAATAGGAAGAAACTTCAGACCTTAAGCCAGGAAGAACTTTCACAACAAACATGTAGGGGAGGCGGGTGAGACTTGGTGGCCTTTTGCAATTTTACATTTATCAACACAAGTTTCAAATAGAAACCTGGTAAAATATGAAACTCAATTTAGTCATTCTGTCCTTTGAAAGCCTAAATTTCCTGCCTTATAAAGTGTACCTTCAGCACTTTTTCGGCTTTGTTCTAAAATAATTTTTCCCATCTCAGGAGACTGGCCCATAATTCATTTATTGTTCAAAGTTACAAACTGACCCCAGTTATTCAACTCGGATTTCTTTACTTTTATTAAAGTAACTTCTCCTGGTCCCTGCATGTATAAGCCCAGACCCCGGCAACTGCACCCAACTCGCCTCAGTGTCTGGTGGGCAGGGCACGCTGCCCCCCTCCCCCGCCCCCGCCACCAGCTTCCAGTGTGTCCATCTTACTCTCCAGGTGTGCCGACTTTCCTGTCCTGGTGCCCCTGTCCCTGCCTGAGTACCCCGGCCACCACAGGGGGCGTGGCATCCACACTAGTGGTTGTGGCTTCTTCAGCAGGGGGCATGGCCTCCGGGGGCTGCAGTCCTTTCATTTTCCCCTCTACCAGCACTCTGAACTCACACCTCAATCCCTACTACCTAACTCTGTGGAGAACTCCCTGGCTATCTCAAACACAATAGGCTAATAGTCCACTAATCTATTCCAATTCTACCAAAATACCGGTGAACACAAGACTATTCCAATTTTATTAAAATACCAATGAACACAAGCAGCTGTACAAGGCCAATGTAAAAGAACACATCCTCTGAACCTTCACTAGAGGCCACACATAAGTCACAGAGAAATACCTGAGAGGAAGGATGTGCTCTGGAAGGGGAAAAACGTGACCATCATTGAACGAGCTCAAGAAGCCTTTTTCACAGTAATAGGTAACAGTACTAGTGAACTGGAAGGTCTCAGATCCATATAACCACAACAACATGAAGAAACAGCGCAAATTCCTACATGAGGAGAGGATGAAGAAGAGTCCAGAAGTATCAACAGGAGTTACCCACACATACAATCTCTTTGATAAAGAATTTTAGAGATGAAATGGTGAGGATGTTCAGTGAACTCAAAGAAACAGTGGAGTAGACATCCAGTTAATTAAAGGAGAGCTTGAAAGAAACGGTGGAATGGAGAGCCAAGAAAATACAGGAAAAAATGAGAACAGAAATAAAAAAGCTACAATCAGAAGTGTCACTAATAAAGAACTCAGTAGATGAAATAAAAAACTCAGTAGGTGCCTTTAACAGTAGAATGGCTATAGGCAAAGACAGAATCAGTGAGCTTGAAGATGAGCTGCAGAAAAGCTTAGAGGCAACAACAAACAATGGGAAAAGAACTCAGAATAGCTCCTGGGCAAATCAGAGACCTCAGAGATAGTGCCAAGAGGAACAACAAAGAATCATTAGAGTACCAGAAGGACAGGGAGGCAACCCCAATGAAAAAGCCAGAATTAAAGAAATCATTGCTGAAAAATTCGCAGAGCTAGAGAATGCAGACATCCAGATCCAAGCAGCCCCAAAGGTGCCAGCTAAAAGAGACCTTAGTAAAAAGAATTCAAGACATATTACAGTCAGAAAGATGGATGCCACAGATAGGGACACACTACTGCAAGCAGCAATCTTAAAGAAGGAAATCACATACAAAGGAACACCCCTTAGATTTACAGCAGACCTATCAGAGGAAACCCTCTAAGCCCAAAGACAAAGGTGGGATATAATGAAAAAACTCAATGAATTGAACAGCTCACCAAAAATACTTTATCCAGCTACACTCTTACTCAAACTCGAAGAAACAATACACTATTTCGTGGATAAACAACAGCTTAGGAAATTCATAGACTCAAACCAAACTTAAAAGAAGGTCTAAAGGGGCTACTGTATGATAAGATAAACCCCTACAAGCACAACAAACCCCCCCCAGAAAGATGGCACAAAACCCCATAACTGTAATGTGCCTCAGGGTCAATGGTCTAAATGAATCGATTTAGAGACACAGCGTGACAAAATGGATCCAGAAACTGAACCCAACATTCTGTTGCCTACAAGAAACACATCTGAACAGTCAGAGCAAAAGAAAACACTCAAAATAAAAGGATGGAAGACAATTCTACAAGCAAACAACTCCCTCAAAAAAGCCAGGGTGGCCATACTATTATCCAACACATAGATTTCAGGTTGAAAATGTTTAGATGGGGCAGCTAAAGGCCATTTTTTGTTAATTAAGGGATATATAAAGCAGGAAGAAATCACTCTCCTAAACATACACACACCCAATGATGGATCAGCTGGATACTTAAAACAACTTCTAACAGATTTTTGAGGAAGACATTGCTAGCAACACAATAGTAGTTGGAAACTTCAGAACCATTTTATTACCTCTGGATAGATTAAGATTAAAACTGAACAAGGAAACAACTGGCTTTGAAGGACAAAAAAGAAGAGGGGGTGCTAGTAGATCTATACAGGGATTTACATACCCATAAAAAAGAATACACATTCTTTTCCAGTGAACACGGAAAATTTTTAAATAGACCATGTGCTGGGCCACAAAACATACCTCAGTCGAATCAGGAACATGGTAATTGAATCAACTATCTTTTCAGACCATAACGATAGAAGGTAATCATGCACAGATGTGGAGAACCAAATAAAATACCTGGAACTTAAACTACTCAATATTGAACAACAAATGGGTCATGGAGAAAATCAAGGAAAAAAATCAAAAGATACCTGGAAACAAATGAGAATGAAGACATGACCTATCAGAACCTGTGGGACACAGCTAAGGCTTTGTTAAGGGGAAAATTTATAACCCTGGAAACATATCTCAGGAAGGAAGAAAAGGCCCACATAAATAACTTGACCTCACAACTCAAGACTTTAGAAAAGGATCAACAAAAGGAGCCCAAACCAGACAGAAGGGAAGAAATAATAAAACTTAGAGCAGAAATCAATGACATGGAAACCCAAAAATCAATTCGAAAAATCAATGAAACCAAAAGCTGGTTCTTTGAGAAAATTAACAAGATTGATAAGCCACTAGCAAGATTCACAAAGAAAGAGAGAGAAAGAGAGAACCCTAATAACCTGATTCAGAAATGAAAAGGGGGACATCACAACAGAAATCAAAGAAATTCAAAACACCATCAAAGATTACTTTGAAAGCTTGTATGCCATGAAATAAGAGAACCTGCAAGAAAGAAAGAAATTCCTGGATTTTTATAACCTCCCAAGACTGAGCCAAGATGATTTGCAATATCTGAATAGACATATTACTATCAAGTAAATTGGAATTGTAATCAAAAGTCTTCCCCAAAACAAAAGCCCAGATCCAGATGGATTCACTAGCAAATTCTTCGAAATATTTAAAGAGGACCTATTGCCATTTCTTTTCAAGCTTTTCCAGGAAATTGAGGAAAGACAAACACTCCCAAAGAGTTTCTATGAGGCACATATCAACCTAATACCAAAAGCAAACGGTGACATCATAAAAAAGGAAATTATAGGCCAATATCTCGGATGAACACGGATGCAAAGATCCTTAACAAAATGTTAGCAAATAGAATCCAACAACTCATCATAAAAGATCATATACCACGACCAAGTGAAATTCATCTGGGGATGCAAGAATGGTTTAACAATCGGAAGTCAATCAACATAATCCATCAAATCAACAAAAGAAAAGATAAAATCTATATGATCATATCAGTTGATGCAGAGAAAGCATTTGACAAGATCCAGCACTCATTTATGATGAAAACTCTCACCAAAATGGGTATAGAAGCCACCTTCCTTAATATAGCCAAAGCCATCTACCACAAGCCTAAGGAAAGCATATCCTCAATGGGGAAAAACTAAGAGCCTTCCGTATAAGATCAGAGACAAGACAAGAATGCCCAATATCACCACTTCTGTTCAATATACTACTGGAAGTACTTACAATCGTGGTTAGGCAAGAAAAAGATATTAAGGGCACCCAGATAGAAAAGGAAGAAATCAAGCTTTTACTATTTGAAGATGATATGATACTATACTGAGAGAATCACAAAGCCTCTACCAAGAAACTACTAGAAACAATACACCAGTATAGTAAAGTCTCAGGCTATAAAATCAATGCGCAAAAGTCCATGGTTTTCCTATACACAAATAATGAGAGAGAAGAAATTGACATTAAAAAAAGCAATCCCATTCACAATCATGCCACAGAAAATCAAGTACCTTGGAATCAGTTTAACTAAGGAGGTAAAGAACCTGTATAAAGAAAACTATAAAACGTTACTTCATGAAATTAAAGAGGACATGAACATATGAAAATATATCCCCTGATCATGAATTGGGAGAACTAACATTGTCAAAATGGCAATAGTCCCCAAAGCACTATACATATTCAATACAATGCCTATAAAATTACTCAAGAAATTCTTCAAAGAAGTGGATCAAACACTCCTGAAATTCATATGGATCAACAAATCCCCACAAATAGCTAAAGCAATTCTGGGGAAAAAGTGGATGGGACACAACACCTTTCCCAACCTCAAACTCTACTACAAAGTGGTAATAATTAAAACAGCATGGTACTGGAACAAAGGCAAAACAGTAGACCAATGGAACAAGGTTGAATATCCTCAAACACACCCTCAAGTATATGATTATTTAATCTTTGATAAGGGAACAAGAAATGTGAAGTGGAGCAAGGAAAGCCTCTTTAACAAATGGTGCTTGCAAAATTGAACAGCTACGTGCAAAAAAAAAATGGGCTCAGACCTCTACCTAACAACATGCACAAAATTAGATAAAAATTGATTAAAGACCTCAACATCAGACCGGAATCCATAAGGTACATTGAGACAAGTTTGGCAAAACCTCCACAACATTGAAGCTAAAGATATCTTCAAAGATAACTTGCCACTGACCAGGCAAGTGGAAACAGAGATAAACAAATGGGACTATCTTAAATTAAAAGGCTTCTGTACCCCCAAAAGAAATAGTGACCATGTATGACTGAAATGCAAACATGAAAGTTCATAAGTTTGTAACTGTACCTCACGGTGATGGTGATTCGACTGTCACTGTCATCCTCTTGCTCATCGATTTGTTCGAGTGGGCACCAGTGACGTCTCTCATTGAGAGACTTATTGTTACTGTTTTTCGGTGATTCACTAATAAAAAATTAAAACAAAACAAAACAAACAAACAAAAAGAAACAGTGACCAGAATACAATGACAGCCTACAGAATGGGAAAGGATATTCACACAATACCCATCTGATGGACTGGAGCGATAGAACAACGGGTAGGACGTTTGCCTTGCACACGGCTGGCCCAGTTTCTATTCCTCCAGGCCTCTCAGAGAGCCTGGCAAGCTACCAAGAGATCCTGCTTGCACGGCAGAACCTGGCAAGCTTTCTGTGGCATATTCAACATGCCAAAAACAGTAACAACAAGTCTCACAATGGAAACGTTACTGGTGCCTGCTGGAGCAAATTGATGAACAATGGGACGACAGTGCTACAGTGCTACCCATCTGATAAAGGGTTGATATCAAGGATATACAAGGCACTTGTTGAACTCCATAAGAAGAAAACATCCAACCCCATAAGAAAATGGGGTGTCAAAATGAACAGAACTTTTCTCAAAGTAGAAATCCAAATGGCTAAAAGGCATAGGAGAAAATGCTCTTCATCACTAATCATCAGGGAGATGCAGATCAAAACAATGAGGTATCATCTCATGCCACAGAGGCTGTCACACAAACAAAAGAACAAAAGCAACTGGTGCTGAAGTGCATGGGGGGAGAAAGGAACCCTCCTACACTGCTTGTGGGAATGCCGACTGCTTCAGCCCTTTTGGAAAACAGTATGGTCGCTTCTCAAAAAATTAGAAATTGAGTTCCCATTTGACCCAGCAATAACACTTCTGGGAATATACCCCGGAGAAACAAAAAAGTATAGTATAAATGATATCTGCACTTGTGTGTTCACTGCAGCACTGTTTACAATAGCCAGAATCTGGAAAAAAAACGAACGCCCGAGAATAGACAAACTTTGTTAAACAAACTTTGTTATATCTACACAATGGAATACTATGTAGCTATTAGAAAAAAATGAAGTCATGAAATTTGCATATGTTTTAACATGAGAATATTATGCTAAGTGAAATGAATCAGAAAGAGAGGGACAGATATAGGAAGATTGCACTCATTGGTGGAATATAAAGTCACAAAATGACACCCAAGGATAGTAGAGGCACGGAACAGGAGGATTGTTTCACGGCCTGGAAACTGGGCTCACATGCTGAGGGAAAGGTAGTTCAAATAGAGAAGGGAGAACCAAGTAAAGGATGCTTGGAGGACCTGCTCGGGATGGGAGATGTGTACTGAGAGTAAACTATAGATGGAACATGACGGCCACTTACACCTGCATTGCAGACCACAACACCCTAAAGGAGAGAGAGAGTAAACAGGGAATCCTCCTGCACAGAGGCAGGGTAGGGGGTGTGGGGGTGTGGGAAGGATACTGGGATCATTGGTGGTAGAGAATGGGCACTGTTGGAGGGATGGGTATTGTATGTATCTGGATCATTGTATGACTTAAACATAAGCATGAAAGTTTGTCAGTCTGTAACTGTATATCACAGTGATTCATTAAAATAAAATCATCATCATCATCATCATCATCATCATCATCATCATCATCATCATCATCATAATGTTGATCGTCAAATTTCTCGAGCGATCTCAGAAACATCTCCATTCGTCCAAGCACTGAGATTTTAGAAGCCTCTCTCTATTCGTCTTTCCAACGATGCCGTACTGGAGGCTCTCTCAGGATCAGAGGAATGATACCTAGCAGGAATGATAACTGGTTTTGGCATATTAATACACCATGGGGACCTTGCCTGGATCTCCCATGTGGGCAGGAAACTCCCAGTAGTTTGCCAGGTTCTCCCAGAGGGAGAAGCAGGCTATAAGATATCTATAAGATAAGCGGCCGCGCTTCCAAGAGCTTGCTTTTAAGTCTCTGGATGCTAGCCGTTGACAGGATTACACAGCTCCGAGGGCAGTCCCTGGGTGTGACTGCCTAGCTACCGGGAGATGGGAAATCTGGGCGGAGGAGGCCCAGTCCCGATCCGAGCAGCCTTGGAGGTCTCAGCCCCAAGTCCCACACACCTGAGTTTCTCTGCCGGTACCTTCATGTGTAAGGCTTGTTGGAACGTGGGGAGAGGGGCCTTGAGCATGGCTGTGGCTAGGCTCCGGAGGTCTTCAGCCACCGGGAGCTCTGCTTGGGGTGGGGAGGGAAGCTGGAGCCCATCTCCTCCGAGGAGGCCCCGGGGAAGACAGCGAGGCATGCGGGCGAGAGACTCTCTGTGTGTCGCTCTCTTCCGGGAGCTGGCTTTTAAGTCAGCTTAAAAGCCAGCTTAAAAAATAATAAATAAATAAATAAATAAATAATGATTTTAAAAATTAAAAAAATATATATTAATAACAAGGCTGGAGCGATAGCATAGTGGTAGGGCATTCACCTTGCACACGGCCAACCTGTGTTCGATTCCTCTGTCCCCCTCGGAGAGCCCAGCAAGCTACTGAGAGTATTGCGCCTGCATGGCAGAGCCTGGCAAGCTACCCGTGGCATATTCGATATGTCAAAAACAGCAACAATACGTCCCTCATTGAGAGATGTTACTGGTGCCCTCTCGAGCAAATCAATGGACAATGGGGTGACAATAGCAGTGATAGATATTAATAGCCTCATCAAAAAGTAACTTCTTCCAGTACGGATATCTTGTATTTGTCTTGCTCCGTCTTATACCCTTAATTTTTCCCTTGAACAAATATTTCACGATTTCCAACAAAACTGTCTAGATCTTAGCACTATTTTTGCTATGGTGCTGCAGTGTTAGGGGTGGTACCTGGTGCTACTTAGAGATCTGTAGATTATCACTCTGCATTGTCTGCAGTGTTATGGATGAAACTCAGAACTGCACACGTTTGAGCTACATTCCTCACTGCATCAGCTTTTTGTAACTTACAGGAAACAAAACAAGCAAAAACAAGGAAAAAGCAAAAGCTATAATGTTCCGTTAAAAAAGTTATTCACCATGCTAGAGAATTACCTTGCATGCAGCCAACTTGAGTTTGACCCTAGCAACCCATATATTGTCCTGAGCTCCACCAGGAGTAATTCTTGAACCCAAAGCCAGGTGTAATCCCTGAGTACATTTGGGCATGACTCCCAAACTATGGAAGAAAAGAAAACATCAAAAAATTCACTCCCTGTATTTGGTAAGATTTATTTTGCGTAGAAGAAAACAATGAATGTTTCCACTGCAATCATCTGCCTAATAATTTGGTGTTCTTGTGCTGGAATAATTATTAAATAGAAAAAATTTAATATTATTAGCAGTTTTGAACATAGTAGTTTAATGATAAATTGCAGTAAATATTTAAAAAAATACTTAGACTCTAAATAGTGCATAATATTTTAATGCTCTGCAGTAGCCTTTTTCTGTTTTACTCTAAGCCTAGTCTTAGAGTCTTCTTAGTAGAGGTCTAGTTTTCCAGATAACTAAACTTGTATTGAAAAATAATCTCTATTTGGGGGTGGAGAAAATGCACTATACATATAATATTCTTATACAGTTATTTTAAAATTGAAGTTTATACTCTATTCTATGGATTTTAATTTTATCAATATATATTTAAAGATGAATAAATTTAATTAATATTCAAGATTTTTATTTTGTTTTTGACCACACCAGTTAGAACCAGGGCTTTCTCCTGGCTCTGTACTCAGGAATCACTCCTGGTGGGGTTCAGGGTGTGTATGTGGCGCTGGCCTCAAACTTGGGTCTGCTGTAGGAAGACAAGTGCCCTACCCACTGTACTATTGCTCTAGTTCCTAAACGGAAAGTTTTTCTGTTTGAATTTTGGTGTTATGATGATTTTAAATAGCTATTGATACATGATTAAAAACCTGATAAGATTTACCAAATGACTAACATAAGGCTTTGTTGTCAATAACTGAATGAATCATTTAGATTACTAAGCTGCTTTGAGTTAATCAAATATCTTATGGTTTTGAGAGTTTGTTATTAAATATAGATAGGGAACAAACCTTTCTGCGACACTGTTACCAAGAGAGAACCTTGGTTCTGGTGGAGGATTTCATGCTTCATATCTGATTTTTAAAAAATAGATAATGTGATTTAGTTGTGTATGACTGCTCAGATGGTTTCAAATTGGTTCTTTGACAGCATAAGTTCCAGATGCTCAGGTCCATGTCCACTTGTGAAAAATTGTAAACTCCCAGCCAAGTTAACTGCATTCATTTTTGACAGATCTCATTTATTATTGGTAGGAATTACTTTACACTGCTCTCTTTAAAACTAATTTGGTTCTAAAATAAGAAGTAATTAAAATTATTAAGAAGAAGATCTGAGGCAAGTATTTGACATTTTGTATGCATTAGAAAGCTCTGTCGTTTCTGTAAAGGTGTTTTGCTAGACTAAATGAGATATGCAAAACGTTTGTTATATTAGAAATCTTTGGGAGTTTAAAAGCAGCTGCCCAATTTGAAATGCATGATCCAGGTAGGCTATATCTCCTGGAATGATGAAAATATATGGTTAATTAACATCATTACTGAAAACTGTCACTGTTGGAATTATACTTAGCATAGACAAGTACTGGAAATGTACAATTAATATTATTAGAATCAGAGGTTAATTTTAGAGTACCTGAGAATATACTTAGTGACTAGTTAGTGGTATGAAAATTAAGAAATTTTGATTGCACAGAAACATTGTTTATTCCAAGATCAACACTAACAATAGTGGCTATTGTAGGATCAGCTGAATCAGCACATTTAGTTGATCAGATACAAACTATGAGGAAAGGGAATTCAGGGGGTGTAGATAGGAAAGAGCACATATTTGCTTTAAAGACTACATGTTAAGAAGATCATTATAATTACTATACCTTACCCCAAAATGTATATGTTTTATGCCCCAATGTGTGCTCAAAATTTAAAAAATGCAAAATGCTCAATAATCCACTTTAAAAATCTAAGTAGAAAAACTTCAGATATAAATCCAAGGGTTTTCTCCTAAAAATCTCAAAAAAATTTCATGTTTCTATACTGAAAATATAGTTTTATTTAGGTCCTTAAAAATCTCAATTATAGAAGAAAAAAAAGTAGTATGGGTAAAAATGAAACTTAAAAGAAAACATAAATGACAAATATTTATGTTAAATTGTGTTTTAATAAGTTATTTGATGATCAGATATTTTAAATTTTTCTTTTTAAAAGTAGTATCTGTATTATGAGTGGCTATAAGTTTAAGAGAAGCCAAGGTATGATTAATATTTGTGCATAATAACCATTAATTGATTATGTATTCTGCATTAGGTTTCATGGAACCTGAGTGTCACTCTTGGAAGATGGTTCAGTGCTCACCTAAACAACATGGGGCTGCTTTATCTAGTGCTTCTGGAAATCAATAAGGCTGTTCCCAGGAATACTTAGGATACTGGACATTGTTAGTTTGAACTCAGATCCCTGCCCAAACAAAACATGTGCACTCACTGCTCAGCTACCTGCCCAGTCCTGAGCAATTGTACTTTTAAACTATATTTTTTGTGTAGTATAATTGTAATTGTTTAGAAAATTTGATATCCTAAAAGTAGAGTGTACTGAGACTGAGTTTAGTGGAGGCTTTCTTTGTAAAAGTTGCCTCATTAAAGATAAAATGTGTAGACAAAAATAAACACCTAAAATTATTTATAGAATAGTTTTATATGATTAAAACATATGGAGTGCTTATAATTGATCAAAACATTTTTCCAAATTTTGTTTTATTTAAGTAAATAACTTAAATAAACTTATTTGAAAAAATAAAAGGAGGATTGTTAAAACGAGGTTAGTCCTTTTCCACATTTTGAAAATGAGAAAATTTATCATAATAGGATAAATACTCTTGCCCAATTATACAACTTTGTGTACCACTCACTAGTATATCATAGCATATAACTCAAATTCAGTCTCACTTAAGCTAAATACAATTCTCCTTCCGTCCACCCTTTCTACATTTTTTGTCCCCACTATATCAAGAATGATGTTGAACAGCTGAGAGATAGTGCAAGTATTAAGTCACTTGTCTTGCATGTAACTGACCTTGGTTTGATTCCTTGCACCATGTATGATCATCAAGTGCTATGAGTGACCCCAAAGAGAAGAGTAGGGAGTAAATACTGCGATGGAGAGTGGGTTAAGTTGGCAGGAGAAAAGATGGAAGGGAGGGAGTGAGAAAGGAAGGAAGGATGGAGAGAGGGAGAAAGGGAAAGAGAAGGAAGGAGAAAGAAGTGACAGAAGGAAGGAAACTGAAATTGAATGATAGTGTATAAAGTAACAGATGACTATTTTGCTTTCTCTCTCTTTGTAAGAATTTTTGGGTCTCAGTCAGTTGTGCTCAGGCGTTATACTTAATCTGCACTCAGAAATAACAACTCGTGGGCTTGGGAGAGAAAAAGGGGATCAGGGATTGGACCTGGGTCAGTCTTGTGCAAGGCAAACACCCTACCTGCTGTACTATCGCACTAACCCCTTTCCTTTGCTCTCTTGGTCTATATTTACATTACCAGAACTAGCAATTTTATATAACTTTTGCCCATAAACCACTAAAGTCTCTGCTGAATTAAAGAAATGAGATGAATAAATTTATATTATGTATAAGGTATTATAATTCATCTTAATATTTTTGTCACCTTGTGATGTTTCTACTGTGATAATTTCCCAATAGCAAAGTGTTTTTATTTGAATTCAGATCAAGAGTTAAAACAAAAGATAACTGTCTTTCTTGATTCCACTTGATATTGATTCCACTTGACTGATAGAAGAAGTGTTTTTGGTGAGAATTCTTACTGCAATTTCAAAGCTTAATAAATCTGACCAGGGTGGATCGTATCTAGCCAATACAATGTTGCACTGACATTGTTAGCTGCTCTATTTTGAGAGTCCCTTGGCTATTAGATCATTGTCCAAATGTTCTAATATCTTTAATATTATTTTGCATTATTCTCTACTTCAAAATCATTGGACATATCAATTTGCTGCTGCATCATGTTATGATGTATTAGCATAGAGAAAATTATGGTAGAGCACCACACCTTAAAATTTTAAGTTTTATGGCCATCTCAGTACAAAGATTTTTGTCATAATACTGTATACTTTATCTTATATACTTAAAATGTTAATTAGAAGCTACTATGGCTTCACTGGAATGTCAAGCCATAATATTTACTTTCAAATTATTGCCCTGGTCACACTGTTTGCACTTCATCTCCAATTTATTCTTTTCATCCTTTATCTTTCCTTGTGCATAATACATATGGTTTCAATGTGGTAAGCGAAAATAATCATGTTACCTTTACTTAATACTTAAATAGAATAAAATTACATTTGTTCATGGGCTATACCCCAAATTATTCTACTTTATTTCTTTTAAAGAAAAAGTCAGTGATGATGGGTCACTTATAGGATAATGTGGAATTTTATATTTTCATCTGAACAAATTCTAAGAGAGACTATGTATATATATATATATATATATATATATATATATATATATATATTGCTTTTTGGGTCACACCTGGCTATGCACAAGGGTTACTCCTGGCTCTGAACTCAGGAATCACCCCTGGTTGTGCTCAGGGAACCATATGGGATGGCTGGGAATCGAACCCGGGTCAGCCGCATGCAAGGTAAATGCCCTACCGCTGTGCTATCGCTCCAGCCCCCTTAGAGACTATATATTTTAAAGAGCACTAACTATAGTACAATGTTTTTTATGTTGACCCTTATTAAAGAATTTTCAATTAATCATCAACTCAATTTAATGCATTTTCATTTATAAAATGTTATCAGCACTATGTACTTTGGTAGATGTAGAATCAGATATTTTATTCTTTTCACAGTTACTGTATGTGAAACATATAGTTAATAATTTTATTCTAATTATAACGATGAAAACAAGATGGATTTGAGGCTTCTTTCAGTATTGACTATGTATAATATTCTCTATATTCTTTATATACTTATAAATAAGAATTTCATTTATTCCTGTTATCATTTATTAAAGATATTAATTACAAGGACTGGTCAATGGTTGGAGGCTTCCTACAGGTATGTGTTGAGCAAAGAACACTTAGGATTGAGAAGATGCCTGTATGACTGACAATAATAGTTATAAATGATTGCTCTGGACAAGAATTGAGTGCTGAAAGTAGGTAAAGAGATATGCATGATAACCCTTCAATATCTGTATTACAAACCATCATGCCCAAAAGGAGAAAGACAGAAAGTGAGAGAGAGAGGAAGAGGGAGGGGGAGAGGGAGAGGGAGAGAGAGAGAGAGGGAAGAGAGAGAGACAGAGGGAAGAGAGAGAGACAGAGGGAAGAGAGAAAGAGAGACAGAGAGACAAAGAGAGAGAGAGAGACAGAGAGAGAGAAGTAAAGTGTTAGCCATAGAGGTGAGTGAAGGATGGTGGGGGACAGAAGAGAAACTGGGGACATTAGTGATGAAACATATACACTGGTGAAGTGATGAATCTTATATGGTGATGGAACATTATATGACTGAAACACAATCATGAACAACTTTGTACTAAATAAATAAATAAAGATATATCTTTTTTAGTCAAATCATACAGAATTTGATCTGTTTCTGATGGAAATAATATTCAGAGCAAATAAAGCAATAAATTCTGATCTGTGACCTTTCCACTTATAAGTCAATTCCTAATATTTAGTACACAACTACTCTGTCTCTGACACTACTGTGTCTTTAAGAGTCCAAAATAGCTAATCAATATTAATTAAATTAAATAATATTAAAAAAAGACACTCTTATTATAAATCAGATGAGTTTCAAGTGAACTATCCCTCTTGACAACTAACTTTGGTCAATAGTATTGATATGTTCTCATTTAAACTAAGTTAAAAATTTTAAAAATATATCTCTCAATAATTAAATGCTTCTCAACATACCATCTCTTACAACTATAAGTCTCTATACTTATATGCACATATGTTTATAATCTCTTAATAAAAATTAAATAGAAATTAAATATAAATAGTGTAATATTTTATTGCTTATTGCTTTAGATTTTTATCATAAGCAACCATTTTCTTGCTACAACCAATTGGATATAAAATACCATAATGATATCAAGAAGTTCAGATATGATTAGTAAATTCTTACATTATCAAACATAAATTTTAAATTAACACAGTTATAAGGTCTAGGTTGCTCTGAGTCCTTGATTTTATATCAATAACTGTCATCATCATCATCATCCCGTTGATCGTCGAATTTCTCAAGTGGTTTCAGTAATGTCTCCTTTCGTCCTAGCCCTGAGATTTTAGAAGCCTCTCTTTACTCGTCCTTTCCAAACTCCTCGCAAACTCCCCATGGCGTATTTGTATGCCCAAACCAGTAATAATCAATAACTATAACCTTATTAAAATTTGGAAAAATATGAAAATCCGAAGAGATAGCATACAGAATTTAGGTGCTGTTTTTATACATTTGATCATGTCTGGTTTTATGATCAAGCCAGTTATTCTTATCTTTTGCTTAGTCCTATTTACACTATCCCTCCTATACCCAATGTTTTTGGTTTTCATAATTTTTGGTCAGCATAATTATTATTCTACATAAGTTCATTTTCTGTTTGATGTATTAAGGTAGAATGCTAGTATTTTAAGAGGAATCTTTCAGGAAAGAAGGAAGAGTTTCTTTTATGCTTAAAACAATCTTTTAGTTATGTTGGTTTCCCAATTTAATCTGTAGCTTTTCTAAGGATTAGGTATCCATAATACATGCTTGACCTTAAGAGAGAATAAAAATTCCATTAGGAAAAAATGAATTTTAGGTCATATTCATTCAAGGATTTTAGGAAGGGGGAGGTGAGAGGGAAAGTGTGAGAGAGTGAGAGTAACGCGATTGAGAGAGAACACAAGCTTCTCCAAGGGTGGAGAGTCCCTACACAGTCTCAGCGTTAGATATGGAAGTACAACAGCACACATCTGGGAGATGTGGGTGCGACATGTTGTTGGCCATGTAGGCACAAGCAGCACATAGGCACAGCATATGAGCCAAGAGTCAGAATAAATTTAATAATATTTTATATTATAAATCTTGGGCTGGAGTGATAGCACAGCAGGTAGGGTGTTTGCCTTAAATACAGCCGATCCAGGCTCGATTCCTCCCAGCAAGCTAACGAGAGTATGTCACCCACAGAGCAGAGCCTGGCAAGCTACCTGTGGCATATTCGATATGCCAAAAACAGTAACAAGTATCACAATGGAGACGTTACTGGTCCCCACTCCAGCAAATCAATGAGAACGGGATGACAGTGATACAGTGATTGTAAATGTTGATGATTTTTTTTTCTTTGTGGGTCGCACCCAGCGATGCTCAGGGGTTACTCCTGGCTCTTCATTCAGGAATTACTCCTGGCGCTGCTGCCGGACCAAATGGGATGCCAGGGATCGAACCTGGATCGGCTGCATGCAAGGCAAATGCCCTACCCTCTGTGCCATTGCTCCAGCCCCTGATGAACTTTTAAGAGGTGTTCATTGAAGCTTTTACCTCACTAGTAGTCATACATTGTATTCTTTATAAAGCTTTTAAATTTCAGAATTACCATATTTCTTTAGCACACATAGTATATGCTCACAAAATGAATATAAAGGTTTCTGTATTTTGCATGGTTGAATTTCTTACATGTCTTTACCCAATGATCTGCCATCTATCACTGATTTGATTTTATGACCCAAAATGTTTTAGGGTACTTAGGAAAATTCATGTTTCTGCTTACACCGAATTCAGTATGATTTCTGAGACTTCAATTGTAAAATTAAAGATTACTTATTCAAATTTATTTCTAGTTTAAAAACTACACTCAGAGCTGTTTCTGGCTCTGTTCTTGGGAGATGTTGCCAGTGGTGTTTGGAAAAACGTGTGGTGGGGATCAAACCTGAGATGCCATTATGCACAGCTTGTTGAGCTCTTGCTAGCCCTCCTTTTTCCATATTTTAATTCAGATATGCACCCATAATAACCTCTGTAATAATATTGTTCCCACATTTTCTGTGACTAATACTGAGTGAGATTTAACAAATTTCAAGGGTTAATTAGTTCTTTTATGCATCTTCTATAAATAAAATTGTATATCAGAAATTATTTTAAGGTATATATCTTCAATGAGATCTACAGTTGATGAATGCACTGCTTTATTTTATTTATTTATTTATTTATTTATTTTTCAAAGTAGGTCTATTGTTGCAATCCTAAAGAATTATATGCATGATGATGTATTCTACATCACGTTAATATTATGTATTTTAGGAACAACTTATAATACTGTGTATATATATTATAATATATATAATATATACTATAATATAGAATAATGTCTACTATAATATATTAACATTGTATATTAATATTCATAGTATATAATAGTAATTATAATATATAAATATATTATATGTAATATATTATAACAACTTATAATACTTATAATACTAATCTTACTCCTATGTAAGAGGCTTCATTAAAATTACTGTTGTTTCTCTTGGTATTGTTTTCTACAAAGGACTTATCAGAGCATTCTGGCAGCCAAAATCAGTGCTTTTGTCCCAAAATAATTCATGTGTTTTTATTTGATGTTTTCTTTTTTTTTTTTTGGTGGTTTAAGCAGAGGCAGGAAGATAGGGATTATTTCCTTTTAAAGATGAAACTAATGGTTTCATCTACAAATGAAACTAATGGTTTCATGTGCTAGTGATTGCAAGATGAGGCCTGTTTAAATAGTTTTACTGTGGAGACATTCTAAATGAAAAAGGAAATAAGTTTACATTTTTGCATTATTTAATTGCCTTAGTGACCACTTTAAAAATTGTGCCACATGTTTCTAGAAAACAGTTATGACTATGCCATGTGCCAAACAGCCTCTGTATAAGAGAATCAGTGACAAGGGTCAGGACCAAGATAGCTGCAAAGAGAAGGGTTTTCCATGGCACCAGCAAAAACAACATTGCAAACTAGAGTTAAACTCAGAATCCCACATGAGGCATCATTGAGGAGAGTGAACCACTGCAGGACCCAGCCCCTTTCTCCCGGACATGAGCTGTGCTGGAACAGAGGTGCAGCCAAGTTTCACAGCTTTGTGAGGCCTCAAGGACAGGGTTGGGTGCTAAAGCAGAGACTGAAAGCTCAGAACTTGGCCCAAGAAAGACACAGGTCAGCCCAAAATTGCCATTCAGACTTAAAATCCGATTGCATATTGGAGACAACGTGTGAAGCTGGCAAAAAATTCCTTGCCATCGGCCATCAGAGCCCCTTGCAAATTGAGCTCTTCTAGAGCTGGAGGTACCCAAGGACAATTCCACTAATCAAATGCCATAGTGCTGCTGCCTTCACCAGAGTGGGGGAAATCTCACAGCCCAGATCTGGGTGATTGGGGTAAATAGAATAAAATCCTGAGGGCAAAAGGAGACTTTCTGCATAAACTAAGGAGAGCTGACAGTAGTTCTTTCTTCCTCTGTTGTTTCAAATATTTTGAACCCCAAATCACACAAACAGAATAGGGTCACAGGATGCTCTCCAGGTTCTTTAAACTTGATAATGAATGAGATCCCATGATAATTCAGGGGTTTGATGCTCACTTTGCACTCGGCTGACCAGGGTTGGATCTCTGGCACTCCAAATGATCCACCAGCTCCCTCCAGGTGTGATCCTCAAGCACAGAGCCAGAGTAAGGCCTGAGTAGAGCTGGATGTCACCCCAAAATCAAAAATAATTATTTTAAAAGGCAATAGCTTTACCAATTGGATATTTTTTAAAAAACTATCACACATTTGTTTCTTGTTTTGTTGAACTATTAAAGGGTAGCAAAGTTTCTGGGAGGAAGTCTTGAAAAACAAACTTTAATTCTTTAATGGAGATTCTGCCTGATTGTCATAAATTATACATATATTAATATTATTTTTAACTCAGCACCTCTCAATATTCGTTGCTTCTTTTGGCTGCCCTGATGTACTAACTTCACCTTTACTTCCAAAATGAAATCATTGTATACCTTTCTTCACTGACAAAAAATTGATTAATTTATAACTGAAATTAACCTAATTAGTTTAATTAGATTAAAACATGATTTGAAAAAGGTACACATAAAGAAAGAAAGCAGTGTTTCCTTAATCTGGCAAACCAGTATTTTTATTTGGTGTTATGTATGTATTATTTAACTTTACTTCTTATATGAATACATGCTTCATAACACTGTTTCATGACTCCTTTTCTATGTCAGCAGAATATGAGCACCTCCACATCATTAAGCATTTTGTAGAACATAACTTTAGTTGCTTTATTAACACAGGGATTTATTATATAAATGACGCTGTTTCTATTATATGTATGTGTGTGGAGAGAATGAGAAGGAATACATTTTTCTTGCATGTTTAAATATTAATCTTACTTTAGTCATATATAAATGTAAAGTTTCAGTCATATTTGTGCCATATTTTCTTAGACTGTGTTTTTATTAGCGTTAGTTTTTGATGCACACCCTATGGTCCTTAGGGATTACTCCTGGCTCTGTGCTCACTCTTGGTGGTGCTTGGGGTATTTTAAAGAGTAATAATTTATGAAATACTTTTATTTTATGGCATATTATATGAAGGTGTTACTAAGGCATAGTATATGTGTTTATTTGATGTATAACATACAAAATCAATAACACTGTGAAATTCATTAAACAGTTTATAAAAGAAAATTTGGACAAAAATGGGACATAGAAACTGGCCTATGAGCTGATAGCTGCTGATATTCAATCAGCCATACTTTATATTGTTATTATTAGGAATCATTTGTCATAGTTATAGAAGCAATTATCTTTATTAAAAATGCCCATTGGGAATACTACGTAGCTGTCAGAAAACATGAAGTCATGAAATTTGCATATAAGTGGATCAACATGGAAAGTATCATGCTGAGTGAAATGAGTCAGAAAGAAAGAGACAGACATAGAAAGACCGCACTCATATGTGGAATATAAAGTAGCTGAGAGGTACAAGCTTACAATGTTGCGATTCCTAGCAGACATTTCTCTGGACTTAGTTACTAAAATACTAAAATACAGAAATCCAAAACTATGCTGCTGCTGGTGCGGCCTCCTGACCTCATATCTCTTCATTTTCAGCAATGGAAAACAAATTACCAAATGCTTTCTTTTCAGCAGATCGACTTTAGGGGGAAGAAACTCCAAATCAATAATAGTGAATTTTTTGTTTAAATATTGAATGTAATCAAAGTAAAGTGAAAGTAAAGTGAAATTTACCAGTTACACATGCGAGGTGGGGGGCTGGGGAGGTGGGGGAAAGGGGGGAGGTATATCGTGATTCTTGGTGGTGGAATATGTGCACTGGTGAAGGGATGGGTATTTGAGCATTGTATAACTGAGATTTTAACCTGAAAGCTTTGTAACTTTCCACATGGTGAATCAATAAAAGAATTTTAAAAAAATGCCCATTGGGGATTGAAAATAGATCAGTCACATAGTTACTTCATTGAAATGGTGGTTTCTCTAAGTATCTGCTTAGGATCTGATTTGTGATCTAATTAAAACACCTTAGGGCAATAGTCTCCACATATTTATTTATTTATTTATTTATTTATTTATTTTTGCTTTTTGGGTCACACCTGGCGATGCACAGGGGTTACTCCTGGCTTTGCACTCAGGAATTACCCTTGGCCATGCTCAAGGGACCATATGGGATGCTGCTGGGATTTGAACCCGGGTCGGCCGTGTGCAAGGCAAACGCCCTACCCGCTGTGCTATCTCTCCAGCCCCCTCCACATTTTTAATTGCGTGCCATTATCAATAGAAAATTTTGAGTTTGTGGGCATGCATATAATTTTAGAATGGTATATTTATTTTTCTCAACTCAAATATTAACTGCTCTCATTGATTAATTTTAACATAAATTAATATAAAGTAGACTACTTTTAAGTACTTTTAATATAAATTAATATAATGTAGACTACTTTTAAGTACTTTTATAAATGCCACAATTGATAATTTTACAGTGCATCTATGAGATGAATTAAAAACCTCTATATTAAAAACTTGTTCATAAGTTTTTTCTTCTTTTTTAAGATTTTATTTTAGGCACAATGATTTGTAATACTGTTAATGGTAGGGGATCATGAAAAAAAAAGTCTCATGACCAGTGTGTCTGCTTTCCTCTGCAGTTATCACAGTACCCTCCTCTGTCCTGTTACTCCAACATCCCCTCTGTGCCTTGCTGAGCTTCCTACTAAAGACCAGTTCCTAGTTTCTGTTACATTTAGCAATTTGTTATTTCTTTACTGTGTTTATTTATATCCACATATGAGAGAGATCATTCTATGTCTGTCCATCTCCTTTGGGTTAACTAAGCTTGATACACTTAAGATTTATCCATGTAGCAGTAAATTGCATGATTTAGTTTTTTTCTTATAGACTTGTCATACTCCATTCTGGATATGTACCATAGTTTACTTATCCAGTTAGCTGTATTGGACTTGAGGGTTGTTTCCAGATATTGGCTATTGTGAATAGTGCCATAATGATCATATGAGTTCAATTATTTTCTAAATAGTTTTTGGTCTTTGCAGTAGATGCAAATGGAAGCTCAATTCCTGGTTACTGAGAAGTATCCACATTGTTTTCCAAAATCATTGGACCAGTATACATTATCATCAACAGTGATTAAAGATTCTTCCTCCCTACCCCTCCACCTTTTCACCAACACTGGTTGTCTTTGTGATGTGTGCCTGTCTCACTGATTTGAGATTATATCTCATTGTTGTTTTGATTTGCATAATAATTGATGTGAAGCATTTTTATATCTTCCCATCAGCTTTTTTTTGGGGGGTCAGACCCAGCGATGCACAGGGGTTACTCCTGGCTCTTCACTCAGGAATTACTACTGGTGGTGCTCAGGGGACCAAATGGGATGCTGGGATTCGAACCCGGGTCGGCCATGTGCAAGGCAAACGCCCTACCCGCTGTGCTATCACTCCAGCCCCTCTTCCCATCAGCTTTAAGGTAGAAATTAGATTGTCTTCAGTTTTGTTTAAATGGAAGAATTAGAATTCTTTTATAAAGATGTTCATGATAGCTTGCTACATTCAGTATTCCAACACCAATTCCATCACCATCACAAGTTCCCACCAGCACAAAAGCCTTCCACAGTAGCAAATCCTAAATATTTTATTTTATATTACTTGTTATGAATAATTTGCTAAATCTGATCAGAAAAAGGTTTCCTTTGAAGAAAGTGTGTGAAGATTGTTGTATCTACCCTGGAGCTATTAAACCCTGGCATAAGAGATTACTAGTATCTCTTGGTTAAGCTTTGTGTGTGAATATTTTCTTAATTGAAATTGGTTCCCTTCTACTTTACATCCCATTCAATGTGGTGTGCTACTTCTAGTTTTATCAGTGGTATAGAGTTTTAGATGCTCCAGAAATTCTAAAATTTTGAAAAGGGTGATACAGCTGCTTTTTTTTTTTTTATGTCTTTTGTCTCTTTTTGTCTTTTGTCTTATTTTTTTTTTTGTCTCTTGCCCGCGCACATGGCTGTCTTCCCCGGGGTTCTTCGGAGGGGATGGGCTCCAGCTTCCCTCCCCACCCTGAGCAGAGCTCCCGGTGGCCGAAGACCTCCGGAGCCTAGCCACAGCCATGCCCAAGGCCCCTCTCCACATGTTCTGACGAACCTCATGTGTGAAGGTACCGGCAGAGGAACCCAGGTGTGTGAGACCTGGGGCTGAGACCTCCAAGGCTACTAGGATCAGGACTGGGCCTCTTCTGCACAGATTTCCCATTTTCCAGTAGCTAGGCAGTCACACCCAGGGACTGCCCCCAGCACCGTATTTCATCAACGTTCAACATCCAGAGACTTAAAAGCAAACTCCTGGCCACATGATATCTTATAGCCTACTTCTCCCTCTGGGAGAAACTGGCAAACTACTGAGAGTTTCCTGCCCACATGGGAAAGCCTTGCAAACTCCCCATAGTGTATTCATATGCCAAAACCAGTAACAAGCTGGGTCTCATTCCCCCCTGACCCTGAAAGAGCTTCCAATGCGGCATTCTTGGGAAGGATGAGTAGAGAAAAGCTTCTAGAACCTCAGGGCTAGGACGAATGGAGATGTTACTGAGACCGCTTGAAAAATCTGACAATCAACGGGATGATGATGATGATGATGATGATGATGATGATGATGATGATGATGATGATGATGATGATGATGATGATGATATAGCTGGAGTTAGATTTTTTACTGGATGGTGATTTTGGAGTCTGGCAGTATCTCTGCAGCTTGTTGATCTCTTTTAAGATTTATTTACGAGTCTTTGGATCATGGCTGGTTAATGAGCTTATATGGCAGAAGAAACAGTTCACTACCTAGTCCCTAAAGAATAGGAAGAATTATATTGTCTCAAAGTTACCTTCAATTGTTTTTAGCTTATGACCTGAGCCGAGTGTAAATTTAGCTAGAATATAGTTGTGAAACTTCACAAACTAAAGCGTGAGTATATGAGGATTAAAAAAAAAAACTGTAAGATATGAGAACCCTGAAATCCCAATGCTTTATACATTTATGTTTGCTTTACCTGATTTCTGGATTAAACCTGTCTCCAAATGGTGATACAGACACCATATTACTATCTTAACACCCATATTACTGTCTTTTTTGTAATAGATCTGGGGTATTCAGCAAGTGGTCTTCAAAGATTTTGGACTAAGGGAAGAATATGTGGAATTATACTTTGGAAGTTTTATGTGTGTCAGGCTCAGAATTCACGTACATCATGCCTATATTGATTATCAAGGTCATAGTTAACTGCAAGAGAAGCAGTGATTTTTTTGTGTGTCTGTGTTCCTTCAATAATTAAACTGCCTGCCATCATGAATAATTAGGTCATACTAATAGTGCTTTAAAACCCAGAGTCTTAAACTGTGAGTCATGACACCTTATAGGATCAATTTAATAAAATTGTTTTACAATGCATTTATTCTTTATTTTCAATAAATGTTTAATTTGTGTACCTACTTAATATAGCATATTCCTGGAGTCTCATAAAACCTTCTCAGGAGAATAGGGGTCAAAACTAGAAAAAGTTTAAGAATGCTATTTTCAAACATGCAAAGAAGTAAAGTAAAACTACTAGGAAATCATAGAGGAGAAAACAATGACATTATCTGAAAGTTTAAGTTGGCAGTCAAGGATTATTTTGGTTATTAGAGATTTAAATAATTTAAAACCTTAGAAATATCATACAGAAAGTCAAAGAAATGAGATGTTATCCAGTTTATCCATACTATATTTATTGTGGATAATTGGGATTACATGGAGAATTTGGATTACATGGAGAATTTTCTTATCATGGTGCTCATTCAGACGCACTTTCAGGGATGTATACGTAACGAAAATTGAATCATTGTTATTAATTAAAAACTACAATAAATATGAAATAAAATATTGTATATAATAAAACAAAAAATTGTCTTCATAGCACGTGGTATAATTGAGGTAATACCTCTCTGAACCACAGATTCTCAATTTGCATATTAGTTTCTATACTTTTTTGGCAATTTTTTGACGATAAAAACAAGAATGTATGATGCAAAGTAATAAAAATTATCCTATATGAGAGATACTTTGTTAACTTAGAAGTACATATTAAAATTAATCATTTAACATTAATTTTGTTGAATTTTCCTCTTCTTACATAGACATCATCTACTTATTTTTTCTCTTAAATTTTCTTAAAATCCCCTCCTATCAAAATGTGATTTATCATAAAGCAATGATTTATTTATATTTAAAAATGAATGAAAGACAGTCTTAGAAATCTATGCTTCTTTGATTCTGTAGATGATTTTTCATTTAGCTAACTGGTAGAAATAGCTTCCTTTATTGATTCCTGAAAGGAGACATCTTCCTGAGAAGCTATAGTTAATGTCAGCTGGACTTGATCTAATTGGGACTTGCTGCTTGTAAATTTATTTACAAATAAAAATCTAGTTACTGAAATTTTATGAATAAAGCTCAGAACTCTATGAATGACTATGATAAAAAAAATAAAAAAGGAACAAAGTTATTGTCTGGCTGGAGAGATTACACGCAGGAGACTAGGGTTTGATCCCTGGCACTACATATGGTCCCACAAGCCCTGCCAGAGAGATCCCTGAGTACAGTTTTAATATGAAATTACCTTTAAATATTATATACGTGAATTTGCACGCGGTCCCTCTCGAAGAGCCCAGCAAGCTACTGAGAGTATCTTGCCCACAAGGCAGAACCTGGCAAGATACCCATGGCGTATTTGACATGCCACAAACAGTAACAAGTCTCATAATGGAGACGTTACTGGTGCCTGCTCAAGCAAATCAATGAGCAACAGTGCTACAGTGCTATTATATATGTAATTAAAATAAACATGTATAATTGTTCTGATTTTATTTTTAAATTATTTTATTCTATTTATATCTATATCTGTATATCTAGCTACTGGATTTGGGGCCAAACTTGGCAGTGTTCAGGGTTTACTTCCTTGCTCGGGGATGGCTCTTATCAGGACTCTGCATACCAATTCTATCCACATATTGCTCAAGTTTTTTGTAATTTTTTCTTGTAATTATTCCTTTGATTTCATTACACAGTTAAGAATAAAACAACTCTGCAGTTCAAACTAGCTAGTTAGAGTGTTTATATTCCTATTTATAGTCCTATTTTACACAATAGTCAAGAAACATAATGTACAACTGCTTGCCTTATGTGTTAGTTTTTCTTATTAGTGTAGAAACACAAATATTTCGTTGATAATTCATTTTATTTTTAAATTTGAGTGTTGAGAAATAGAAATACTTCATTGTGTGTGTATGTGTGTGTGTGTAACTTAAATAAAGGACAGAAATCAACAGTATGGAAATCATCATTTATTTAAGATATTCAGCACATAGCCCATTTTTTCGTTTCCTTTTCACATTATTTGAAGAGAAGAGTTTTTTTCTTTTAGTAAGATACAGTCTTTCAGGGAAAACTCGGGAAACAGTAAAAAGATTGTTTCCATATTTTTATTATTTAACATTCTTGTCTTTTCACTTGACCAAACTGATATGCCAGTAGATCTACTTATGACAAAAATTGTCTTATGAAATATCAAATACGTACTCATCACAGCCTATTAGAGAAATATATATTATCTATGGAGAGGCAACACTTAACCTTGATACACATTACATTATCTATTCTCCAGTAAAAGAAAGAAAGCAAAACAAAAACAGAATAAGGGGAATGACTGTGTGTGTTTACAGATTCATTTAGTATAAGAAAGTGGGACCAAAAAGATAGTACTTCGGGCAGGACACTTGCATGCGCTGACCCTGTTGGCACCATGTGTGGTCTGCAAAGCCTGCCAGCAGTGAGCCCTGAGTACAGAGCCTGGAGTAAGCCCTAAGCACCACCAGCTGTGACCCCAAAATAAACAAATTAGATCATTTGTGATGACTTTATTTTTTGTTGATAATACAATAGCACGATTCATTTACTACTGACAAACTATAGTCTCCTTTTTTTAATGTTAAGCAAAAGGCAGTTATGCCTTTGAAAACACTACAAAATAAAATATTTTTCTGTAGTTGTGCCTGCCTTTATTCATCATAATATATACTTATGTCCCAGCCCTTTTCCATACACAGTGCAAATAAATCCCTTCTATTTTGTAGAAGTATATTCATCATACTGTTATTTTCGTGCAATGTCATGCATTTTTGTCAGTGTTTATAAGTGACATTTTAATGAACTGTGAATGATGAATGTACTTTTTAAAAAGACTTGCATCTACAGATTTTATAATGCTTATTTACTGAAAAAAATCTCAAATAAACATTCAAGTGAAAAATCATATCTTCTCAGAAATTAAGTTTATAGACTAAAATGTGTAAAATAATGAATTATGAATAAATATACATAAAGAATAGTCCATAAAATATTCCAGTTAAGAGAAGGAGTCATTTGAACTGTTCTTAAGTTATTTAAGAAGTAGAAGGACTTTCAAAGGCATTATAGAAATATTTTTCAATATATTCGGTAGCATCCAAACTGAAAAAATAATTCATAGGAATTGAAGGTAACTTAATGCTTAATTACAACATTATAACAAATATACAGATTATCACCCATAGCCATATCCATCTGCTGCTTCTAATATTAGGGATAATTTGCTTACTGTACCTAAGGTAACATATTATGGATAGAATTTGTTTTTAGAATGAAAGTTGGCAATCATTATTGTTTGTTTCCTAAAGAAAATAAGACTTCATAAAGTTACTTTGGACAACAAATGTTTAAATAGTTTTCATGCTCTATGCATGCATATTTTATGTAGTTTTCCAAATATTTTCTACATATGAGGGAAATTTTAGATTAATAATTTTCCTGACTCCGTTATATCTATATATGAAATTACCTATTATTTTTCATTTGCTGCAAAAGTCTGGTAACCATTTAATGAGAATAATCAACTAGATAATCAACTGTATACTAATACTAGAAATACTAGGCTCAATGTGCTATAAAATGAAGGGAAATTTATTGTTCGTGTGTTCTATTCTAGTTTTGAACATATTTTTATAAAAGGTTATAATAGAAAACTATTATCACATTCATCATTTTGCAGCATTTTACTGTAGTCTGTATCCAAATATTTACTCTTTGAAGTATCTGGAAGTTAAGTTCAGAAGGATAAATTTTTAAAGTAAGATAAGATATTAAAATTTTTTACTGGTACCACATTTCTTTCACTTGAACATAACTTAATATCATTATGATGATTAACTTAAGAATATACTAGTATACACAGTATATATGTAAACACTAATCTTATTTCATTATTACTTTTTAAATGGTCACATAGTATATACATATACAGCCACACGGACATATCACAGACATACAAATACTCTCTCTCCATCTCTCTCTCTCTCTCACACACACAAAAGAGACAGAGAGATTTTATAATTTAAAAATTTAAAAGGTCATTAGTGATAATCTAGAGGCAAGAACAATAAACTGTATATTGAATGACCAGTTCTTTTATAAAATAGTCAAGTCCAGGATGCTGTTACAAAATTGCCATTCAGCATCCAAATCCAACTTGGCATTTGAAATTACATATCACCCCTCTGAAAGTTCTTTTAACTTAGTTGAATATGCTTTGACAAGAAAATCAAATTGTGATATGAAGAAAAAATTATCAACCTGGCTTGCTTTTATTAAAATGTAATAATGGTAGATATATGAAATAAAATTAAATTAGATATGAAAATAATTTTATCTTGGTTCATTTTGAAATCTCTTTATGCTTGATTTGCTCTTGCTCAACTCTATCTCATAAAATTATATTTATAAGCATGACATAAGTTTAACTTTAAGTGTTTGATACTGCTTATTGGATTAATGATTTGTCAAATCATATGTCTAGGCTGAAAAGACACTATTCAGCATTGAGTTACTGAGTAAATTATTTCAGGGGCTGGAGTGATAGTACAACAGATGATGTACTTGCCTTGCACATGGTTGACTCAGACTGGTTCACTGAGTCTTGCCATATGTGATTCTGTGTGCAAAGCCAGGAGTGATCTCTGAGCACTGCTGAGTGTGTCCCTAAAGCCAAACAAACAAAAGCAAATAAGTTTATGTATGATTTTTAAGTAACAGAATAAAATGAAATATTAAATTATTTGCTCAGTAAAAAATATACTTTAGGATCTAACGTGACACTTCTTTTTTCCCTTCTATTGCCTGTGTGTGTGTATCTGTCTGTATCTTACAGCTGTCATTTCTCGAAACCAAGAAGGGCCAGGAGAAATGGGAAAGGCTGTGCTGATCCCGAAAGATGACCAAGAGAAAATGAAAGAACTATTTAAAATCAATCAGTTTAATCTTATGGCGAGTGATTTGATTGCCCTTAACAGAAGTCTGCCAGATGTAAGATTGGAAGGGTGAGTTTACGTTCATTATATAACCTTATGTATTAATAGCCATAATAATCTGTAATTCATAATATTTCTGAACTGCAGTTAGATCAAATTATTTTTGTTTTAGAACTATATGATTCGGAATAATTCTCCTATCTAAGGAATTTACTGTGTATTCATGTGATAAAATATATAAACTATTTTCTTCTCTGACAGAGCAAAGTTATGCTGAATAAAAAAGTAACAGGTTTTACTTCATGAGGTGCTCTTTGGTTTAGCTTTGCTTTATTTTGCCAAATACATTGTAAACAGGTTCTTAGACAAATTATTTGCTTCCCTGTGTGGAATTGCTTATACTTTGTTTTGAAAAACTATATGCTTTGGTATCCCAGCTTAAAAATATCTAGTTGCCTGAATGATTCTTTGGCTTTTTAAAATATTTATTATGTATTCAGGCAATTTATGCTGCTATATATTACTTGAATGTGCAGTTATCAGCCATGGAAGAAATAATCTCTTGAAAAGGATAAAGCATGGAAAGTGATGTTGAAAATTCAACTTGTATGTGATGAACTGTAACGATGTTCTTAATAGTTGAACATATTTTTTTAAATAATAGAAATATAATATTTAACTGCACTAATTGTCAAAGTACAAGGTCCTGATGAAAATCCTCTCGCACATTAGAGACATGTGTTGTTTTTTAGAAATATATAAGATTACATATATCCTCAATATGCACTTTTTAAAACACCCTAAAGGAGAGAGACAGTAAAAGGGAATTCACCTGCCACAGAGGCTGGCGGGAGTGGGGGGGTGGGGAGTGATATTGGGAATATTGGTGGTGGAGAATGGGCACTGGTGGAGAGATGGGTACTCGATCATGGTACGACTGAAACATAATCAAGAAAGTTTGTAAGTCTGTAACTGTATCTCACGGTGATTAATTAAAAAATAAAAATAATAAAAATAAAAGTATAAATTCTTACAGACATGAAATTACTTTATCTATATACAATAAAAATATCACTGTCATTATCACTATTATCCTGTGGATACTAGATTTGCTTGAGGGGACCCAGTAACATCTCTATTCATCCTAGCCCTGAGATTTTAGCAGCCTCTCTTAACTCGTCCTTCCCAACAGTGTCACATTAGAGGCTCTTTCAGGTTCAGGAGAATAAGACCCATCATTGTTACTGTATTTGGCATATATATGTCATGGGGAGCTTGCCAGGCTCTCCCATGAGGGCAGGGAACTCTCAGTAGCTTGTCAGGTCCTTGAGAAGGAGAACTAGGCTATAAGATGTTGCACTCAATAAATATATAGTTAGTGAAAATGAAATTGTTCCAATAATGTACCATATTATGTTAGCAATATAGTTTTATTATTATATTTACCAAGAATAAGTTTTCCTTCTGACTTACACCATTTAAGACTTACATCAATTAAGACTAATATAGAGTAATCAAAATGTTTTTGAGAAGTGGCATACAGTTGTCAAAATGTTCATTTGGAAGCTTAGTGTCATTAGTTTATTTTATATCTCACATACTTTTAAAAATGACTCTCTTAAGGAAACTACAATATTATGAACATTTTTGGTCATTGCCAACAGGCTAAAATTTCCAACATTACACTTGTTGGAAACGTAATTATTTCACACACTAAATAATTTTTACTAAAACAGTTCAATATTTACACATATAAATATATACATATATATTTATATTTTACAAAATATAAAATATAAAAGTGACTATTTTTTAAAAGAACTGGGTCATTCAATATACAATTTATTGTTCTTGCCTCTAGATTATCACTAATGACCTTTTAAATTTTTAAATTATAAAATCTCTGTCTCTTGTGTGTGTGTATGAGAGAGAGAGATGGAGAGAGAGTATTTGTATTTCTGTGATATGTCTGTGTGGCTGTATATGTATATACTATGTGACCATTTAAAAAGTAATAATGAAATAAGATTAGTGTTTACATATATACTGTGTATACTTGTATACTCTTAAGTTAATCATCATAATGATATTAAGTTATGTTCAAGTGAAAGAAATGTGGTACCAGTAAAAAATTTTAATATCTTATTATTTACACATATAAATATATATTTATTTATAGGTTATAGATACACTCTCTCGTTTTTTTAAATATGCCATTAACATATTGTTCTAAATAATTTCAGTCATTTTAGACACTGTTAACATGTTGAAATATTGTATCATAATAAAATAAGCCTGTTATAGTTATGTACGTAAATAATATAAACAGTATTTTATTTTTTTATTTTATTTTTCAAAGTTTTTTTTATTTATTTTTTTATTGAATCACTGTGAGATACAGCTACAGACTTACAAACTTTCATGATTATGTTTTGGTCATACAATGATCGAGCGCCCATCTCTCTACCAGTGCCCATTATTCAACACTGTCCTCAGTACCCCTCCCACCACCCCCACCCTTTCTCACCCTCTGCCTCTGTGGCAGGCATGTTCCCTCTTACTCTCTCTCTCTTTTTGGGTCTTATGGTTTGCGATACAGGTACTAAGAAGCCGTCATGTTTGGTTCATAGTCTGCTTCCAGCGCACATCTCCCATCTCCTGCCATCCCTTTAACCATTATTTACTTAGTGGTCCCTTCTCTATCCCAACTGTCTTTTCTCCCAGCATGTGAGGCCATAAACAGCATTTTAAATCTTTAAAATCTTGACTTTTGGGGCCGGAGCGATAGCACAGCGGGTAGGGCGTTTGCCTTGCACGCGGCCGACCGGGGTTCGATCCCCGGCATCCCATATGGTCCCCCAAGCACCGCCAGGAGTAGTTCCTGAGTGCAAAGCCAGGAGTAACCCCTGAGCATCGCTGGGTGTGACCCAAAAAGAAAAAAAAATAAATAAAATAAAATCTTGACTTTTAACTCTTAGAGCATAAGTAATCTAAATTTTATATCACATGATGGATAAACAATAAATATTACTTGAATACCAATTTTTTAATTGAACTGCTGTGAGGTACAGAATTACAACGTTGTTCATGATCAGGTTTCAGTCAAACAACATTCCAATACCCATACCTACACCAGTGTACATTTCCCACTACTAATGTCCCTAGTTTCTCTCCCACCACCTTTCTTCCCCTCCACACTGCGAGAGAGAAGGAACCATTTTTTTTTAATAAAAAATAAAGTAACCAGCTAATTGAGCAGTCACTTAAGGTGTTTGTGGTGAAAGATATTTTAAGAGTCATTTATCATAATAAACACTTGAATGATTGAGCCCTAAGCTATGGGAAAATTTGACATTTAAATAAATAAAGGATTCAAATTGATACAATGAGATGCTTTTCATCTATTAAAAAGATTCTTATTCACTAGTTATATTATGGGTGAATTTGTGGCATTGTGTAACTTAAATATAATTGATAAAGGAAAATGCTATATTACTTCAATTACAGATGAAAGATGGCTGAATTAATAAACTAAACTAAACAAAAGCTCTCACACTCTCAAGATAGCAGTTCCCAGAGGGGAGAATTAACTGGAGGTTGATAAAATGGGACAAGAGGGTCAATTGTGAGGCTGGAGCAGTAATACAATGGGTCAGGTTTTTGTGCCCTGCATGATACCCTGAACACCACCATGAGTGATGCATGAGCACAAAGCCAGGAGTAAGTCCTGAACACTGTAAGGTATGGCCCAAACAATAACAGCAGCAACATAAAAACCAAACATGGGTGAATTGTAAGGTGTAGGGAGACAAATGTGTAAATGCATTTTTTTACAATATTAAGGTATTAATTATAAAGATAGAACAGGAGTAACAAACATTATCAGTCTATATTTTGGTAAAAGAGAGAATGAAAGATTTTATATAGCTTAGGGCAAGACCAAGATTGGCAAATTGAAAAAAACCCACGTTAACATTTTACTGCAGTCATAGACCAGCAGTCCTACATTAGAATGAACAAACTTTCAACTGCATCATATCAATAAAACACACACTTGAGCTCCAAAGATAAACACTGGCTTGAAATTAAAAGTTGGAAATAATCACAGAGGTAAATTGTAACTATATCCATATTTAGCTTTTTTTTGTAAGATGGGATGAGCCCATTGTAAAATTTAATTCTTAATAACATGCAACAAATGGAGAATAAAATATATAAGTCAACTATTAGTAGCAGTGTAGCACTATCGACCTGTTGCTATTCAGTTTTTCTCTAGTGGGCACCAGAAACATCTCCATTGTGAGACTTGTTACTGTTTTTGGCATATCAAATATGCCAGGGGTAGCTTGCCAGGCTCTGCCATACAGGCAGGATACTCTCGATAGCTTGCTGGGCTCTCTGAGAGGGACTGAGGACTCGAACCTGGGTCGGCTGTGTGTATGGCAAACACCTTATCTGCTGTGCTATTGCTCCGGTCCAACTCAATAGCCTTAATTCAAGATATCTATAGTAGCAGAAACAGTAGGGAACTTTAACACCTCATACTTACCGTTAGCCAGAACAGCTAGTCAGAAAATTACCAGTGAATTCATTGATGTGTATCATCACATTTTACTAGAATATACTCCTAAACTGGTTTGGCTAAATTCAGAAAATTGTCCAAATGGTTTAATGTGTCATCCTTTGTATCTATCTATAAATATTTGAATATTTATTCAGAGGAATACAGTTAAGTAAACATTTCTTTTTTTCAAAGATAAGAGACAGGGTAAACAATTATCTTAGAGGCAATTTTGATGAAACTTCAGGTCAAATTTGACTTAGTATCTTCCTCCAGAGATACCAATGTGTTATTTTCTCAGTTATATATTTACTTTATTCAAATGCATAAAATCCATATATTATGCATTTTGAATATATTATATAATATCCTTTAATTATTTGGAGGACATAAAATGACAAGGTTACATATAAATATAGCCCTGTCTTATTTTAGATTCAATTGAGGCTGAATATCTTACTAATATTCTTACTTTTCCTAGTCTATTTCTAGTTCTTTGGTTCTCTGATAATCTGACTCTATGTGGGAATATATATGTATATATACTTAATTTAATTTAATTGAAATTAAATGAACTGTAATTATAATCCTCTAAGATAATTGCCCAACCAAAATTCTGATTCAGTTAACTGTAACTACAACTAACCCTCACATATATTCTCAGTCAAAATTCTCATACAAATTTCAAGAAACATTTGTATTTTCAGTGTTTATGACTATATCTTGAAGATGTTATATTTATCATAAATTATAGGTCTAATAATTTTTGAATTTATATAATTTGGATTTAAGAACAGGAAGTAAATACATGTGACTTTTAGGAGCAAACCTCTGGGAGGCCGAAGAGATAGTATGGCAGGTAAGGTGCTTTCTTTCTTGTGGCCAACCAGTTCGATTCCTGGCACTCTGTAGGCACTCCCGTCCTCATAGTCCTATGAGGCGTGATCCCTGAGCACATAGCCAAGAGCATGTCATGAGCACTGCCAGGTGTGACCTCCAAAATAAACAAAGAGATGTTATTTTGTTATCATATTGAACGCAATTATTTGAACAGAGAAATCATCATACGAAAGAAACTATTAACATATAATACTCATTTTGAGCACAATAGATGCTGAGTACTATTCATGTGCTAAAGATATTACAGTAAAAGTCAAATTCTGTTTTATGGAATTTAGAAAAAAGAATAAAGAATGATCAGGCGTAAAACATAATAGTAAGGAGAGACGTCTTGGAGAAGTTCACATTTGAATGAATGAGCTTAACAACCTAGGTATTGTAAGTTTTTATTAATATACAGCTATGCAAAACTGTTTAGACTTTAAAAGTTTTCTGGAACATATAGTATTAAAACCATAAAATACTCACATATCATACTTAAGTTTATAAATATACAAAAGGAATGGAACAAATATTAAGCTAATGTATGTGTGAATATGTGAGTGTATGTTGGATTATTTTGAAAATACTGTTTGAACTTTATTTCCATGGAAGTCAGAAACAATCATATTTGGTGTGTAAAGACATCTATTCAAAGTTACCTTATTCCTATAAGTTTTCTGGAAATATGTAAAAGAAAATCAACAATGATCTCAATTAAATAGCTATGAATGTGTCTCTATTATATGCAAAACAAATAGAGGAAATAACAATTACAGATTTTCAGTAAATTTGTGGTAAAATATGGAAAAACGGCACATCAGTGTTTTTCTTTTTTTTTTCCCCGATTTTTGGGTCACACCCAGAAATGCACAGGGTTTACTCCTGGCTCTGCACTAGTGGTGCTAGTGGTGCACAAGGTACTATATGGGAAGCTGGGAATAAAACCTGGGTTGGCCGCGTGCAAGGCAAATAAATGCCCTACCAACTGTGCTATCGATCCAGTCCCACAGCGCATCAGTCTTAAGATTTCACTTTCTAAAATAGTTTCGGATCTTGGATATCACTAAATTTCTAAAAAACAATTTTCTTTCACCAATTAAAGCATCTAGTCCCTGTTATTTTTTATTTGAGCTCTGTGCTTTTGAAAACAGTGGTAACAAATGGATGTAAGAAGCCCAGATGTGTAAATTGAATATACTTATATAAACAGTTCATTACAGTATTGTAGGAATACACCTATAGTTTGTAAAAATGACAAAGAAAAAAATTGAGCTTAGTATCTGGTAGCCTTTTAAAATTTACTATAATTAACATCTTGTGAAAATCTATTCTCTGTAACTTTTTTCCTTTCTTGTTTTTGGGATAAAGTGAGGAAGTGTTTAAAGTAATTGGCTTCTCCCTGGATTATGCAGTTCTTTTAAACATGAAATTAACAATAATTATTGGATGCATATGTGTGAAGACATTATGGGAAATTAAAACAAAATTCTAAGGTTCTTTGGCATTTTCTTGTATTCAGAACTTAAGAACCTTTCAAGTTCTGATATTGAGGCATTTGAAGGTTACAATGCAGCTGGCGTTAAAATATATTCCATCAGGACAAAATGAAGAGATAGGAAATTTATTTCAGCTGTTTATATCCAAGACCAAATAACTGCTTCTTACATATGCACACATGAGAACTGATTGAAAAAAAATACAACAGTCTTACATTATCAGTAAAAGAACTGTAGCCTACAAATTTTAAAAAGTTAAGTACAAAAGGTTTACATACTATATAAAGTTAAAATAAAACAATATTTTTTCTGTGCTTACTTTCTTCAGTGTACCTGTCCAGTTATATGAATTGCCTTTCCCAGGAATTAAAATTTGATAAATGTAGCACAGCTTTTACAATAGAGAAATAGAAAATGAGAATATTAATTGGAGTTTTGATCTCTGATCCACACATTTTCATTCTAATTTGAGAATTAACACAACTTTTGTATGCTGGAAAATTTTTTGCCTGTGAAGATTCTAATAATTTTTATAATACTTTGATTTATGTAATGTGCTCATGTGTAGAATAAATTTTACCACTCAACTCAAAAGTAGGGTATAAAATCTGTATATGTGTTTATTCATGCATGTAAATATATGTATATTTGAAGAAGATGGATATTGTTGGTATTATTCTCTTTAATATAATATAATAATAGTGTTCTCTTAACTTTCTTAAAACAAGAAAATTGGGTAAAACATTTTTAGAATATTATTTTAAGGGATACATTTGTTTACCAATTTAGGCAGGGATTAGCTGCCTAACTTTTGGTACTTGAACTACTGAAATTGAAATAGGCTTTTGAAGCTAATTTATGATATTCTTACATTTAAGTTTAAATATATAATAAATATACAAAACATAAAAATTACCATATTCACTGTTTTCAAGTACATAGTTTCATAGTGTTTTTTATAAAGTGGGGACAGAGTGCGCTATCGCCAAAATATATTTCTTGAGCATATCACTTATTTTGAGCTGAATGCATTTGAGAAAAAGCAGAGACAAGGCATCTTCTTCCCTCCCTTCAGTCCCTTCCTTTCTCTTGAATTGGGAACAATGACCTATATCACTGTAGATGGAACTTGTGCAGAGATAATTGCATAAACTCAATCCATCTAAATAACCCTCATCTTTCATTTGTTCCCCTGAAAATGTTCCTACCTACAAATTTACCATCCTAGAAGCCAAAATGCTTTATATTTAGTCTGTGACTTCACGATTTATCACTTTGTTAAAACTATAATATCATTTTAGAATTAACCACTCCATTGGCTAAATCTTCATGTCTTTTAAAAAAGTCTCAGTGTCTGTGTTGCAAGCCATAATGCCCAAAAGTAGAGAGAGAGTATGGGGAATACTGTCTGCCAAGGAGGCAGGGGGAGGATGGGAAAGGGAGGGGTATACCCGCGATATCGGTGGTGGGGAATGTGCACTGGTGGAGGGATGGGTGTTTGATCATTGTGAGATTGTAACCCAAACATGAAAGCTTGTACCTATCTCATGGTAATTCAATACAATTTTTAAAAAATAATAAAATGAAAAAATAAAAAGTCTTTCAAACATTTGAAAAACAAACCTGCAAATAGTAATATCAAATAGCACTTATATTCCTTTTCTTTTATGATTCTATTTTGTACCTCAAAGTTATCAGGTAAAATAATAAGGTTAAAGGTACTTAAGGTATTTAAATGTAAATGAATTCCATTAGGTGACTTAACATTTTATTTATCTATTTATCTATAAATAAATATTTAGCTTGCTTGTACTTACTTCTGAACTATTGTGAACAAATTTACTATAAACAGGGTATACCAATATCTCCTTGAGATCATGTTTTCAACTCTTCTGGGCATAAACCTAGAACTGAATTACTATATCACATGGTAATTTTACTACTAATTTTTTGAGGAAGCACATTTTTTTTGTAGTTGCTATTCCATTTAAAATTCCAGGACAATTTGGTTCTAGTCAACTACTCCCCTTCACCAGGTAACTTCCACTTCCAGATCAAGCTCTCTTCTTCCCGCCCCTCAGAAAGAACTCTCACACCAGCTCCACCCAGCCTGGGGGACTGCCAGGGCGGGAGTCCGTGTCCTTGGGCCACCTGCCTCTGTGCACGCTGTTCTAGTCAACCACTCCCCTCCCCAGATAATCCTGGGGTCCAGCCCATTGGCTGGTGGGGGAGTGTCCTCTATGCCAGGGGGCGTGGCCTCAAAAGGGGTGAGGCCTATTTTTGGAGCTGCCGCAGTTATTTTTTCCCCTCTCCTATACTGCACACTTGGATCACAAATCTCTATGATTTATGTACTGGAAGAATAAGCTGGCCATCTCAATCACTATACACCAATAAGCCATTAAACCATCCTACTTCCAGAAAAAGTGTCAGTAATACAAGAAGGTACACAAAGCTCTCATAAACAGATTATAACCTCAAGTCTTGACTAGAAGCCCTACATAAACTAGGAAGATTGCAGTAATGTAAGGAACTATTCTAGAAGGGGGAAAAGATTACCATTATCGATTTAGCTCACATAGAATCCCCTCCTGGAACAAGAGGAATAGTGACATAGAATCGGGAGGTTTCACCTCTATTGTTCCATAACAACATAAAGAAACATCGGAAAAACACACCACAAAGAGAAAATGAAGAGATTCCAGAAACCTATTCAATAGAGTTCACCCACAAATACAACCTCCAATCAGATAAAGAATTCAGAGAAGAAATTGTGGAGGTGGTTGAGGAACTCAAAGCAACCATGGAACAGACAACTAATAAACTAAGGGAGGATATGAACACAACCATAAAACAAACAATCGATAAACTAAGGAAGGATATGAACACCGCCTTGGAACGGATGACCAAGAAAATACAGGAAGAAATGAGAGCAGAAATTTCACAGCTATGAACAGAAGTCACACAATTAAAGGAATCAGTAGATGAGATAAAAAGCTCAGTAGTAGCCCTCAACAGTAGAATGATTGCAGCAGAAGACAGAATCAGTGAGCTTGAAGATAAGCTGCACAAAGCTTAAACAACAAAAAATAATGGCAAAAGACCTCAAAATGGCTCTAGGGCGAATCAGAGTCCTAGGGGATGACCTCAAAAGGAAAAACATAAGAATAATGGGAGTACCAGAAGCACAGGGAACTAATCCCAATTAGTAAAACACAGTTAAAGACATCATTGCTAAGAAATTCCAAGAGCTGGAGAATGCGGGCATCCAGATCCAAGGAGCCCTAAGGGTGCCAACTAAAAGGGACCCCAACAAAAAAACTCCAAGGCATATCATAGTCACAATGATGGATAACGCGGAGAGAGACACAATACTGCAAGCAGCAAGGTCAAAGAAGGAAATCATATACAAAGGATCACCCCTTAGATTTACAGCAGACCTATTAGAAGAAAACCTCCAAGCCCGAAGACAATGGTAGTGTATAGTGAAAAAGCTCAATGAAATGAACGTCTCACCAAGATTACTCTATACAGCTAAACTCTCACTTAAACTCAAAGGAACCATACACTATTTCTCAGATAAACAACAAATCAGGAACTTCATAGACTCAAAACCAAACCTAAAAGAAGATCTAAAGGGGCTGCTGTAAGACAAAGGAAAACCCTAACAAGAACAACAAACCCTACAGAAAGATGGCACATAATCTCGTGACAATAATCTCTCTCAATGTCAATGGGCTAAATGCATCAATCAAGAGAAACAGAGTAGCAAAATGGATTCGGAAACTAAACCCAACTATCTGCTGCCTACAAGAAACACACCTGAATAGTCAGAGCAAACACAGGCTCAAAGTCAAAGGTTGGAAAACAATCCTACAAGCAAACAACTCCCTCAAAAAATCTGGGGTGGCCATACTAGTATCTAACAACATAGATATCGGGCTGAAAAAGATTAGAAGGGAGATTGATGGTCATTTTCTATTCATCAAGGGATATGAACAACAGAAAAAAATCACACTCTTAAATGTATATGCACCTAATGAGAGACCAGCTAAATATTTAAAACAACTCCTAATAAATTTTAAGGAGGACATCACTAGCACCAGAGTAGTAGTCGGAGACTTCAACACCACCTTATCACCTCTGGATAGATCAACAAGAACAAAATTAAGCAAGGAAACAATGGCCCTGAAGGAAGAAATAGAAGAGAGAGGGCTTATAGACCTATACAGGGCTTTACACCCTAAAAGGAAAGAATATACATTCTTCTCCAGTGCCCACGGAAATTTCTCCAAAATAGACCACGTAGTGGGTCACAAAACATACCCCAATAGAATCAGCAAGATAGAAATTGTATCAACCACCTTCTCGGACCATGTGCACTGAAAATAGAAGCTAAGCACACACAGACACGGAGCACCAAATCGAACACCTGGAAATTTAAAAAGTCCCTGTTGAACAACTATTGGATCAAAAAGGAAATCAAGGAAGAGATCAAAAGATACCTCGAAACAAATGAGAATGAAGACACAAGCTACCAGAACCTATGGGACGCTGCTAAAGCTGTGTTAAGGGGAAAGTTTATAGCCCTGCAAGCCTTCCTAAAGAAGGGAGGAAATGGCCTACATAGAGAGCTTGACCTCACAGCTCCAGATCTTAGAAAAGGACCAGCAAAAGGAACCCAATCTAGACCAAAGGAAAGAAATAATAAAACTTAGAGCAGAAATTAACCAAAGGGAAACCCAAAAGACAATCCGAAAGACCAATAAAACAAAGAGCTGGTTCTTTGAGAAAATAATCAAGATTGATAAATCGCTAGCAAGACTCACAAAGAGAGAAAGAGAGAGAACCCTAATAAACCGAATCAGAAATGAAAAGGGGGATATCACAACAGAAACCAATGAAATTCAAAAGATCATCAGAGACTACTTTGAAAATCTCTATGCCACGAAACAAAAGAACCTAAAAGAAATGGACAAATTCCTTGATTCCTACAATTTCCCCAAAACTGAATCAAGAGGACTTGGAATACCTGAATAGACCCATCAATATCAAGGAAATTGAAACTGTTATCAAATGTCTTCCCCAAAACAAAAGCCCAGGCCCGGATGGATTCACTAGCGAATTCTTCCAAATATTTTAAGTGGACTTTTGCCAGTTCTCTTCAAGTTATTCAAGGAAATTGAAGAAACAGGGACTGTACCAAACAGTTTCTATGAAGCTCATAGCTCCCTAATACCAAAAGCAAACAAAGATACCACTAACAAAGAAAACTACAGGCCAATATCCTTGATGAACACGGATGTGAAGATTCTCAACAAAATACTAGTAAATAGAATCCAACAACTCATAAAAAAAAATTATACATCACGATCAAGTAGGATTCATCCCGGGGATGCAAGGCTGGTTTAAAATTCGGAAATCAATCAACATAATCCATCATATCAACAGAAGTAAAAATAAAAACCATATGATCATTTTAATAGATGCAGAGAAAGCATTTGACAAGATCCAACACCGATTTATGATGAAAACTCTCACCAAAATAGGCTTAGAAAGAACTTTCTTCAAGACAGTCGAAGCCATCTACCACAAACCCATGGCAAGCATTATCTTCAATGGAGAAACACTAAGGGCCTTCCCTCTAGGATCAGGGAGAAGACAAGGATGCCCACTCTCACCACTTCTGTTCAACATAGTACTGGAAGTACTTGCCATAGCAATTAGGCAAGAAAGAGGAAGAAATCAAGCTCTCACCATTTGCAGATGACATGATTCTATACCTAGAGAATCCTAAAACCTCCACTAAGACACTCCTAGAAACAATAGACTTGTACAGCAAAGTTGCGGGCTATAAAATCAATACCCAAAAATCCATGGCCTTCCTATACGCAAATAGTGAATCAGAGGAAAGTGACATTAAATAAAAAATCCCATACACAATTGTGCCCAGAAGATCAAGTGTCTAGGAATCAGCCTAACTAAGGAAGTAAAGGATCTCTACAAGGAAAACTACAACACGCTACTCAAAGAAATTAAAGAGGACATGAGAAAATGGAAACATATTCCCTGCTCATGGATAGGAAGACTTAACATTGTCAAAGTGGCAATACTGCCCAAAGCACTATACAGATTCAATGCGATCCCTATAAGGATACCCATGAAATTCTTCAAAGAAATGGATCAAACACTCCTGAAATTCATATGGAACAATAAAAGCCCAGGGATAGCTAAAGCAACTTTTGGAAAAAGGACGATGGGAAGCATCACCCTCCCCAACTTCAAACTTTACTACAAAGTAGTAACAATTAAAAACAACATGGTACTGGAACAAAGGCAGAGCTACTGATCAATGGAACAGGGTGGAATATCTCTACATGCAACCCCAAATATATGATCATCTGATCCGTGATAAGGGGGCAAGAAATATGAAGTGGAACAAGGAAAGCCTCTTCAACAAATGGTGCTGGCATAACTGGACCACCACATACCAAAAAATGGGCTTAGACATCGACCTAACACCATGCACAAAAGTCAGATCAAAATGGATTAAAGACCTCAATCTCAGACCACAAACCATAAGGTACATTGAAGACAAGATCGGAAAAACCCTCCACGATATTGAAGCCAAAGGTACCTTCAAAGATGACATGGACCTGAGCAATCAAGTAGAAACAGAAATAAATAAATGGGACTATATTTAACTAAGAAGCTTCTGCACCACAAAAGACACAGTCACCCGAATACAAAGGCAATCTACAGATGAGAAAGGATATTCACCCAATACCCATCTGATAAGGGGTTGATATCAAGGGTATACAAGGCACTGGTTGACCTCTACAAAAAGAAAACAGCCAACCCCATCAAATCATGGGGCAAAGAAATGAACAGAAACTTTCTCAAGGAAGAAATTCGGATGGCTAAAAGGCACATGAAACAATACTCTTCATCACTAATCATCAGGGAGATGCAGATGAAAACAACTATGAGATACCACCTCACACCACAGAGAATGGCTCATATCCAAAAGAACAAAAACAACCGCTTTTTTCATGGTTGTGGGGAGAAAGGAACCCTCCTACACTGCTGGTGGGAATGCCGACTGGTTCAGCCCTTTTGGAAAACAATATTGTCGTTTCTCAAAAAATTAGAAATCGAGCTCCCATGTGACCCAGCAATACCATTCCTGGGAATATACCCCGGAGAAGAAAAAAGTATAGTCAAAATGACATCTGCACCTGTATGTTCATCGCAGCACAGTTTACAATAGCCAGAATCTGGAAAAAACTGGCTAAAAAAACTTTGGTACATCTACACAACAGAATACTATGCAGCTGTTAGAAAGTATGGAGTTATGAAATTTGCATATAAGTGGATCAACATGGAAAGTATCATCTTGAGTGAAATGAGTCAGAAAGAAAGAGACAGACACAGAAAGATTGCACTCATATGTGGAATATAAAGTAGCAGAGAGCTAGCAATGATGCAACCTCTGGCAGAAAGCCTTCTGAACTTAGTCACTAAAATACTAAAATACAGAAATCTAGAACCTCATGGCCGCTACTGTGGCCACATGACCTCACATCGCTTCATTCTGAGCAATGAAAAACAATTATCAAATGCTTCCTTTCCAGCAGGTCGGATTTGTGGGGGAGGAAAACTCCAAACAATAATAGTGAGTCTTTTATTTGTATGTAATCGAAGTAAAGAGAAAGTAAAGTGAAATTTATCAGCTACACAGGCAGGGTGGGGGGCTTGGGGGCAGGGGAGTGAGGGAGGGGAAGTTTACCGTGGTTATATGCTTTGGTGAAGGGATTGGTGTTCGAGCATTATATAACTGAGACTTAAGCCTGAAAGCTTTGTAACTTTTCCCATGGTGATTCAATATAAAAAATAAATAAAAATAAAAATTCCAGGACTATTTAATTTGCACAATTAGTAATGTTGAACAAGTATTTTCATAAGTTTTGGGCCTTTTGTATATTTTCTTCAGATAAATTTCTGTTCAAATCCTTTGCTCATGTTTTAATAAGATTTTCTTGAAAAGTTTTTGTTCGTCTTTCTGAAGAATTCTGTAAATATACTTGATATATCCACTTTTCAAATATCTATTATTTGCAAATATTTCTCTCATTTCATCAGTTTTCTTCTTGTTCATTATTTTATCCTTTGGTCAAAAACAAAAGTCTTTTTTACATATGTATATATCCATTTTCTGTTGTTTTGCCAGTACTTCTGATATCATGTCCAAAAATTTATTGCCAAATCCAAATGTGTGATATTTCTTTGAATAATTTTATAGACTCTATTCTTACATATAAGAATTTGATATATTTTTAGTTAGTTTTGTCTATAAGAGAAGGGTCTGACTTAGTGCTTTATTTATCTGCAAATAGATACTTTTACTAATACAATTTTTTGCTTGTTTTGTTTTTGTTTTGGGGTCACACCAGGCATTTTTTCTGAATCAGTTTTTATTTTGGTAACATGATTTCTAGAAGTACTGAAATAGTTTGTGTCTCTATCTCTGCTGAAATTTGTCATCTCTGTAGGGATCAAGCCTCCTCCGGGTCTACCATGGACTGGTGCCAGGTGGCGTCTTATCAGACCTTAGTTCCTGTTTCCTGCAAGGTCAGCTTTCACAACTTCAGGTTATTACTTCCCAGGAAAATTTCTGCAATTGCCTTGAGAAGGGGCCTTCCCTATCTGCCTGCCTGCCTGCCTATATCATTTTAACCCAAGGTCGCTTTCTCAGCTCCCATCCCAACAGCTTCTGAATGCACTTCTATGAACCCTATATCAAAGATGTTTCCACTGGGGATTGTTTAATCCCTTGCATTGTTTTTTTATATTCTGCATATGAATAAGATCATCTTGAATTTTTCTTTTCTTTCTTCTCTTTGGTCTTTGAGCTACACCTAACCATGCTCAGGGCTTACTCTAGCAGGGCTCAGGGGGACCATATGGGATGCCAGGAATTGAAACTGGTCTGCCACATGCAAGACAAATGCCCTACCCACTGCAATATTGCTCAGGCCCTTCTATTTTATTACTGATTTAACATAACATGACACCTTCCAGTACTAACCTAATGGTATCAAAGTGCACAGTTTCATTTTTTCTCATTGCTTGGTAGCATTGTAGTATGTAATCACAATTTCTTTATCCACTCATCTATTTGGGGGCCCTTGGGTTGTTTGCAGATCTAATCTATTGTAAATAATGGTGTGATGATAGTGATGTGAATCATGATCACAATCACGAAATCCTGTTAATCCTCGAGTTGCTTGAGTGGTCTCAGTAACCTCTTCATTCGTCCTATCCCTGAGATTTTAGAAGCCTTTCTCTTCTCGGCCTTCCGAACGATGCCACATTGGAGGCTCCCTCAGGGTCAGGGGAATGAGATTCAGCTGCTTACTGGCTTTGGCATATTGATACACTATGGGAAGTTTGTGGGCCTGTCCCATGTGGGCAGGGAGCTCTCAGTAGCTTGCCAGTTTCTCCTAGAGGGAAAAGTAGTTTATAATATATAGCATGGCTGCTTTGTGGCCGCGCACTTCTGGAAGCTTGCTTTTAAGTCTCTGGATGTTGGCTGTTGATGGGATTACACACCTGGGCTCCTCTGTCGTACCTTCATGCATGAGGCTTGTTTGAAATTGTGGAGAGGGGCCTTGAGCATGGTTGTAGCTAGGTTCTGGTGGTCTTCGGCTGCCGAGAGCTCTGCTTGGGGCAGAGAGGGAAGCTGGAGCCCATCCCCTCTGAGGGGCCCTGGGAAAGACAGCCAGACATGCGGGCAAGAGACTCTGCATGTGATGCGAATATCTTCTTTAAAATTAATCACTTGTATCACTTGTCACTTGTCTTCACATTGATCTTCAATTTGCTTGAGCAGGCTCCAGTCACGTCTCCATTTGTCCCTGTCACATGCTAGTGTACCCCAATAGTATCTTCTTGCTCCAGGAACAGGAAGAGCCTTGAGCCGATCATTCAGGGTTTTGACGAAGAAGTCTGACAATCTCATAGGTGGGCATCCACTCGGTCTTTTGACATCCCATGGAATCCAGTTGGTAATAGTCCAGTAGTCGTCTCTGAATCACGTTATATGTCCTTAAAATTAATATTCCTGTGTTTTGGGGTAAATGCCCATGGTGGACCTGCTGGTTATTAGGAAGTTCTACTTGTAATTTTAGAGACGTCTCCAAATTGCTCTGTCAAAGTTGCACTGGATTGCAGTCCCATCAACAGTGAATGGAAAGTTGTTTCAGTATAGTCTTCCAGCATATATATATATATTTTTTCCTTTACTTTTATATATAGGTCATTCTAGCTGGTATGAAGTGATATCTCATTGTAGATATTTGAATTTTCCTGATAATTTGGTGATGATAAAAAATTTATCATATGACTGATTGGCCACCTTTGTGTCTTGAGGAAGTGATTAACTATCTTATTATTTTCTGGTTTTATTTTTTGGACCAAAACAGTGGTGCTTAGGGCTTACTCCTACTTTTGTCCTCATATGTCACCTTTAGAGGTGTGTGTGGAGGGACTGTATATGTTATCAGAAATCAAATTGGGATTGGCCACACACAAGACCTTATTCTCTGAAATTTTTCTCAGACCCCTCATATCATTTTCGTTGGTGCTTTTTCTGCCTTTGAAAGTGCTTTATATACCTTGGCTAATTGCATTTTGTCTGATGGGTGATATGTGAATATTTTTTTTTTCCATTCAGTGGGGTGTCATTTTATTTTTGGCATCATTTGTTTTATAGTGCTAAAGCCTTTAAGTTTGAAGCTGTCCATTTATTTCTGTCTTTTTTTGTGTGTGATCATAGTCATATCATTGTAGTTCCTCTGTGGCTAGGATCTTAGAGAAACTTGCTCCTATGAATTTTCCTCAATGTATTTTATAGACAGCAGGTTTATTATTGATCTCTTTAAGCCATTTTAGTTTTCTGCTATTTTTTTTTTGCCTGTTTATTGGGCTACATTTGAAAGTGCCCTGGGCTTATTTCTGGTTTTATACATCCTCCAGTACTTGTAACAAAGTGCACAATTTCATTTTTGTTTGTTCATCCTAGAGGGCCTTGGTCGGTCTAAAGGGATGACAGGAACTGAAATAGGGTCAGCTTGTGCAAGTCAAGTGCTCTGCCTACTGTCTAATCTCTCCAACCACTTTAATCCATTTTTAGTGACTTTTGTATATTGCATGAGATAGGAATTTGAGTTCAGTTTTTAGCACGTGATTAGCCAATTTACCTAGGAACATTTGAAGAGGTTCGTTTTGCTCCAGTTCATACCTAGTCTCTTTGTCATAAATCATCTAGCCATACATTTGAGGATTTATCCTATTACATTGAACGAGTCTTCTTTATTCTAGTCTCTGTAGTTTTAATTACTATAGTTTTGTAGTACAACTTAGAGTCTGAGAATGCAATGCCTCTCATCATCTTCTTCTTCTTTTTTAGGATTGCTTTGATCATTCTGGGAGTTTCATGGTTCCATTCAAATTTTAGATACTTTCTGTGTCCTTGATAACTGCCTTGGGAATTCTGTTGGGATTGTGTTGCATATATAAATTACTTTGAAAGGTGGTCATTTTACCAATGTAGATACTTCCAGCTCATAAACCAGAAATATAATTTTATTTCCTTGTGTTCTCTTTTATTTCTTTCCAAATCAACCTAACCAATGAGGTAAATATTTTGAACTTGTTTTACCCAGAATTTCAAATAATGCTTTCATTACAGCCTCAGATTCTTATAAAATAAAAAAATTGCTGTTTATATGCTTGTTATTTTAGGTATAACCATACGCCCATGACAACTAAAAGACACCATTTTCTAATAATAGAACATTATGCATGTGAGATATAAAATATGTCCCAAAGGATAGTAAATGAAGTTTGGATTTAGAATATCCATTATTGTGAAAATAAGGTGAACTAAAACTTTAAATAGTTTGATTTATAGGGTCAGCGAATATAGTTCCAGGCTTAGACAATAAGGAGAATGCTTTCTAGTTGAAGATAAGAATCATCATCATCATCATCATCATTATCATCATCATCATCATCATCATCATCATCATCATCATCATCATCATCATCTTGTTGATCGTTGATTTTCTTGAGCAGTCTCAGTACCATCTCTATTTGTCCTGGGATTTTAGAAGCCTCTCTTTATTCATCCTTCCCAATGGTGCTGTATTGGAAGCTCTTCCAGGATCAGGGGAATGAGACCCATCATTGTTACTGGTTTTGGTATATGAATATGCCATGGGGAGTTTGCCAGGCTCTTGCATGTGGACAGGAAACTTTCTGTAGCTTGCCAGGTTCTCCCAAAGGGAGAAGTAGGCTAAAAGATGCTTCTTGGAACTTGGTCTTATAGTCTCTGGATGTTGGCTGTTGATGGGATTACACAGTGCCTGGGACAGTTTCTGAGTGTGACTGCCTACCTACTGGAACATGGGGAATCTGGGAGGAAGAGGCCCAGATCCAAGCAGGGTTGGAGATCTCCAATCTCGGGTCCTACACACCTGGGTTCCTCTGCTGGTTCCTTCTTGTGTGAAGCTCGTGCAAATGTGTGGAGAGAGAAGGGCTTTGAGCATGGCTATGGCTGGGCTCCGGAGGTCTTCAGCTGTGGGAGGTCTGCTCTGGGCGAGGAGGGAAACTAAAATCCACCCCCTGCTAGGGGCCCCGGTATCAGAAGATGAAAATATTGGAAAGAAAGGTAGTTCTAGTTTGAACAGGTACATCTTATGAATCTGATATATATTTTGGTTTATTGTTTTTTAATTATTTCATGTGTCTTCTTAAGAATTATCATATAAGTTAATTAATAGTTTTTCTTTGCAGGTTCTAATAGATAAGACAAATAATTTTAATATAAAATCACTATGGAAATCATATCTTTATATTTTTCGTCTCAAATAATTTAGCATATAACATTTCTATATTTATATATACTATCATGATTGCCGTTTCATTGTATTTCCACTTTATGTTACCCATATTTTGATTTTCTTATTTGTGTCAGAAATATTTATTTATTTTTCATTGTAAAAAAGATTTATAGCAATAAAATGTGGTAGATTCTGTTCTAAACTTATTTTCAAAAAGGTTAAAACAAGTTATCAGGATAAAGACAGATACCAAATGATCTCATAGAAACATGGTTTATAAAGAAAAAATCTAGGTAAGAAATAATATCCAACAATAATGAATAATAATGAAAATAATAATAGTAAAAACAAAATATTAATGAAAAAAACCTTTGGTATGCTTTACTTGGTCATTCTGGATCATAAGCCTATAATAATGAAAACTCTCAGAAACTTGGCATAAATAGAATATTTGAGAATATATACTCATGCAGTTTTGTGTAGAATATAATTCAGATAGAAGAAAACTTAATTCAACAGTATTCACTTCTGGCTATTATATTTAAGTAGATATAATATTCCTACCACATTCTTATCAGGGTCCAAGATAAGGAACTTGTCTAGGATGGTTACCATAGAAACATAAAGCAAAGGTGTTGATAAATTAAAATGAAGTGAAAGAAAGACACCAAATTCAGAATAGTGTCAGGATGTATAAGCATGTATTTAGATTTTCAAATATAACTCTGTGGGTTAATGTGTGTGAATGTGTTGTAAATCTGAATCAAATAAGTGGAAGGAAAACAATCTAGAGATAAAACCAAATATATTATGAAATGATATTTTAGAACTGGTAACTAGTGAAGAGTAAATAGGAATGAAATGATGATTAATGTTTCCATTGGGGCTAGATGGGGATGGAGAGATAATATACCAGTTAAGGTGCTTGCCTTACATGCATGATCCCTGAGAAGGTAGTAGATTTTGAGTAATGGCAAGGGTAACCTACCCCCCATCGACATACATACATACATACATACATACATACATACATACATACATATATACATATATATGCACATATGGGCGATGTGGAGATTATTGACGTTTCTAGTTACATAGACACGCGTGCACACACATACTTAAATACTCACTTTAATTCAGATATTAAAATTATTTCCTTTCTTAAGCACATTAGACAAATTAAAGTGTAGAAATCTATTGCTATCTTCATAGGCAAAGCTTTCTCTAGCATATAAAGATTATAGTAATTCTGAAAGCAAAGATATGTAATAGTGAGAAGAAATTTAATTAGTATCCACATTTTATATTATTTTTGGAATCTACATTTATCTTCATAATGTTAACATATTTGGAAAAAACAAATTAAAAATTAAAGGGAAAATATTGGGCCACAACTAATGGTGCTTTGGGGTTATTCCAGGCTCTGTACTGAGGGGTTTGCTCCAGGCAGTGCCTGTGGGATCATGCAATTCAAGGACTCATGGAGCTGGCAGCATGTGATACAAGCATCTTGACCCTTGTACTCTCTCCATAGAATCACGACATACTCATCATTCTAAAATTAGCCTTGAAATTTAGCCCTCTTATTAAAATGGCTAGTTGTTTTCAAACTCATCAAAGGGATTAAAATCTCTTTTAAAAGGTAAAGTAAGTTTTTAAATAAATATTTGAAAACAAATTCAAGTTGTGTGTAGTTTTAAAAAATATCTAATTGTGGAAGAAAAACTTGACTTCTGTATGCAGTTCGCTTTCACTGTATTTTCCTAGGACAAACATAATGTGTGCACATCTGAATATTAAATTAGGACAGCTGAATCTCTTAACACCAATTTATGTTATTTTGCTAAGGAAATTTTTATTGTTAATATATTGAATTTGTAGATGAGATGACATGCCTAAAAATTCTCCTTTTTATGGTAATTAGTTTTCTTATAAAAATGCAAAGTAATTCTATGGAAGTTTTTACATTTTCTAAATAATTGCAACATAAATGAAAAAAGTTTCAAATGTGAATTTTAATATACAATATGACTATATTGCTATATAATTTAGTTACTTTGAAATCTATTAAACACAATAGTGAAAATGAGTTAATGTTACTGCGTTTATTCAATTTCAAGCTGAAATATATAAAACATATATGGAAGTAATTTTAGGAAAAATCTTTGTGTGCATAACTAAATCTATATGTACCTGTATATTTTATACTGAATACATTATTTGACTTTATATAAATATAAAGCATATATTTCCATATAAATATATAGCACATATAAATTAGTAGCTATACATATAATATTTATTCATAGGTTCTTATAATATTGCATTATTTTTCTCCTGAGGAGGCAATTGTTTTGCCCTTTCTATGTGCTTCTCCTTGTGACTTATAACAAGGTATAGCTCTAGAAAGAGACATTTTTACTAAAATATTATAGGAAATTATTTGATTATATTTAATGGCAGTTAATTTTCTGAAATGTGTGTTAAGAAAATTAAATGCAAAGATTTATTGTATGTGATCATTTTAGCATTTACCATGTAAAGCATTGATTTTTACAATTTTATTTCATAAAATTTAGTTTTATATTCATTCATGTTATTTTGTGAAAAATTTAAAAGCATAACTATCCTTCCATTTGTGTCCTTAATTGGCTTATATAAATAACATGTTGATTAGAGAAAGATTTCCCCCGTGAACAAATCATAAGATACATAATAAATTCCATAATTAGAGCAAATATAATTAGTAATCAATACTTGTTGAAATATTTTTTCTTTGTCTGTTTATGGGTCACAGATAACATGCTCAGGACTTACTCCTGACTCTGAACTCAGGGATCACTCCAGGTGGGCCTGAGGTACCTATGGGATGCCAGGATCAAATCTCAGTTACCTGCAAGGCAAGTGCTACTACTCTGGTCCCTGGGTTTTTAATATGTACCAGTCATTACATTAAGTAATGTATCCACACTGACCCATGGGCTTCTCAATAAAACCACCTCCTCTAGCCATTTCCTCTCCATAGTAATAAGCTATATTCTGTAGACCAGTTCTCAGGTTCTTTGCTTTTGTCCATTTATTTTTCCCTTACTGTGTTTCTTTATAGCCATATATAAGAGAGATTATTCTCTTATCTGGCCTGCTCCCTCTGGCTAACTTCACGCAGTAGGACACTCTTCATTGCTATTCATCAAGCAGCAAATTTCTATTTCATTGTTTACATTTTGAGATTCTATAGATTTTTACATGTTGATTTTGTAGCCTTCTACTTTACTGTGTACATTTATTGTTCCTAAAAGCTTTTTTTGATAGGTTTTTCTAAGTGTAGTATCGTGTCATCTGCAAACAGAGTTTGACTTCTTTTCCAATCTTAATAGCTCTGTCTTGTTACGTTAAAAATTTCCAATACATTGAATACCAGTGGCATGAGTGGACAGCCATGTCTTGGGCTGATCTTAGAAGAAATCTTAGAGTTGGCTATGCTTACTCCATGGACTTACTCTCCTCCTCTGAATTGTCTTAGCTTTTGCTCTCCACCCAATACCAGCAAAAATTCTCTTGCCTCATAATTGATCCTCATCTTGTTACGTTTAATACTTAGTTTTCAGACTTACTGAACTATTGGTGTAATCTTTTAAATCATTATTAACTTTTGTAATGAAATGTTTTACTTATTCACTTATCTTCCAAGGTACTTTGTTTCCAAAGCACACACTTCTATTGCAATTTTCCTTTCTTTTACTATTATTTTTGTTCTTTCTTCTCACTAAACTCAAGAAAATATACATATATGTATATATACACACATATACATATATATGTATATATACACATATATACATATATCATACACATTATATATATCTTTATGTACATTATATACTTGCATAGTATGTATACATATTATATCATATATGCATATTATATATGTGTCTATATAATTCCCAGTGTTTTTCTGTTTGCATTCATTTATTTGATCATATTATGCTGTTTCCTCATATTAAATAATATCTTTTTAATCTCTAGTTGAGACCTTGTCTTTGGATATTCAATATTGAATATTTGACAGTATTCTTAATATCTTCATTTGTATGTCTAAGTAACACTTGCCTGAAATGCAATATATCCAAAACTCAATAGCAGTTAGTTCCCACAAAACAGTCTGTTTTTTTGTAGATTTTTAGAAAGTGGAAACTCCATCTTCCTTTTTCTCATGTCAGACCTTGGAGTCTCAGTGGATCTGTGCAATTCACATCTGACATATCCGTGAAATGAAAATATTTGCTTCTCTCATCATCAACCACTACAATATTAATTAAAGCTACCAACATTTCACCTGAAGAATATTACATTAACCTACTGGGTATTTTTACTTGATTTTGTGTCTTTCTTGCTTTTCATTTGGTATTCTGCCATCTCTGATCAATGTTGCAGCCAGGATGACTGTGTTAGAATGTCAGTTTGTGCTGAAATCTCTCCAGTAGATTTTTTTTTTACCTCTTTCCATTTAAAAGCCCAGATCCTTTCAATGCTATTTATTCAAAGCTCTATGTGATCTATCATCCCATAGCTTTCCAACATTTATTGTTACTGCTTACCTCCTTTTTCATTTTTTTCTTTTTTTTTTCATTTTTAAATGAATCACCATGAAGTACAATTACATACAGACTTAGAAACTTTCGTGCTTGCATTTCAGCCATACAATGATCAAGTGCCCATTCCTCCACCAGTGCCCATTTTCCACTACCAATGATCCCAGTATCCCTCCCACGACCCACACCCCATCACCCTCACCCTACCCCGCCTACATGGCAGGGCATTCCCTTTTGCGCTCTCTCTCTCTCTCTCTCTCTCTCTCTCTCTCTCTCTCTCTCTCTCTCTCTCTCTCCTTTTGATGCTTACCTCCTTTTTCAAGTTCAGGTGTAAGTCATCACTGGAGCACAATAAGAATTTTGTCACTATAGGGAGCTGATTTCTGTACTTCCCGTCGCTTGGGGTGTGTCTTCCCACCTCAGTGGCTGTGGGTATTTGTCACTGAATATCCACAAGAATTATTCCCTTGCCTTGAAAGTCATTACTCAGATGTCACTTTCTCTTTGTTCCGCTTTAAGAGGAATTTCCCACATTATATAAAGTTACAGACATCTGTATGATACATTCTTTCTTCTATCTCTGCATTTTTTCTTTTTATTATTTTTAATATATTTTCATATTTTATATTTTTGTATTTTTAAATGTGGTACCATTGGAAAGGACATGTAAAGAGAGGCTTCTAAAATCTCAGGGCAAGGACGAATGGAGACGTTACTGAAACCGCTCGAGAAATTCAACGATCAACGGGATGATAAAGATGATGATGATGATGATTTTTTAAAAGCTTTTTGGCCACACCTGGTGGTGCTTAAGACTTATTCCTGGCTCTGCACTCAGGGATCACTTCTGGTGGGCTTCAATCGACTGTATGGGGCGCCAAGAATTAAATCCAGGTAGGCTGCAAGCAAGACAAACACACTACCTACTGTACTATCACTTGACCCCTATTTTTTAAAAAAAAATAAATATCATGCTTGTTTTCTTATTTATCTTTAGCAAATTTCCCTAGTACACTATGTTTCATTGAATGAATATCTTTTTATGTTTTGTTCATTGCTATATCTTCAACTCTTAGAAGCATTGCTTTGGAGTATATTTGTTTGTTTTGGGGAAACACCAGGCTGTGTTCAGTGCTCACACCTAACTCATGGCTCTGTGCTGAAGGATCAGTCCTGCAAGTGCTTAGGGAACTATAGTGGTGCCAGGTATCCAACCTGTTTTGGCCACATGCAAGGCAAGTGTCTTACCTTCTAATGGGCTGGATATCATTGGATCAATGGAGATCATTGGAATCTCTCCAGATCACTAGAAGAGTATTTTATGAGATGGAAAATAAGTGTAAGAGTATAGGACAGTTTCCTTGTACTAGCTAACCACAGGTTTGATGGTCCTCTGAGCCTTCAAGGGGTTATCCTTGAGCACAGAGCCTTGAGTAAGCCCTGTGCACTGTGGAGTGTGACCCATCTCCTCCTCCCCGCTCAAGAAAAAGAAGAGAGCTTGATATATAGTGATCACTCAATAAATATTTTTGGTGAACTTATATTGGTGATGATCAATATTCTACTTGTGTACAGTATATAGAACAGGCAGAGAAGCTAGACTTGATTTTATAATCAGATGAGAGCTATTATTGATTTTCAGAAAGATTCTGACATGATGAAAGAATTGTATACATATATATATAGAGAGAGAGAGAACTAAGATAACAATTTTGTCATTTTTTGTCAAAAAATGACAAAATTGTTATCTTAGTTTATTTTTTTAAGCAGGACAGTTAAACCTGAAATAGAATAAAGAAAAATAAAATTGTAAAGAGTCCAATGTTAGGATTTACTTCAGTATGCTCTGTAAAAGCAGAAAAAAAATCAAAATACTTATATTTAAGTGATAACAAAGAGAGTGTTAATAAATTGTTAGATATAAATGTAGAGTCCTTTCTTTTATGTTCTGTTACTTAGAAACCACGGAGTGCAGTTCACCAAGCTAGGTGCTAACAAATTCCCAGTCTTTAGTACTTCACTCCAATATTCAAATTAAGCTTAAAAATAAATGGCAGTTTTATCATTTTACAATTAAAGACACTGAGAAGACAAGAGAAAGTTTTGTTTTTGAAGAACTCTTTCAGATTTCTTTCTACCATAATTTCTTCGATACTTGCTGCCAGATCTCCCTTCCCAGAATTTGATTTATCTGCAATATTCTGGCCCTTTAAAAAGCCTATTAGAAAAGTCTCATTTTCAAATAGGCACTGATCCAGTCCAGTTTTTGGCAAATACTCTTTGGCAGTCCTTCTGTCCACTTCGCAAACACTCATATTTTCCTGTGAAGTGAGAGTGTTATAGAAATTTCTTCGCTGAACAGTTACAATGTAGAGCAGATGACTTCATTTGTGTTCTCTCTCTTCACTGTTTCTGTTTACAAGAGCCCATTAACCCATGTTGCTGCCTTGGCTTTCTTGCCTCAACAAACAATACTTTAAATTAGAATTTCAAAAAGTTACTATAAGAACAGCTACTCTTTACCATTCTACCTCAAAGGTAAAAAATCCTGGCCTCTGGTCAAACGTAAATATCAAAACACATTTATACCACCAGGTTTATTTTCCTCTGCCCACCCATCTACGCTCTCTACACTCTCAAAGATGCTTTCTTTTTTGAATTTTTCAATCACCAAAAAATGAAGTTACATGCCTTAAGTTCTTTCTTCTGTAGTTTTAAGTAAAATGGTTATGGTGGTGTCATATTCTATGGTTTGGATAAACTATAATATTGCACTTTCAACACTACCCTAAGTGACCAAGACCCCCCACCCCCCTTTTTTTAATTTTACTTTTAGGTTACCTCTTCCTTCATGCCCTTCAAACTGCTTGGTGATTTCAGTTTGGAACTAAAGGCCAAGGATTTGTCATCATTTATTATTGTTTATTATTTTAATTGTTTTTACATATGCCATGGCAAGTGGTACAGGTACAGATGTCATTTCTACTATGCTTTGTTGCAATCTCAGGATATATTCCCAAAAGTGTTATTTCTGGGTCAGGTGGAAGCTCAATTTCTAGTTATTTAAAAAAAAAAATCCCATATTGTTTCTCTGAAAGGCTGGACCATTGGCATTCCCTACAACAATGAGAGTCTCTTTCTCACCACATCTATGCCAGCACTGGTTGTTTTTGTTCTTTTGGATGCACGCCACTCTCTGTGGTGTAAGATGATATCTTGTTGTTTGGATTAGCATCTCCATGATGATTAGTGATGTAGAGCATTTTTTCATGTGCCTCTTGGCCATTTGTATTTCTTTTTTGAGGAACTTTCTGTTCATTTCTTCTCCCCATTTTTTTGATGTGGTTGGAGGTTTTTTCTGGTACGATTCTACTAATGTCTTATATCCTTTGATATTAACCCCTACCTGGTGTGTATTGGGTAAATACTACTCAGTATTTACCTCCAAAGCCTAACCACAGCGATGTTCAAGGCCTCTCTCCACACATTCGAATGAGCCTCATGCATGAAGGAACTGGCAGAGGAACCCAGGTGTGTGGGACCTGGGCCTGAGACCTCCAAGCCATCTCAGATCAGGACTAGGCCTCTTCTGCCCAGATTCCCCACTTTCCAGGAGCTAGGTGGTCAAACCCAGGGCCTGACCCTGGCGTTGTGTAATCCCACCAATGACCAACATCCAGAGACTATAAAAAACTCCCGGAGCTTTTAGCCGACATCTTTTAGCCTCGTTCTCCCTCTGGGAGAACCTGGCAAGCTACTGAGAGTTTCCTGCCCACCTGGGAGAGCCTCACGAACTCCCCATGGAATATTCATATGCCAAAACCAGTAACAATCTTTGGTCTCATTCCCCTGACCCTGAAAGAGCCTCCAATGCAGCACCATTGGAAAGGACGAGTAAAGAGAGGCTTCTAAAATCTCAGGTCTAGGACAAACATTACTGAGACCTCTCAAGAAATTCGATGACCAATGGGACGATGATGATGATGACTACTCAGTATAATAATGGAAGTTTTTGCCATAGCAGTTCGGCAAGAAAAAGATTCAAGGGCACCCAGATAGAAATGGAAGATGTCAAGCTATCACTATTTGTGAATGACACGATACTAAGAAAATCCTAAAGTCTCTACAAAAGAGCTCCTTGAAACAATAGGTTTGTGTAGAAAAATTCAGGCTACAAAATCAACACCCCAAAGTCCATGGATTTTCTATATACAAATAATGAAAGAAAAGAAAGAGACATTAAAAAACAAAAATCCTGTTCACAATAGTGCCTCAGAAAATTAAGTACCTTGGAATTAGCTTAACTAAAGAAATGAAGGACCTATAGAAAGAAAATTAAAAATGCTTCAAGAAATAAGAAGGACACTAGGAAATGTGGATATGCCTCCTGCTCATGGGTCAGGAGGGTTAATATTGTTAAAATGGCAATAATTCCAATGCATTATATAGATTCAATGCAGTCTCTATAAGGATGCCCATAATATTTTTCAAAGAAATAGACAAAACACTCGTGAAATTCATATGGAACAATAAACCCCCACAAATAGCTAAAGCAATAATTGGCAAAAGGTCAGTGATGTCACCGTCCCAAACTTCAAACTATTACAAAGCAATAGTGAAAAACAGCATGGTACTGGACTAGAAGCAGACCCCCTAGACCAATGGAATAGAGTTGATTATCCTCTCACATACTCTCAAATATATGATCGCTAAATCTTTGATAAAGGAGCAAGAAATGTGAAGTGGAACAGGGAAAATCCTCTTCAACAGGTGATACTGGAAAAACTGGACAGCTACTTGCAAAAAAAAATATTAACTCAGACCTCTGTCTAATGCCAGGCACAAAAGTCATATCAAAGTGAATTAAAGACCTCAATATCAGACCTGAATTCATAAGGTACATGATGGAAAATGTGAGTTGGACCCTCCATGACACTGAAACTAAAGGCATCTTTAAGGATGAAACACCACTAACCAAACAAGTGGAAATAAACATAAAGAAATGGGACATGGGACTACATTAAACTAAGACCCTGCACCTCAAAAGACACAGTGACCAAAATATACAGAGGCCACTGAGTGGAAAGAATTATTTACCAAATAACATCAAGATTTTATTCTCTCTCTCTCTCTCTCTCTCTCTCTCTCTCTCTCTCTCTCTCTCTCTCTCTCTCTCTCTCTCTCTCTCCACAGCCAGCAATGCTCAGGCCTTAACTACTGGCTCTTTGTTTAGATTACTCCTGGCAACTCAGTGGCACCATAGATCAAACTTGGATCAATAACATGCAAAGCAAATATCTTACCTTCTGTTCAATCTTTCTGACCCAAGATCTCACCATTTCTTTCTAGGTACACATTTAATTGTGTATATATACATATATTAGTTATATATATGAATATTGTTTTCCATGGTCTGGCCAATGTATTTTAGGGCTTCTATGAACATATTTGCTCAAATACCTTTTTTTAATTTAACTTTTAGTGTTCTTAGAATGGACTGGAGTGACAGCATAGCAGGTAGGGCGTTTGCCTTGCATGCGGCTGATCCAGGATGGATACCTCCACCCCTCTCAGAGAGCCTGGCAAGCTACCGAGAGTATCCTGCCCGCACGGCAGAGCCTGGCAAGCTACCCGTGGCAGATTTGATATACCAAAAACAATAACAAGAAGTCTCACAATGGAGAAGTTACTGGTGCCCACTCGAGCAAATCGATGAACAATGGCATGACAATGCTACAGTGCTACAGTTCTTAGAATAAATGCCTACTGGAGTCAATAGGTTATATGGGAGCTCTATTCTCACTTTTTGAAGTCTCCATACTACTTTCCAGACAGGGTCAATCCAACTTTCCCACTGTTAGATGCATTTTCACCGAAGTGTTTCTTTCCAGTTTTTTCCTTAACATTTCATTCTCACCTATGTCAGATGATATCTCATTGTTTTCATTTGCATTTTCCTCATTATTGGTGATGATAAACATTCAAATATTTGTTGTATGTCTACTGGCCATCTCAGTGTCCTCTTTGGGAAAGTGTCCGTTCATCTCTTTTCCCATTTTTTGATTTGTTGTCACTGTTTTCATTTATTTATTTATTTATTTATTTATTTATTCATTCATTCATTCATTCATTCATTCATTCATTATTTTTTCAGTTTGGTGCCACACCTGATGGTGGTATGGTCTTACTCTTGGGTTTTTACTAGCTCTGTGAGCAGGGATAATTCCTAGTTGGGCTTCAGAGACCATATAGAGTCCCAAGGATAGAACCAGGCAAGCTGTGTGCGAGGCAAACACCCTATCCACTATACTCTATAGTATTTAGATTATTTTACTATTATTATTATTACTATTGTTATTATTCTGTTCTTTTTCTTTGTGAGTTATACATCTTGGATATTAGCTCTCATCCCATATATGCAAATGTTTTCTCCCTCCAGAGGAGTTTTTAAAAATTATAGCTCAATTTCCTTTCTCTGACTGAAAACTTTTTTTTTTCAGTTTTATATAATCTTATTGCTTAGTTCTGTTTTGGTTTTCTTTGCCAATGCAGTCAAATCATTGAAAGCGTCTCTGAGGACTGTATCCAAAGAGATGCCTTCAGATTCCATGTCAAGAAGCTTTCTATGTTTTCCTCATTAAAAAAAAAAAAAAGGTATGTTATCAGAGTCTTAAATGCATTTTTAACTGATTTTATTTCATTTCTGGTTGATTTCTACCCTCATTTCATCATTGTTTAAAAGCTCCTTGGCATTATTTATATTTTCTTTTACTTTATGGACTCTCAAATGGTGGTCAAGCATGATATCAATCCTGCTGAATGTTCTCTGTGTCCTGTAAAGAAACATGTATTGCTCGTTGGGAATGAAGTGTTCTGTTCATGTCTACTAACTCCATGTTTTCCCGACTCCTACTCTAGGGCTCTGCTTCTGTCTTGTTAATTTGTTCAATGACAAGTGGTACCATTGATATTATCTAAGAACTGTTAGCATGTATGTGTGTGTGTGTGTATGGTGCTTTTACTGAGTATCAACTAGAATCAATATTTATGAATATAAGGAATCTAAAAGTTCATGTCAAATTCAAACCATGCCCAGACAATTGAAAGAGAGTAATAAATACAAAATATTTATTTTTAATATTTTAAATATTAAATATCTTAATTTTTGCATGTTATTTTAGGTATTATTTTAGATATACATTGTGATATGTATTGTGATGGGAATGAGGACAAGGGACATGTATGATTAAGTAGGTCGTTGAACTAGATGTAGTGGGCTTAAAGTAAATAAAGTGGCAGGTAAATAATGATGAAAGTAGCATGTGAGAATAAAAAAAATTGGACAGTCTCATTTTTAAAATTCAAGGAAGTTGGTTTGTCAAAAGCCATAAATGCTTATTACTCCTGATGATGAAGATATAACAACAAATATGAGTTGGAAAAAATTTTTTGATATTTGGTAACTTTTTATTGTAACCTATTATCTACATAATAGTAAACAACATATCAAAATCAAGTGCATTTCTCTTTTGTGTGTTTTTCCATCCACACATTAGTGTCTGTGTCAGGAATAAACAAATAACTATGGAGGTGAGAAAAACTGTCATACACTTGATTTCAAGCAATAAAGATATTTTATTTGTAGAAGAACGATTAATGTTGGTCAGTTTAGCTGCTGAATTTTGTGGCATGTACAGTTCCAAAATAACATAATAACTCTTAAAAAGACATTTAGTGCCTTACATGTATGGGCCTAGTCATCTGAGTCAGCTCAGCTATGAGTGATTTTAACCAAAGTAAATTGCTTTAACTGTGTGTTTAATAGACTGTGACACAAAACTGCAGCTATCCCTGATACAGCAGGCTGTAAGACATGAGGTAGATGCATGAGGTGCCCAGGTTTTAATAATAGGCTGTCTGGTGATGATGCCTTATGGGAAAAATTGATAGGGGCATCACAACTTGCTTTTTTCATATTTCATATTTATTTCTGATGATGTAGGGGCCAGAGAATGACAGGGATTTAATAATAAAACATTTATTTATTTTTAGATAAATGGAGTATTGAAGTCTTACAGAGAACATTGATAGATAAGGAGATAAGAGAAAAGAGAAAAGAAGTCATACTCTTTATTTTTAGATGGCTACCCAAATTATTTTGGACATACTTTTTGACACAAGCTACTTTCACCTTCATGAAATTATAATGATGTGTGGTTTGATGGCATCTTTAAATGAATGAATGGATTTCACACTATCCTTGTGATATGTTCTTGCAGTATACAATTGATCTTTGTATACAATTACTGTGACCTTTGCAGTGACATATGTTTCACTTAAGTGCTTTTATTATTTTCAATGCATAAAATGTCAAATAACAGTATCATTGTTATCATTTTCAGTGGTGCCCTATTTACAAAATAATTTATAGAATGGACATAGCTCTCTCAACCCACATTCTTTTATTAAATAGGTGTTCCAATATTCCTTTCACTGCTGCTTTCCATTTGACACTCACATAGTATTGACTATGATCATTGAAGAAATTTTCCACTTGATTACTAGTACTTAGGGTGAATTACTCTTTGATGCAATTGTGCCTGTGATATTTATACGTACTTGGGTTGTTGCTTCATTTGAAGATGGAATTCTTCAAATTCTTTTTCTCTCATTGCTTTAATATTCTTTTTAAAAAGGTTTTTAAAGAGCAGTTATAGTTTCATAGCAAAATTTTCAGCAAGGCAACTGAGTCCCAAATATTTATCACCCAAGTGATGTATTTGTTACAACTGATGAGTATCCATTGACACATTGTAATTACTCAGTTCATTATTCCTTTTAGGATTCACTCTGAGATTATAACTTCTATATATGTATGTATATACATATACATTTAGATATACATGTAATATAATGATATCGTCATCATCCCATTGATCGTCGATTTTTTTGAGCGGTCTCAGTAACATCTCCATTCGTCCTAGCCTTGAGATTTTAGAAACTCGTCCTTCCCAATGATGCCACATTGGAGACTCTTTCAGGATCAGGGGAATGAGACCCATCATTGTTACTGATTTTGGCATATGAATATGCCACGGGGAGTTAGCCAGGCTCTCCCATGTGGGCAGGAAACTCTCAGTAGCTTGCCAGGTTCTCCCTGAGGGAGAACTAGGCTTGGTTTTATAATCTCTGGATTTTGGCCATTGATGGGATTACACAGCACCAGGGTCAGTTTCTGGGTATGACCGCCTAGCTACTGGATCATGGGAGATCTGGGTGAAAGGGGCCCAGTACCGATCGGAGCAGGCTTGAAGATCTCAGACCCTGGTCTCACACACCTGGGTTCCTCTGCCAAACATATATGCAATGTTATGATATCATCTAGTATAGTTGCACTGTCTTAAAATCACTTTTTAAACCCTCTTTCCCCATCCACTCAATCTCTCTAATAATTGATCGCTTAACTTTCTTCACAATTTTGCATCCTATAGGTTATTGTATAACCGCAAAGTATGCTATGTAACCTTTTTTAAAAGGCAATTTTGCATGAAACTATAACTGCTCTTTAAAAACCTTTTTAAAAGGTTTCTTTCACTTAATAATGTGCATAAATATTTCCATGAATTGATAGCTCTACTTGTTTTAACATTGAATAATATTCCATTGTCCAGATTCACCAGTTTATCCATTACCCTACTAATGGACATATGGTTTCTGCTAAATTTTGTGGCTCATGAATAAATTGTACTCATATTCTCATGGTCCCAATTTTTTAATTATATCTACACAACAATAATCCTGTAGGTAACAAAAGATCACAACTAATAAATATAAAGAAGTATCTTAATGACAAAGACAATGGGAAATTAGTAGAAATGACGGAGTTATACATATTGCCTAGTAATACGTGTTTAAAACTTTTTAAAACAATATTGGGCGATATTCATTTTTATAGGGGCCACATCAGGCTCATGATAGAGTTAATCCTGGTAGAAACAAGAAGTGCTTAGGCCAGTGGTGGTCAGGACTCACCAGGGCCACCAGAGCCAGATCCAGTTTCTGTTCTTATTGTGATCAGGGGCAGTTAAGGCAATAGTTGATGGTATTTAGGATGTCATGGAGTGTCAGGAATCAAATTCAGAACCTTTCATATATCAGTCATGCGTTTCATTACTTTACCTATCTCCTGGTCCCTAGGAATTTCGTTCTAAAAATCTCTTTTAACATTAGTTGACTACACCTTATTTGCAGCATTATTCTCTAAATCATGGTTTCGCATTCATGAAATAAGAATGTTTAACCTCGATATCATCCAAAGTTACTCCCTACCTTAATATGCCTTCTTAAAATGGTATTTTGTTAAAATTTAGCTTCTGCCGAAGGAAAACAACTAGAACAGTATGGCATGCTATTTAATTCAAAGTCTTTATAGGACTCTGAATTTCAAATGCTGAAGTGTTTATAAAAGTCTTCTATTAGGCAGTAAAACAGACAGTGTATGTATTATGTAGAATTATTCTACTAGTCCAATACATAAGGCAGGCAAAAGGTGTCTAGGATTTATATATAGGAATAGGAGAAACTAGGAATACATAAATTTATGATATTTTAAGATCAAACCTGATAATATTGGCACATTATAAAAATGGCTCAGAGGGTCATTTAGGTGATTGATGGCTCAAAAATAACTGAAATATTCATAGAACATTTTAGCATTCTGTTTCTGTGCTGTATTGTTTACATTTGAGATTTGTAGTTATAGCTTAACTGTGCAAACTATGAATTTATCAACTAAAAATATTTTAAAGAAAAATCAAAGAGAGGCAGACATGAGATACTTGCCAATTACAGAAAATATATTAAATTCAGTTAAAGGTACAACAAAACCTAAAGTTCTCATATGGAAATTAATTTATTAGTTTTGTATTTTAGTACTATAACTTGTATTGCTAAATCAAAAGTGTTCACTGTATCACTGTATCACTGTCATCCCGTTGCTCATCGATTTGTTCAAGCGGGCACCAGTAACGTATCTCATTGAGAGACTTGTTGTTACTGTTTTTGGCATATTGAATACGCACAGGTAGCTTCCAGACTCTGCCGTGCGGGCTCCATTCTCTCAGTAGCTTGCCGGGCTCTCCAAGAGGAATCGAACACAGGTTGGCCTCGTGAAAGGCGAAAGCCCAACCGCTGTGCTATCGATCCAGCCCAAATCAAATGCGTTATCTATAATAAATATTTTATTCACCTTATCTACTTTATTATCAATTGATTTCATCATTTTTCTATTAAATAAAATGGTTTATATAATTTCAATGTGAAAACTTGTCAAGATTAACAGAAAGCACATATTTTGCTAGACTCACACTTTAAATTCAGAATTGAGTATGGCATAAATAAATTTGAAGTAGAATCAATAAACAAATAAGCATCATATACAAACACAGGCATCTAAATTAAAAATCTAAATAAGGAATTAATCAATCAAATATTTGATAAAATTTAACCATCAAACTTAAAAACACAAAGCACTGAGATTTAAATATGACTTACTATGAACCTTTGACTTAAGTAAGGCAGAAGCTGTTTATTTTAATTATTATTATTCTGATCTACATGGCAATAGATGATAATTTCTGCTTAATTATTATATGTTGAATAAACTGCTAATTACAGTTTTAAACAAAAATATCTAAGTTTATATAGCATACAAAGTGAAAATTGTGTCTTCTCTCCCAAAAGTCTCAGATAATTCAAAGAAAGAAAAACAACACAATTTATGGCTCCTTTATCCTCTTTTACATCAATGTTTGTGAAAAGGGAAGATCACTAAAAGTATTACATCAGATATCCATAAAAATTGTGATTTTGGGGGGGCATATTATTGCCTTCCAAAACAATAAATTAGAAGGAATTTACTTGCAAGTCTGTTTTCTGTTGACTCCACAAAACAAAATCAAAACAAAAAACAAGTAACCCTGCATAGAGAGTAGAACTGTGGTTATGCTAAGTACAGTAAGTCAGATACATAAAGACTGATGATGATGGTCTTCCTTATACATGATATCCAGAGATATAACACCCAGGAACCAAAATGTTAAGAATACTGAGTTATACTGAGTTACAAAAGGTTAAGAATACTGAGAATAAGAATCCTGAATACTATAGGACTGAGATAACAAGAAGTAGAGGGAGAAGGGAAATCTGCATTTGTGCTTATATTTATATCACACAGAAGAGCCTGGCAAGCTCCCTGTGGCGTATTTGATATGCCAAATACAGTAACAATAACGGGTCTCATTCCACTGGCCCTGAAATAGCCTCCAATGGTTGGGAAAGACAAGGAGAGGCTGCTAAAATCTCAGGGCTGGGACAAATGGAGACATTACTGGTGCCCGCTTGAGTAAATCAATGAACAACGGGGTGACTAGTGATACAATGATACAGGGATTTATATTGCATTTGGATTTACTGTAGAAAAATTGTATTTGCCTAAATTCCTTATGACCAGGTGTATGACATGCCCCTCCGAATAATCAGAGAATATCACAAGTGGTGTGAGATTTTGATTCAACCCAATGTTTATCATTTGTTCAAGGTAGTGTCATCTATTTTTTTTTGGTAACTTGTTGATAATATTGTGTGTGAAGCTCTTTATTTTGAAATTAGTTCAGTATTCCAGTACTTATTGTATAGTTTATGCATTTATTTACTTATTGCTATATAGGATCATAAACTATTTCCCCCTATAATCCATTAATATCTCTATTTGGTTGATAATAATTTTTCCCAAGTTTGATATGTAGAGTCTCTCAAACCCTCCTTTGTCCTCTAAAATTTTCAATACATTCCTTCTCAAGGAATATCCAATGTCATTTGCATACCAGGCTTATAATTTCTGTATACCAGGCTAACAACCTAAGAGGGTTATTTCTCTAAAAAGCTCTTTTTATGTTTCTTTGGTAAGTCCAATACTTAAGTCCTAAGTATGCTGTTACAGAGACATCATTATTTTCCTTTTCTTCCACTACATAATTCTAGGTGTAGGCACTCATTTGAAATATGTACACATGCATACACATGCACACTTTGCTGTTTTTCAATTGAATTTTACCTCCTACTTATATATATGAAATCTAGAAATTAACACTGGTATCCTGTTCCATTCCAGTGTCATAGGGAGTAATTTTTTCCCTTTCAAGTTTTTAATCTCATTTTTTCCACAGTAAGAGTTTTGAAAATTGGATCAATCACACCATATGTCTGCTTGCAGTTCATCTTCCATCAAATCTGCTATTTTCTCCCTCACAAAAATGGCCCCTTAAACTTGGGATAGGGCATGAACCCAACCTTTGTGATTCTTCTTTCTCAATCAATGTATGTGTTGGATGTGGCTGCTGAATAAATTGATGTTCCCATCAATGCCCCTACCCAAATTCCCACCCTGCCTAGTGTCCTGGATTAGCTCCTGCATGCACAGGCTTTTCATGCTCCCAGGTGAAAGTATTCGTCATCTCACCCAGTCTATAAAAATGCTCTTTTAAGGCTGCCATCCTTATGCTCTTGAGGTTTCAACAGGCCAGGCCCAGTCAGCTCTTCTGATTGCCATTCTTCACATGCATTAGGGTCTGATGCCTTGAACTAGGCCACCTTTCTAGATGGACTATCTCTGCTTCTGACTTGCTCTCAGAGGCACTTGTGATCGCCCCTTCATATGCCCGGAATTCTCCAAGTATCTCCTTATCTTATGCACTTAAAATTAAAATTTATAATGGGCTGAAAAGCCTCCATCCCTTGTTTAGCTGTACCCAGTGACTTTGGACTGCAATATTGAAGGTGAAATATGGAATAGAAAGGAAATGGTGACGGGAAAAACACAAATTCTTTTTTCTTGATTTTCAAAACAGCAGAAATGTTTGCTGCTGTGATTCACTCTAACGCTCACTTATAGAAAATACTTATTGTCAATTTTTACCTTTCTGTCTTTTAAACTGGTTTTTGGAAAGTTTCTGAATTTTTGAAAGCTCAATTAAGAACCAGAATTCCTCTCCAAGCTCTAAAAGTTCTGTGTGTTATGTGGAGGAAGGAGGGAGATGAAAATCAACTGACCATCCTAACTTTTTTTTTTTTTTTTTTGCTTTTCGGGTCACACCCAGCGATGCACAGGGGTTATTCCTGGCTCTGCACTCAGGAATTACTCCTGGCAGTGCTGGGGGACCATATGGGATGCTGGGAATCGAACTCGGGTCGGCCACGTGCAAGGCAAACGCCCTACCCGCTGTGCTATCACTGCAGCCCCCATCCTAACTTTTAATATACAGAATGTTTCTAGTTTTTAACTTTCCCTTGACAAGACAGCACATCCCACAAACACAGGAGCTATGTTTAATTCATATTTGCAATCACAGGATCTGGCACAATTCCCAGCATCTGGTAGGCTCTAGCAATATTTATTTAGTGAATGGGTTAATCAAGATCCTCTAGACCAGTCTTTTGGAACAAATAGAAAGCTATTTGGTTTAGGCTTGTAAGGCCTTGGGAGAAAGTAACCAGCATGGCAGACTCAGGTCATGACATGCAAATATCTTCATTTTAAGTAGCAACTGCTTTGTGTCCCAAGACACCAAGCAATCTCTGCCCATTACTCTTAAATTCATAGTCAAGTGAAAATATACCACCTGTGAGTTTGAACCAGTGACATTATTCCAGCAGTTTCTACTCATATCCTTTCCTTTGTATAATTGTCTTCTTAGCTTGGATCCCGGGTCCTGGTTGAATTTCATTTTCTCTCAGCAGAAACTACCACCAGTGCTTATAGTGTTGGTAGCATTACTTTTTTACTGTCTCTTTATCTATCAAGATAATACAGAATAGTCCTTGGTTTTCCTCATTATAAGTAGTTTGAACCTTATTTAACATTATTTCAGTAAGTTATATTCCAGTAACTCTAAATTATCACTGTCACTGTCACTGTCATCTTGTTGCTCATTGATTTGCTCGAGCGGGCACCAGTAACGTCTCTCATTGAGAGACTTATTGTTACTGTTTTTGGCATATCCAACACGCACGAGTAGCTTGCCAGGCTCTACCTCGCGAGCTCGATACTCTCGGTAGCTTGCCAGGCTCTCCGAGAGGGGCGGAGGAATTGAACTCCAGTCAGACGCGTGAAAGGCGAATGCCCAACCGCTGTGCTATCGCTCCAGCCTGAATTTAAACACCATAAATAAATGTCAATAAGTATTCAATATTCTCAGCTCTTTAAATTAAATTTCCTTTTTGGGGGGTCGGGGAGATGTGGGTACACTTAATGATGCTCAGGTTATTACTGCTTCTGCACTGAGGAAATACTCCTGCCAGTGGCATCAATCATCTAGTTTGCCAGGAATTGAACTTGAATGAGGCATGTGCAAGTCAAGCACACTACTCAGTGTAATAATGTTCACGCACTCTAAATTAAATTTCTTTTCTTGAAATATTTGTCTTATTAGCCACACCTAACAGTGAATAAGGGCTACAAATAGCTGCCTTTTCAGGAATCACTCATATGTCATATGGTGTTTGAGGGCCCTCATGGTTCTAGGAGTTTAACCCAGATCTTTCTCATGTAAATCTTGAGATCCAACCCACTCAGCTATCTCTCAGGCCACTCAAATTTTAGAATAGTTATAAATACCCAAATCAGAATTTCACCAAGGAAAACTTGGTTTATTTTATTTTGCTGATACAGTGAGACTATGTATCTGTATATGTGTTTTCTAATCTTTAGAAAGTGTGCTAATTCCATAATGTGTTTCATAAAAGAAAATGGAAAAAACTCAAAGAACTTTTTGTTGTCGTTGCAAAAGCAACCTTTTCAATTTTCCAATGGCTAAGTAGTATTTCATTATGCATATATCCTACATTTTAATTTTCTACTTAAGGGGATAACAGACCATAAATTGAACAGGAGTATTCTGCTATAAAGCATTACTGAAAGAATTGAGGTAATTTTAATAGTATCAGTGTATCACTGTCATCCTGTTGTTCGTCAATTTACTCGAGCAGGCACCAGTAACATCTCTATTATACTCAGTCCTGAGATTTTAGCAACCTCTACTTCCTCCTCTTTTCCAAAGATTGGAGGCTCTTTCAGGGTCAGGGGAATGAGACCTATTGTTACTGTTTTTGGCATATAGAATACGTCACGGGTAGTTTGCCAGGCTCTGTCCTGCAGGCGGGATACTCTTGGTAGCTTGCCAGGCTCTCAAAGACGTATGAATACATCTGTTGTTGTATTTGGGATACGAATACACCACAAGGAGCTTGACAGGCTCTCCTGAGTGGGTAATAGACTCTCGGTAGCTTGTCAGGTTCTCCAATAGGGAGAATTAGGCTATCTGAGAATTAAATGGTAATATAAGACAGAAAGATAATATAGAAGATAAGGTGCTTATCTTGTATGCAGCTGACCCCTGTTCAATGCATAGCACTGCATATGGACCTATGAGTTGAGTCGGAATGGAGACTTCAGTCAAGTCTTAGAAAGTTATTGTGAATGAGATGATCCTTCAAAACTGTCACAGAACCATCACAATTTGGTGTAAGTAGATCAGATCAGTCTACCCCTGAATTAACCAATCCTTGAAATAAGACACTTTAGAAAGCTGCCATGGTTATGAAATATGTGACCTATTCAGTCTTGTACATATCAGAAATTTCTTTTTTCCTGCATAAGAATCTGGAAGGTGGGATACTCTTGGTAGCTTGCCAGGCTCTCCAAGAGGTATGAATACATCTGTTATTGTATTGAAACAATAGTTCTTATAACACTTATATGTTCAGTGAAGAATCCCCCAATTTGAATTCAGTGATTTATGATATTAGGTTTTTCATACACATCACTTGTATCACTTGTATCATTTGTCATCCCTTTGCTCATCTATTTGCTTGAGTGGGCGCCAGTAACGTCTCCATTCGTCCCTGCCATATGCTAGTGTAGCCCAATGGCATCTTATCTCTCCAGGAATATGAAGAGCCTCAAACCATTCGTTCTGGGTCTTGACAGAGAAGTTCGACCATCTCATAGGTGGGCAGCCAGGAATTCTTTTAATGTCCCATCACTCACATACCCTTGTTAATATTTTGGTCATAGTTTTTCAGTTTTAATGTTTACTAAGAAAAGAGTATCATAATAAGTGTTGAGCAAAAGAATTTTACTCAGTATTGCCTTTGTGACACATTGTTTCTCCTAAAGTAATAGTTTCCAAGAGGCCTATCAAGAGGCCAAGTGAAAACTTTACTGTGTATTTGGGGAGGCACTCTACCTTTTATAGAAACTCTTCTCATTCCTAACTCTGTATGCTTATACCACATCATGAGGTTCGATCGGTTGCATTTAAAAATCCTAACTTTGTACAGTGGACTGGAGTGATAGCACAGCGGGTAGGGTATTTGTCTTGCATGTGGTCAATCCGGGTTTGATTCCTCCATCCCTCTTGGAGAGCCCGGTAAGCTATTGAAGATATCCCGCCCACATGGCAGAGCCTGGAAAGCTACCCATGGCATATTCGATATTCCAAAAACAGTAATAAGTCTCACAATGGAGATGTTACTGGTGCCCGCTCAAGCAAATCAATGAACAACGGGATGACAATGCTACAGTGCTAACTTTGTACAGTAGTCAGGATGTGGAAACTATTTAAATATTTAAGGACAGATAAATGGATAAAGGAGTTGTGGTGTATATACACAATGGGATACTGTGCAAATGTAAGAAAAGATGCAATCTCCAGATTGCTGCAACATAAATGGAACTGATGGACTAGAGGATACCATGTTAAGTAAAATAAGTTATAATGAAAGTGACAAAAACCAGATGATCTCAACAAGGGTATGGCCAGTATACAATTATGACAACCTGCAGTCACAGATGTATTGGGGTAGGGATGTAAGAATGAAATTACCAGATTTCAGTAAATTTGGAAAACAATTCCTAAGGCATTGCTGTAGCCATTTTACCTAAGTGATAATCATACACATAATTACAAAAATTATCAATTGTGTTGCATTAAAAACATTTGAAACCAAATGTCATAAATATATACATTTTAAAACTTTAAATGATTTAAATTAATACAATGGAACGTGTACATACAAAAAAATCTACCCTCTTTAGATATAGCTTTTGCCTAGATTATTCATCTTTTCCTATAGGTATTTCCCATAAATATTAAATTGTTAACCTTGGTAGACTTAATGATGTCATTGCCCATTCCCATATACATGAACATCCTTATGCCTGCACCTAGAATGAAGGACAGTTCTATTCACTGAAGTTCATGAAATGGGAAATCATATTGTCTTATATGTATGGGCAGTGTAATCATAGGGTTCTTTTTTTGTTAATGTAGGGTACAGCTATTTATTCAGTCATTGATTAAGCTGTTTGAATTGGACATGAACTCCACATTACTTTTTGTTTTAATCACTGTGAGATACAGTTACAAAGCTTTTATGCTCAAGATTCAGATGTACAATGATCAAAAACCCATCCTTCCACCAGTGCACACTTTCTACCACCAGTGTCACCAGTATATCCACCCCCACCCCCAGTCCCAGTCCTCACCCTGCCTCCATGGCAGGTAATTTCCCCCAAACTCTCTCTCTACTTTTGGGCATTATGTTTTGCTCAAATTTACCCTCCACAATTCAAACCTGCCTGCTAGGGGCAGATGCTAAATCACTTATTGTCCATTGCTCATTTTGAAAACCAGAGGCGGCCATATGCCTCTGGAATCCTAGATTGTAGATGGTTGGGTTCCGGAGACATTTCTGTAGCACACTAATCCTTTTGGGGATTCAATTGGGTGTCTCTGGACCAAGGCTGTTTGTGTGCTAAGATGACATCCAAAGGCACATTCTGGGTGTGACAGCCAGGCTGATGAGCAGGTGGGGAGCCAGGGGAGGGACAGCCTGGCACCTCTGCCACCATGTAGCATGAAGATTTCCTTCTGGAACGCACATACCTGGTCCTTGCTTGTGGAAGAGCTTGGTCTCTGGGATTCCCTTTGGAGTAGGTGGGAGACTGGACCTGCTCCATCTGGGGTGCCCCTGTGAAATTGGCTCAGTATGGGGCCCAGAGAAATCTGGCTATGGATAACAGTGTTCATATTAAAGATGTTGGATGGAGTAAAGATCTTAAGGCCATGTGACAAGTGAAAGCAGAGACTGTAGTGATGCAAGAACTATAATATTGGAAGAGACTCAAAAACTGCAGAGGCGTCTCCAATCTATACAAGGCAAGGGAATGAGTTCTCTATTCAGAGTCTGAGGCTGGAATAAACCCTACTTATGCATTGATGCTACCCTAGTGAAGTTTATTTTAGGTTCATGATTTCCAATATTATAAAATAATATGCCTGCGCTTTATAGCATCATGTTTGTGGTAACCTTTGTCAGCAGCCATAAAGAAAAAATGAATATTCCAGCCCCCCCAGCTGACCCCCAGTTTAATGTGCTCTAGGTCTCTCATACAAATTTATTTCAAATTTAGAGGTCCTCAAACTGATTTATGAAGCTGATAAACAACTTTTTCATGACATGTGCAGTTATGTTGATTCATCTTCATACCAAACTATTTCTTTGGTTTCAAGAATGACAGTCTCCAATAAGCAAACAAAATTAATTAGTCTATCTTTCATGTATGAGGTAAGGCAAAATTCAAGGGAACGAAAGTAAATATTCATTTACCTAATGGCCAGTCATGGCTAGAAATCCAGGGAACAGGAGGGCAGCTTCTCTTCTGGTTGTCATTCACTAGGTTTTTGGCAGACTAAGGCTCAAATCCCCAAACAGCCTATTAATAGACATATTGGTTCCTGGAATTAGCTCTTAACCACAGAAAGAGTATAAACATAGAAATAGTGAAAACTTAGGTTATAGGTACCAAGAATGCTATAGTCAGTGGGAAAAGGTAGGGAACAGGATTCTGGACTTATGTTCACTTTTTTCATGCTTACTGTATACCTGATTTACTCAGCCCTACATAAACCCATTTCCTGACATAATTATTAATTATGACAAGTCTACTGTGAATAACAAACTGCATTTTATCCTAAGTCTATGGTTCTTCTGGAAAGCATTGCATAGTGATTTTTTGCCACAGATTTCTCATGGATAATTTGATTACTATTACATTTTCCTTGACATGTCATTTTATATTTCCTCCAAATGAATAAATATTAAAATAATGAAATTAGCCCCCAGTATCATTCCACTATGAAAAAATCCAGCCTTGGTGATGAAAAGAAGAAAAGATTGCTTTCAAAAATGAATCCTGTGGAGCCACTTTCACAGTTTGATGGAAAAGGTTTGGATTCGGGAGGCTGGAGGCAACTCCAGAATCAAATAAGCAGCAGTTATGTTTGAGATAATTTGTTTATACTCTCTTAGTTTTACCTTTCTCAGCTACTGGGTTTTAGATGATTGAAAAGGTGTCTTGAAAGTATCTGCCTGACCTTGAACACTCAGTTGTTAATTCCTATGCTAGAAACAAGTGGTCAGGGTTAGAAACATTTTGTGACTGAGCAGTGATGGGACTATTGGGGGAGGGGGCTCCAAATAAATTTCCTCAGGTGTAAAAAACTAAGGCACACTGAGAGGCGTGTGCACTCAAGGGGTCTCCGGGCAGCTATGCCTCACCACCCACGTTCGGTGCTCTGGAACCGCTGTGTATGGGCTAGATCGGAATGGCCGTTGGCCAAGGGCAGGCTAAGGAAGAACAAGGACCAAACTTGTTGCTGATTAGTTACCGTTTATTCAATCTTCCATCTTTCCCATCTCCCGCACTCCCAGCTCCATCCTCTCTCTGTATCTACTGCAGCCTCTCTGGATTCCCTGTCTCTCTGTCTCTCTCCCTACTTGTCTCTCCCACCTTGCCCTCTAGGCTACACCCAGCCAGGTAGCAAAATCAACATAAGAAAGCCCTTCTTGAGGGCAGCCAGGTTCAAAGGGAACACTACTTAAGGGCATTCCAAAGCCCTTCTCCTTTCCTTAGTCCAAACACTTATTAACATCTTAATATTAGTTATTTTTGTATGGACATAGCAAGAGATACATTGAGGCTTGCAAGGCAGCTCTCCTGGCAACATCTTGCCACAGACTCAGACCACAGCACTCAGGCCAGATTAATCATTCCTCACCCTAGCAGGGTCCAAATCTAGTTACCACTGTTTGGATCATGACAACATTTGTCCATGATCAAGCTCTTAACTTATAGTTAAGCATTAGGCCCTTTGGCCAGGCCCATCTCAATGCCAGGGTGGCCAGGCCCATCTCAATGCCAGGGTAGCACACAACTCACCACTTGCCCTGGGTCCGTCTTGTCCCTCATCGGGACCCTGCTTTTGGGGGTGCTAGGAAGTAAGGGCAGCAGAGGCTTAGGTGGAGAACAGATGCCCAGGAGGAAAATATCATGTAGAGTCAAATGACTCCCAGGTTGCAAAAGCATAGCATTTGCTAAGTCTTCCTGTGTCCATACAAAAGGACATTGCTCTGAATAAACTATGCAGAGGATTCAAGGAGAAGAGAAAAACAATATTTACAAGTCAACAGAACACTAAGAAAGAAGTTACAAATAAACAAAGAGTAATGGGAGCACTGTGATGGGAGTAACCCAATAAACCTAAACTACCTGAGGCTATGTTATCCTACACTCAGGCATAGAGGTTTTTTTTTTTTTTCCTTTTTGGGTCACACCTGGAAATGCACAGGGGTTACTCCTGGCTCTGTACTCAGGAATTACTCCTGGTGGTGCTCAGGGGACCATGTGGGATGCTGGGAATCGGACCTGGGTCAGCCGCATGCAAGGCAAACGCCCTACCCTCTGTGCTATTGCTCCAGCCCTGACAGGCATAAAGTTTTAAATCAAAAACTACTTTTTATCACATTATTAAATTTTCATTCACAGCATGGAGTGGATTAACACTACTTTCTACTTTCCGAACTTGCTCTTGGTTCTACTTGTCAAGTCTCTTTTCCTTGTATCTTGAAGCATAATACATTGAACTAAATTGTATTTTTTGTATTTTAATCTATAAAATGGTATCTTATAAACATCTAGTCAAGTTGGAAAGTCAGGCAATTATCCCATTCCACATAGAGAAAATACAAAATTCTGAGAGGTTAATTGGCTTGTACTAGACAATGCGGTTAATAATTGGCAAAGACATGTAGGAGACACACATACTAGTTTCGTTTCCAAATTGTCTGTCTACTTTGGACACACTGTAGTCCTTGACTTTAAAATGCGGTCTCCAGGATGTCTGATTAAAGCAAGCACCAGTGAAGTAGGGACACATTAAGTGCTAAACTGTTTCTCGGCTTCACAGCTTGTTTTATCAGCTATTTCAAGATTATTCCACTTGAGAGTTTTGTATTTCTAGCCTGCTGTGAGTCACTAATGATATAACCCTTTTGTGGAAGTAGTGGTAAATAGTGGGTTATAACTGTTATGAGTTTCTTAGTAATTCTTTGCCCTCACTTTCAACTGATACTGTGTTGTTTAGTACATACAATATATGTGTCCAATATAAGAGTTGTTTTTTGTACAAACATGGTGTAAACCTAAAGAATTTTTGTTTTGCTTCATCTTGAGTTTGAACATTAAGTAGAAATATTGACATCTGAAAAACTGATAATTTTTTTATAGACTTTATTAAACTTAAAGAGGATTTGGTACGGGGCCACACCGTGGACACTCAGAGAAGCCTTCTCTTGCCTCTTTCTTTGTTCAATGTTAGGTTCTTGGGGAACAATACATGATCCCCAGAATCAAACAAGAATCAGCAGCATGCAAAGCAAGCACCTTCATCCCTGTACTAATCCCTCAAACAAAGATGGCTTTAAAAGTTTACTTTATTTCTGGTAAATTTTTTCTTCTGAATAAGGTATGTAATGAACTGAATTGTGTCTCTCTAAGATTCATGTTAAAGCCCTAAAGCAATAGTACTAATGTCCTACAAGAAGAAACACCTGGGCCTCTAGTTCCCATAGAAAGTGCCTTGTGAGCACATGGCAAACTAGTGAGCAACAAATCAGAGAGGTGCAGGGGCAAACCCATACTGCTAACCTCTTGAGCTGCAATTTCCAGCTTCCAGAACTGTGAAAAATATATATAAATATATTATTTATGTAACAGTCTCTGATACTTTATTACAGTCGCCCAGAGAGACTAAACAACATGTATAAGGTGTGATCTAAGGGTGTGATACAGACAATAAATGTTTTTCTCTGCTCTACATTGCTGCTAGCATTTAATTCTTGTTCGATTGGAAATAGATCATTCTTGTGTGATATCTCATTTTTCCTTTGATATGCATTTCCCTGATAAGTGAAAATACAAAATTTTCCTGTTGCCTGTAGGTCATCTCTGATTTCTTTGCTGAAATGCTGTTCAGATCTTCTCCCTTTTTTTTTTTTCATAATGGAGCTCTTTCTTTGACTTTTTGAAGTGCTTAATGTATTTGAGATATTAGCATTTGAAAGGTGTTTAGTGTATGATTGTTTTCTCCACTCAATGGGTTATCCTTTCTTCTGAATTTTTCTGTGCAAAAGATTTTGAGTTTTCGTAAAAAAATTTGAGTTTTGTTTTTTATCTTCCTTGCCAGTGAAGTCATATCTACACATGATTCTAAAGCCAATATGATAGTGAGCTATGCCCATGTTTTCTTCTATATAATTTATGGTTTTAGGTATAATGTCTATCTTAATCATTTTAAATTTAATTTTCAATTAAATTTATATGGTATAAGTTAGGAGTTAAAATTTATTAATTTGTACCTAGACTAACCAGTTTCCACAACACCATTTGTTGGAAAGATTTCACTTTCTGTACTTTATGCTTACACACACACACACAACACACACACATATATGTACATATATATATATATATATATATATTTCCAGACTTACTACTACTCCATTGGTCTGAGTATCTTCATTTATCTCAGTACTACTCTGACTTGATTTCTGTTGGTTCATAGCATAACTTTAAGTCAAGAAATGTGATGTTTCCTCTCTTGTTTTTTCAGAAGATTAATTTGCTATTTGTGATCTCTCGTGATTTTATGCAAATTTCACTATATCACTGTTATCCCGTTGATCATCGATTTGCCCGAGTGGGCACCAATAACATCTCCATTCATCCTAGCCCTGAGATTTTAGCAGCCTCTCTTTACTCGTTCTTCCTAGCGGTGCCCATTGGAGGCTAATTGGAGGAGAATGAGACCCATCATTGTGACTGTATTTGGAATATTTACTACACCACCACGAAAGCTTGCCAGGCTGTGCCATGTAGGCAAGATGCTCTCTGTACCTTGCCAGGTTCTCTGAGAGGGAGAAGTAGGCTATAAAAGGTTGCAGAGCCTCGAATGTGGACATGCGCTTCCAGGAGCGTTGTTTTATAGTCTCTGGATCTTGGCCAATGATGGGATTACAGGCACTGGGGGTGAGGGCAGTTTGTGGGTGTGGCTGCCTAGCTACTGTGGGGGGTCTGGGTGGAGGAGGTCCAGTCCCGATCTGAGCAGGCTTGGAGATCTACTCAGCCCTGGGATCCATCAAATTTAAGTAATGTTTTATTTTTTTGAAGAATGCCATTGGAATCTGATAGGGACTGACTGTGTTGACTCTGTATACTTAATTATATATATGTATATACATATATGTGCAGATGTATATACATATATAACATATGTATATACATATATGTGCATATATACACATATATATACATATATATGTATATAGGTGAACCCGTTGCTGCTAGGTCTCAGATGTCACCCATGCCAATACTCAGTTCAGTTGTGCTGGCCCACTTATACAGTGCTGCATAAGGCCAGTGGTTAAGGGAGCCATTTGGGCCACACTCAGTTGTGCTAGGAGATCAGTTAGGTGTCCAGCAGAATCAAATTGTGCCTTGTGCATGCAATTCATCTCCATTTTTTAATTACCTCCATGCTCCCAGCATGATATTTTAACCATTTTATTTCTAATCTATAATCATGCAATATCTTTCACTTCTTTTTGTCTTCTGTTAATTTTAATCATGGGTTTTAATGATTTAGGTTTTTAATCTCATTAGGTAAGTCCTTGATGCTACATTCTTTTGTATGCAGCTGTAAATGAGATTATTTTCCTCATCTTTCTTTTCTAGTTTGTTATTTACATATAAAATTAAAACAGATTTTTGTACATTCACTTTGTTTGATTTGAAAAATTTGATTCCCTTATTCATACTCTTAGGTATTTGACACATTGAAATATTTTAATATAAATTTATATTAGTTCTATTTCAGTGTTAAAATTACTTGAAACAGTGATGTGTAGATGGTGATACCAAATATCTACAACTGCAATTTATTTATAAAATATCTATGATTACTAGTGGTGTCAATATCTTAGGGGCTCATGATTTGCTGCCTACATGTATAATTAAAGTAAATTTATTTCTCATTTACATATGAATGATATATATTTTCCATCTAAGCTCATGAACACCTTATTTTTATCGATGGATCACCTCTTAGATAGCAGAAAGCAGGATAAAAGTCTTACCTTAATGATACCTCTCAAAGTTAAAAATGATTACAGCTTTGAACCCTACAATTTGTATTCCACACACACAAAGGGGAAAAATAAACATTCCTTACTTCTCACTAGAACTTTTCTTTCTTTCTAGAAGTTGGCATGATGCAAAGTATTTTTCCAAATTCTAGTAAGAGGACATATAATTTATAATAAAGTGTTGTTTATATAACCATAAATAATATAACAAGTCTCATTGAAAAGACCATGATATAAAAACATGAAAATAAATATAACTAGTTTAAGGTAAAATTCTACTACAACTAATGGTATGGATATCTGCTATATGAGACAGGAAAGAGAGAAAATCATGCTGAATATACTCTTTTATTCTGTAGGGTATCTGCTAAGGTTTTTATTTATTCTGTCCCATTGAACATATATATGAAAAGAAAAATTCACTCCATGGGCTATTGGGTTGCTCATAACAAACCCCAAACATAATACCATACATTAGCCAAGTGGCAAGAATGCTGGCCAACTTCGACTGTGAGTGTGGAATGGTCGGACTGCAGCTGAATCTCACCAAGACAATGTTCATGAGAAACAGACTAGTCCTTGACATTCCATTTGCTCTCAACGGAACGAACATCTCCTAATGCAGCAGTTGTGTGTACCTGGGAATATGAGGAATGACTTGGCACCAGAACTGCACAGGAGGAAGAGAGCGACATTAGACCCCTTCAAGAGCATCAAAAAAGCTGTTGAGAGGATGAAGAACCTCTGGCTCTGGGCACATATTTTTGACTCCACCGTTCTTTTTTTGTTTGATTTTGTTGTTTTTTTTTAAAAAAAATCTTTATCTTTTGAGTCATCATGAAAACAGTTACAAAGATTTCCAGTTTAACTCTTGGTTATACAATGATCAAACACCCATCCCTTCATCAGTGCACATTTTCCACCACCAAGAACCCCAGTATCACCCCATCCCACCCATCCCCTGCCTATGTGGCAGATGATTTCCACTTTACTCTCTCTCCAATTTTATCACATTCAATATTTTGACAAAAGACCCACCATTATTATTTGGAGTTTTCCCCAACAGTGAGACCTGCTGAAAAGACATCATTAGGTAATTTATTTTCCATTGCTTATTATGAAGAGCATATGATGTCATGCGGTTGCAAAGTGGCTGTGTGATTTTGGATTTCTGATATTTTAGTAATAAGTCTGGAGGAATTTCTGCCAAAAGTCTCTGGGTTCGAAGGTTGGGATGTGTGCCTCGGGTATAGTGGCCGTTCAGGAGCCAGGAGCCACTTGTGGGCGGCAACTTGGGGCCTCGTTGGGGTGGGGAGAGGGGCCGGTTCCACCTCCCATCCCATGAAGCCCCTCATGTCATGTCACTATAGTCTCATACCTGGCTGTCCAATAGGCTCTTATAAGTGATACAAGTGATACAAGGGAAGAAAAGGCAGAAGGGACAATGACTCCACCATTCTTCCTGCACTAACATATGCCTCAGATACTTAGGCCCTACGAAAATAGATTGAGAACACTATTCAGGTCTCCCAAAGAAGAATCAAAAGGTCTATGCTTAGAGTATCACATTTCACTCAAGTGAGAGAAGGAATCCATGGATGCTGCCTCATTTGCCAAGATGTCGAAAATCAGATGGGCCGAACAGGTAATGAGATGTGGAGATCTGGAGTAGAGCTGTTACTCACTGGATTCCACAGGCCATCAAAAGAATGCCTGGCTGCCCACCTACGAGATGGTCAGACTTCTTTATCAAGACCCTGACCAAATGGTTTGAGGCTCTTTGCATTCCTGGAGCAAGCAGATGCCACTGGGCTACACTAGCACACGACAGGATGCATGGAGACATTACTGGCGACTGCTCAGGCAAATCTATGAGCAACAGGATGACAAGTGATATAAGTGATACAAGTGATAGGCAACTGCATACGTGTTATGCTTACAAGGATTAATGAGCAACGGGATGACAGTGACAGTGACAATTGCAAACGTTATTCATAGTTGGATTTTTAACATACTATGTTCTATCACCGATCTTGCCACCAGTATCCCAGATATAGAGAGGAAAAGGGAAGAGATAGAGAGAATGGGAATCAGACAAGAGATCAATAAGAAACAAAAGAGGCAGAGATCAAGGAGATTCAGATAAACAAACAAAAAAAAAAGATTTAAGGGTGGGTGTGGTGGTGGGACACTGGGAACAACGGTGGTGGAAAATGTGCACTGGTGGAGGGATGGGTGCTAGAGCATTGATTGTATGAGACACAATCATGCAAGTTTGTAACTGTATCTCATGGTGATACAATAAATTTTTATTTAAAATAAAATTAAATATAGTCAGAGCACTATGATCAAGGTTTAAAAAAAGATTTGAATTCTAGTTTCATTTAAGAAAAGAAAAATACTTAGAAAGCCTTCTTCTGAGGTACATTCAGGCATAAACTTTTATTAGCAACAGAAGAACAAATTCTCAAACTAATAAAAGACAAGGAGGAATAGTAACTCTACATTTTAAAGTGAAATAAAGCAGTTCAAACAGGACACTTGCTCTATTATTCCAACTATATTGCATCTTTGAAAAGGCAAGAGTAGGAGAGTGGAAAATAAATGACTGCCAGAGGTTAGGAGATAGAGTTATGGATCAATAAGTGGATCAAAGGGAATTTTTATAGCAATGAAAATACTGTGCACACAATAATGTTTTTTATATTCATTGCAAATTCCTTTAAATTCATACATTGTTCAATACAGAGTAAATGCCAATGGAAACGTTGGGCCTTAGTTAATAATTATGTTCATCTAGTGGCTTAGCTACTATAACAAAAGTACCAAACTAATGCAAAATGGCAGCAATGGAGAGCTCTTCCAGGAGTGTGGAAGGGCTGAGATGGAAAGGAATGGTAAAAGAAAGGGAACCATATTTTGTTCTTTTCTAGAAATCTATGAACTCCTCTAGAAATAACGTGTCTTAGGTATCTATACAGAGATAATTATAGCTACACATTGTATCCCCATTCCCTCAAAAGTCCAGCATAATGGGGATGGATTTTTTTTTGTCTGATTATGCTTGATTCTGAATAGTAGTTCCTGTCTTTTGAAGGTCATACTCGATGTTCCAATGGCAATTTGCTATTTTATAAATTTAATGTCTATAATTTGAAACTTCTGGGGAATAAAATCATGCTACAAGATGCAGGCCACAAGGGTAGAAACAGATCAAGAACTTCTGAAGTTCTTGAGAGAGTCTCTTGCCCGCATGCCTGGCTGTCTTCCCTGGGGCCCCTCAGAAGGGATGGGCTCCAGCTTCCCTCCCCACCCCAAGCAGAGCTCCCGGTGGCTGAAGACCACCGGAACCTAGCCATAGCCATTCTCAAGGCCCCTCTCCACATGTCTTCGGACAAACCTCACACATGAAAGTACTGACAGAGGAGCCCAGGTGTGTGTAATCCCATCAACGGCCAACATCTAGAGACTTAAAAGCAAGCTCCCAGAAGCATGTGGCCTCAAAGCGGCCACAGCATATTGTATAACCTACTTTTCCCTCTGGGAGAAACTGGCAAGCTACTGAGAGTTTCCTGCTCACATGGGACAGCCTCGCAAGCTTCCCATGGTGTATCAGTATGCCAAAGCCAGTAACCAGCTGAATCTCATTCCCCTGACCCTGAGGGAGCCTCCAATGCGGCATCATTGGGAAGGCCGAGAAGAGAGAGACTTCTAAAATCTCAGGGATAGGACTAATGTAGAGGTTACTGAGATCACTCTAGCCACTCGACCATCAACGGGATTTCGTGATCGTGATCATGAATGTGAAACTTAAAAGACAGAACCATCCAAATGTAAGTTTTAGGAACAAATTCTTCTTGAACTCATTGAGTAATTGAAGTCTTATACTCTTATCACCTTTAGGTTCTGTGACCATATTATCTAGAAATTCCTAGCTATGACCAGTACTTGGAGAGACCAAGTTCTGAGCCAACTGCCTAATATTCTAGCTCAAACCTCTTGATTCCTCTTTATGATACAGGAATTAAATTTCTTGGGTTCATACAAGCATTTTTAAGGAGAGGTCACCTTTGAGTATTTGCTCAATAACGTACAAAGCTCAAAGCTTTGTAAGTTCACAAAATCAGCCTATAGCAAAATATCTCTGATCACATTTGCAATGGAGAGATTTGAACAGCAATATTTCAAATTTGGTATTGAATATAGAATAAAGAAACAATGAAATTTGTGGGAAATGTGGGGATTTTTCTAAGTGAGAATATAGCTCTATTTTTTCTGTCTTCTGTCACTCACCATGTGTATGTAGATAACGACTTATTTCCTATTCCTATCAATTATAAATTCTCAGTCTCTCTCCAAGCTCTTATTCACACTATTCTCATCATTTGTTCCTTGAGGGTTTCCAGTAGCTTCTTATTTTATCCTCTTGTCCTCACATTTGAGGAGGTTTTCCTTCCCCATTCAGCCAACTCCAATTTCTTTCACAAGTTCTTCAGCATAATCTTCTAAATGCAAATATGATCATATGGTTTGTCTCTTAGCCTCCACTTCTAGCATCCTCATTTAAATGCCTTGGTATTAATTAAAATTCCTTCACATAGCCTCTTTAAGTGCAAATATAGCCATTGTCTAAATGGCCCCTTAGGATCCAGCCATTAAAAAACAAAATAATTTATGAGTTTTTTAGGCACAGTGTTTTCTCTTATTGACATAGTCCTTATTCATGCTGTTCTCCCTAGAAGCCCCTAACTTGCAAGTTGACGTCCAATGCCTTCAGTCGCCCTTCATGACCCAACAAATTCATTTCCTTGTTAGACACTTTTTTCTAATTCCTTCTACCCAAAAATCTGTTCAAGGAATGGTTACATATTTCCATCCCTAGAGCAATCATTTTTATACCTTTCATAGCATTTATTACATAGTTTATTATTTACTCACATATTTCCCAACTCTAGCATACAAATCAGAAACTATATTTCTTTTGTCTCTTTTAACAGCTTATTTTAATCATTTGGTAAAATGTTCACCAAGCAAATCTGTAAATCAATAAGTGGATGCATATGTCTATATGTAAAATATGCTGTTTTTAGACTGATTTAATTATCATAAACATTTTTAAAAAGGCAAATATGTTGACAAATTGTATATATTTAACTTATTATGAATTTTCTCTTAATTATTTAAAAGTGCAATTGCTTAAGGAATTTTTCAAAATGAGGGCAATAACAGGGACAAGTCTCTTAAAGCTAATTTATTTATTTTTTCAGAATTGTAACACTAAGTGTCAAAGGACTTTTCGAATGTTCACTGTTAGAATTAGAACGTCTGTTTTAATTTTTTTTTTAATTCTGAAATAGGCCACCAAAGCAAACTAAATTCTAAGTTTTAAGGAATGTTCCTTTCCTCTGACATTTATAACTTGTAGACTTCAGCTACACATTCTATGCAGGCAAAACAACTCTCCAGGAGAGGACTTTAACTGTCAGTGTTTGGAGATCCTCTTTTATAATGTAAATCTTGAAGGTTTTTGTTTGTTTGTTTGTTTGTGTTTTAGCTGACATAATTCTGTTACTTGACTGCATATCCAATTAGATTCTGGGGGAGGCAGATGTTTTTGCACACACACTTCCGTAGTTGACTTAGAGTGCATTTTATTATGTGCTTGATTTGAAAACAAATTTCACAGCAAAATTTGCAGAAATATGCTACTTAGTTGTAGTGCAATTTACATACTCAGCATGAATATCAATTTATGAAGGTGTCATCAAGTTGTTTAAAGCAACCCAAACACACATAATACAGATGGCACTGAAGGCATCAGTGCCTGAAAAATAATTTGTGACATCTGTAGCCTCATTATTGTGAGTTTTGTGCTTTTTGTTTTGTAACTATTTTATTTCAAAGTGTGCATAGGAACATGCAAATTTCTTTCCTGAGCATTAAAAATAAGCAGCTGATTGTATACAATCATTGTTCTTTAATCTCCTATTACTTTAGTATAACTAGAATGTTAAAAATGTTTTCATATATCATTTTCTTTTCTTAATTTCTTTTTTGGATTTGGTTTTCTCAGTTCAAAAAGCCACTGACTTAGGTCAGTATAATCATGCTTTTGTATATTTATATTTGAATTTTAATGAAATTATCTATTTTTGCATTTGCTTAAGCAAGTAGATTGACTTTTGCTCTTGTCGTATATATTATATTTAATTTTTTATATAACCTTATTATATATAATTTTGCTGTTATTATATATAAATGCATTGGGGAAATTTTCCAAAAAATAACTGTTATAAAGAATGTATATATCAGCACTCCTAATAAACACAGCTAAAATTTTTCCTGGGGTCAGATAGTGCTGGTCAGGCGGTATCACATCTATACAACCTGACTGAGTAACTCTGGGCTCAGAGCACCACCACCAATGTCCACAGTTTCCCTCCTGCCTGTGTCTATGGCAGGCACTTTTCCTTTTTTTCTCTCTCCCCTTTGGTCACTAGGGTTTGCAACACAGGTGCGGAGAGGTTATTATGTTTGTTCCTTTACTTACTTTCAGCGTGCAGTTCCTAATCCAGAGTGATCATTTGGAAGCTTTCCTCACCCTCACGTGCTGGGGTGAGAAGGTAGTTGGGATAGAGAAGGGACCACAAGACAAGAAAGAGCACTGTTAAAGGAGACTCCTCCTGCATGCCACCTGGCAGCTAGCTGGCTTGCTACCTACTTGGTTCTTAAACATTTCCAGTCAAGGCAGTTCTGAATGCAACTTTATGGGGAGGCTGATTTCTAAAATCTAGTCGGTGACAAAGGGGTTTCCTCCTCCTGGAAATTTTGGCTCATCGGCCATCAGCAAGTTTGTCTCCTCTTTGCTATTTTACATAGTTTAATAGCAACCTTGATTAATGTTGAGTCAAGATGATTAACTTTATGACTAAATGGAAAGAAATAAAATAATAAATTAAGCACATGAACTCTTCTAAGTTTTCAATTCTGGAGGGATAATCTTTAATTTCCTGGTTATTAGAAAGACACAAGAAGAAGATCCAGGCTCCATCAAAACCTGGGAAGAGGAGATCAACAGATGCTTCTGAGGAAGACCAATGAATGGCCAACAGGCTCTTGAGAAATTGCTCATCATCACTTATTAGTAGGGAAATCCAAATGGAGATGATAATGATCTTACACCAGTGAGATGGCACAGCTCAAAAATATTGGAAACAATCAGCATTGGCAAGGATGTGGTGAGAAAGGAATTCTCACCCGCTGCTGAGGGAAATGCTGTCAACTCCTGTGTAAATACATTGGTGTTACCAGGTGACTATATCTGCCTCTCAGAGAGCCCGGCAAGCCACCGAGAGTATCCCGCCTGCATGGCAAGCTCCCTGTGGCATATTCGATATGCCAAAAACAGTAACAATAACAGGTCTCATTGCCCTGACTCTGAAAGAAGCCTCCAATCCTTGGGAAAGACGAGTAAGGAGAGGCTGCTAAAATCTCAGGGCTGGGATGAATGGAGATGTTACTGGCACCCGCTGGAGTAAATCGATGAACAACGGGATGACAGTGATACAGGGATATGATTTAATCACCCTTTATATTATTATGAATATTTTTATTTGATGCATTATTAAAACTCAGTTTTGATACTTTATTTCTAAATTGTTAATTTGGTATTTTGTTTGTTTTGAGGGGCAGGAGATTGAGCCAAGAGCTTAGATATGCTAATAACACTGAGCTATGTACCAACCTCAGTGATATTTTCTTCAGATCACCTTTGATCCAATATGAGAAAGCAACTATGAACTTTAATTGTTTTCTATGTATTTTTCCTTACGCAAAATTTGGTGACATCATTCACTATTCATTTGGCATGCATTTTGTCACTGTATTTTGCTTGTTTTTAGAATTTAATATATTTCTTAGTACACAATTTGGCAGATTTTCAGTATTCAAGAAATTTGCAAACTTACCATCACAATCAATATTACATGAGAACTTTAACATAGCTGTCAAACTCTTTATAAAGACCCCAAGCTCAGCTGAAGGATACAGGTTTTCCAAAGTTGGACGTTTTGTTTTAAGTTTTAACATTTTATCTTTGGCATAAAGTTACTGCTGTCAGTTGTCTTCCCTGAAGTGACATAATCATTTGTGTTAATTTTGAAGAAAATGTCAGACAAATTCCCAGTTGTTAAATGATAAATGAGTTTGTAAATTGTTAAATGAATTTGTTAGGCAATTTTTCTTTTAGGTTACAGTGACATTTAGTGTAGCAAGTAAGTAGTTCATTTGCAGCTCTGGTAGTATCCCAAGTGCTTTTTTTAAATTTAATTTTATTTTTATTGCAGTAACATGATTTACAATAATAATGTTGTAACACAATAATAGTGCCAGCAACATTGCTTTCGATAGAGGCTGAACCAGTCAACAACCTACCAGCAGTGACCATTGGTTCCTTTTTTCACTGCATCCATACCAACACGAGCAGTTTTGAGCTATTTGATATATGCCATTTTCACTGGAGTGTGGTAGTATCTCATCTTGGTTTTGATTTTCATCTTCATGAAAAACAATGATAATCAACATTTTTCCTTATGCCCTTTAGTGCCCTATATGTCTTTGTTTAAGAAGTGCCCATTCAGCCCCTCCTCTATGTACTGGGTTATCAGTGTAGTAGAATTTGGAGACACGTACGGCTTCATTCGTGGTCACATGCTACAGAAAATCCAATCTTTTAAATTTGGATGTACTGGGCAATACAGTTGGAGTTAAATTTTTAACTGGGTGGCACCTTTTGGGGTGTAGATGTGACTGCCAGGCCTTCCAGAAGGTGGGAGGTGGTATCTCCCCAATATTTGATGAGTTGTTTGCTGTTGAGTTTTGTGTCTTATTTATAGGAGATACTTGTCATTTGTCAGATGTATGGTGTGAATATATCTTCCCCCTTCGTAAAACATATGTTATGCAGATATTTCCTCCCATTCAGCAGCGTGTCATTTTGTTTTAGTGGTATTTTCTTTTGCAGTGCTCAAGGTTTTCACATGGTTATAATCCTCTCTGAGTTTTTTGTGTTGTTTTATTTTGTTTTGTTTTTGTTTTCTTTGCCTATGGTTTTGAGTATTGGGGATACCTTGGAAGTCAGCATTATGAAAACTGCCTATGATTTCTTTTGCCTTATTTTATAGATTTTAAACTAATATCAAGTTTTTTTTAATTATTATTATTGTTTTTGGATTTAGTTGGAACCCAATTCCAATTTCATTATTTCCACATACCTAGCAAAATTTCCCAGTACCATTTGTCGCAGAGACATACCTTCTTTCAGTTTTTCCCTTTCGTGCATTTTTCTGTAATCTGTCAGTGTATGATAGGATATAAAAGCCTTTAGTTCTATTGCATTTATCTGAAAGTATGCTTTCATTTCAAATTCATACTGATTTAATTATTATAACTTTGTAATGCAGTTCAAGGTCAGAAAATACAATGCTTCCATCTTCTTTTTACACTGCTGCTTTCACTAGTTCAGAAAAGTTCATGATTCCAAATAAAGTGTTCTAGTAATTATTCTATGTCCTTAAAGAAGTAGGAACTTTGGTAGAGATTGCATTAAATATGCAGTGCCTTATGCAGAATGGTCATTTTAACTATGTGAAGTCTTCCTATACACAAACATGAGATATTTTTTCTATTTTCTTATATCTTCTTATATTTATTTTATTAATGACTCACTGTTTTCAATGTATAGGTCTTACATTTGCTATTGTTTAACTAACCATCATAAAAGGAATACAGCGTATGTGCTTTAAAATCAGTTGCATTAGACAAAATTATCTCAAGAAACAGAACCAGAAAGTGATAGGTACATATAAGCAAAAATTCGCTCAGTTTTTGAAGCTGAGAAGTTCCCTGGTCTGCCATATGTAAATTGGAGAATGAGGGAATGCTGGTGGTTTAATGTATTTGAATCTGAAAGACTGATGTTGCTGGGAAGGATGTTGAAGTGGTTAGTATAAACCCAATGACTCCAAGAGACTCAAAATCAAGATCATTTTAAAGGGAAATGATAGATATATAAGTTTAAGAAAAGAGAGAGAGAGAGAGAGAGGAGCTAGAAATCAACTTTCGTGTTCAGTTTGGGTCTGCAACAGATTGGCTATGTTTATCCATATGTGGAAGGGTCAGCTGTTTTACTCAATTCAAATTCAAATACCAATACAAATACTAATGATTTCTCTTAGAAACATCCTGACATATAAATAAAAAAGATATTCACCAAATCTGTAGGCATCCCTTACCCAGTTAAACTTACACACAAATTTAACTATCACGGATGCATTTATTTCATGTCTTTACACATAATACTGAAAGGGCACTTGTCATTGAGTTCATTTTTTCTACTAGCGATGTGTTTTTGTTGCTTTCTGTCTAGTACAGTTTAAGAAAACGAAGATGCCCCGATTCATGCTAAGGGGCCAATAATTTGCCCACCATTGATTTTATATCATCAGTGCAAAATGTCAGTTCTGAAACAAAAGAAAAATAACATCTCAGGACTTTTGTTTTTCAAACTAAGAAATGCTGCAAAATTCCATTTAATTTTCTTTGATCTTTCATTGAATTGTTTACCTGGTTTAGTAGTTATAAATTTTTTTCACAGTTTGAGGAAATGTTTTAATGAAAACCATGATTGTGACCCTATGTACATAATGGAACTAATTTTGAATAATGATTTGCATTGCTTAAGAATACTTCTTTGTCCTCAGACTAAAAAAACTATTGAGGAAGCCTGCTAATGAAGTGTTTTAATACTTCTTTACATTTATTTATAATAAATTATATGTTGGGACATTATCTTTGTTTATTATCATCAGCCTAAGTGATAAAAGAAAATAGACCCCATCTAATAAGAGAATAAATTTTCATCTAAGTAATCTTTGATAGTTCTAGTTATTTATCTTGCAATACTCTGAATAGGTTGATTTATTTCATTGCAGAAAGCTGTCATGGTTTCATGCTTATAGAGAACTCCATATTTCTCGTTTAACATACTTAATGAAAACCTCATAACTCTCTTTGAAGCTAATGTTTTGTATAAAATATAATCTTCACATATTTCATTTGGTTTTGGCTTTTTGATTTGTTCAATGACTATTTGAATATTAGTGCTCAAGGTCACCACCAGTACCATTTGGGGAACTGAAATGTACCAGGAATCAAACCCTAGATGCAGATCATATTATAGTCTACCCCATTGAGCTGTCTTTCTAGAACCCAAATTATATAATATGTCCACAAAAATGTCTTAGTGGCCATTTAAAATATAATATTAGATACATTGTCTAAGTACTCTCCAGAAACTTCTTGAAATATATGCAAGAATAAGATGAGTCTGGTTGAAATTTTGAGAACATTTCAAAATCACTAATGGAATCAATGCTAAGAGATCTGAGCTAGAGCAACATTAATATTTTATTGCTCACCTCTTGATTCCATTATTATCTCCCTATTTTGAATAAGTCAATTTGGATTAATAAGTTCAGTGGTACATTGAGAAATGTTTGAATTGATTTATCTCTCCTCTATAATGATTCTAATATATGACACTTGACACTGTTCGGGAAGAGAAACAGGACTGTAAAGGAGAGGCACCTGAACAAACACCTGAGCTCACACTTGGAAATCCAGGTAAGGCTTGAAAAGTTCAGTGTATATCACAGATAATAGAGGTAGCTGTTTGTTCATACTCTAATTAAAAATAAAACATATGTGTCAAAAAAGAACATTGGTACCACTTGGAATCAAGCATCTTTCTGTCATTCTGTTCTGCTTTTCTCTTAGTATAAGCATTGCTACCTTACACTGTTGTACAAATTTTTCCAAATGGTAAAAAAGCATGAACTTCTGAATTATCATCCTATTGTGATTTGTCTCCCCTGGGCAGATGTTCAGAAATCACAAAGAAGGGACTCCTTGGTCTACTGGACCATTTGGGATATGGCTGAGTGCTAAGAATTCTGGCAGTTCACACTTAGACTACGTAAATGGTGTATAGGATGATAATGCCCCCAAATAAAATGTAATTGTTTTCCCTAAAGAATGGAGTAACTACTAGGCAGGAAAAAAATGTTGAAACTCACTGTTATAAGATTTTCAAAATTAGGTCTATTAAAGCTCATTATAAATTACAGTTATAAAATACAGCCATGATGAATAAAAATAAAATCCATTACTAGGCTGACTGCCAGCTGGGGAAAACAAAATACAAAAGATGCTATCATTATGAGCCCAACTGAAGCTTTGCGTGTAAGTTAATTAGTATTTATTAATGTTAAGGCAGAGGAAGATAAGCATATTAATATCCTAATAGCAAAGAATATTTGATAAACAGCAGTCTGTTTCTAAATTAGATCAGTGAATATTTCATTTGTGCTTGTATATAACAAACTGAGTAAGACGTGACTATTATGGTTTTGTTTGCTGGAAACAAAATCATCATGGGAAGACCGCATATATGTTGCTTATTTTGGAGTATGTGGAGATGCAGACCCTGTGGTGCTCAAGGGCTACTGCTGACATTGTAGTCAGGGGACCACACCTGGTACCAGGAAAGGAAACAATTGTCCAATGTGGCCACATGAAAAGCTCTGCTTCCTCTACCATCTCTCGGGTCCCTTATTCTTAAGATATAAGGCATTAACTCATATTCAAAAGATGACCTTTATTTCATGCTGAGTGAAATGAGTCATAAAGAGAGAGACAGACATAGAAAGATTGCACTCATCTATGGTATATAGAATAACAGAGTGGGAGACTAACACCCAAGAATTGTAGAAATAAGTACCAGGAGGTTGACTCCATGGCTTGGAGGCTGGCCTCACATTCTGAGGAAAGGGCAACTCAAAGAAGGGATCACCAACTATAATGTAGTCAAAGGCCATGTGGGGGAAGGGAGTTGTGGGCTGAATGAGGGCTAGAGACAGAGCACAGTGGCCACTCAACACCTTTATTGCAAACCACAACAGCTAATTAGAGAGAGAGAACAAAAGGGAATGCCCTGCCACAGTGGCAGGGTGGGGTGGGGGGAGATGGGATTGGGGAGGGTGGGAGGGATGCTGGGTTTACTGGTGGTGGAGAATGGGCACTGGTGAAGGGATGGGTTCCCAAACTTTGTATGAGGGAAGCATAAGCACAAAAGTGTATAAATCTGTAAATGTGCCCTCACGGTGATTCACTAATTAAAAATAAATAAATAAATTTATTAAAAAGATGACCTTTAATATTTTATATACTGCAAAAATGTGAGTCCTTTATAACTAATATTTTTGTGATATTTGAACTCAGTGTACCTCTGTTTTTCCAAAAGCAGATTTCATAATCCTATATTGTAGGCTTAAAAGGTTTGAATAGGGGCTGGAACAATAGCACAGTGGGTAGGGTGTTTGCCTTGCATGTGGCCGACCCGAGTTTGATCCCCAGCATCCCCTATGGTCCCCTAAGCATCACCAGGGGTAATTCCTGAGTGCAGAGCCAGGAGTAACCCCTGTGCATTGCTAGGTATGACCCAAAAAGCAAAAAAAAATAAAAGTATGAATAAAGTGATGCAAGGGAAACAATAAAAGAATAAAGTTGGACAATAAAAATGTTTTTATTTATGTTGTTTTTATTTTCTGAACTTCCATACAGTAGAATATAATGAATGAATCAAATCAAGCTAAGTTTGAAAAGGTCATGAAACTAAAATGTGGGAAATTAGATGTTAATTATATCACTTGTATCACTTGTAGTCCCGTTGACCTTCAGTTTTCTCAAGCGGGCAGCAGTAACATCTCCATTTGTCCCTGTCGTGTGCTAGTGCAGCCCAATGGTATCTGCTTGCTCCAGGAACAGGAAGAGCCTCAAATTGTTCATTCAGGGATTTGACGAAGAAATCTGACCATCTAGTTGGTGGGTGGCCACGAGTTCTTCTCACGTTTCGTTGAATCCAGTCAGTGACAGCTCTAGTTCAGTGGTTATCTCTGAATCGCATTACATGACCGGCCCATCTGATTTTTGATGCCTTGGCAAATGAGACAGCATACCTGATTTTTGACCGTCAACGGAGGTCAGAACTCCAGATTCCTTCTCTCACTTGAGTGAGACATGATATTCCTAGCATAGCTCTTTCGATTCCTCTTTGGGGATGCCCTAATAGCATTCTCATCCTGTTTGCATAGGGCCCAGGTCTCTGAGACATATGTTAGTGCAGGAAGAACGGTGGAATTGAAAAGATGTGCCCAGAGTCAGAGGTTCATCATTCTCTTAACCACTTCTTTGACGCTCTTGAATGCATTCCACGCTGCTCTCTTCCTCCTGCGCAGTTCTGGCACCAAGTCGTTCCTCATGTTGATTTCTTGACTCAGGTACACATAGCTGCTACAATCCGAGATGTTCATTCCATTGAGAGCAAATGGAGCTTCAGGGACTAGTTCGTTTTTCATGAACATCATCTTGTTGAGATTCAGCTGCAATCCGACCTTTCCACACTCATGGCCAGCATTTGTGCCGCTTGGCTAATGTTGGTGTTATGAGAACAATGTCATCAGCAAAGTGGAGGTGGTGTAATTGGAGCCTGTCTATCTTCACTCCCATTCCTTCCCATTTCAGTTGTCGTATGATGTTCTCGAGGGCGGCACTGAATAGGTTTGGTGAAATGGTATCACCCTGCTGCACCCCTCTCTATACATCAATGATCACTTCCTTGTAGAATGGTGAGATCCTGGTGGTGAATCCACAATACAAATCGTGGAGGATTTTGATATACTGAGTTTGAATGCCCTGTTTGGCCAGGGCTTCGATGAACGATGACCGCCTCAGTCTCAACAGAATCAAAGGCCTTCTTTAAGTCAATGAACATTAGACAGAGTTTGGTCACTGTGTGCATATGGTCTATCATGCTGAATCTCCTTTGGAACCTGGCTTGCTCACATGATTGTCCTTTGTCTACTGTTCTGCCTTTTCTATTTAGAATGACATGAGTGAACAACTTATAGATGACAGACAGCAGGCAGAATGGGCAATAGTTGCCAATGTCGTGGATGTCTCCCTTCTTGTACAACAGAAAGGTCCTACTGGTTTTCCACTGAGATGGAACCTTGCATTCAGACAGGTAGCATGTGAAGAGTCAAGCCAGTGTATTGATGAGTAATGGCAGCAGATTCTTCAGGTGTTTGGGTCTGACCTTGTCCGGACCAGGTGCTGTACGAGTCTTTACCAATGAAATGGCGTGTTGGATTTCAGAAGGGAAAACTTTGGGAATGACATACCCATCCTTCGGAATTTGGTATGTGGGCAGGTGGACATAGCTGTCAAAGAGATCCGAGTAAAATTCGTGAATAATCCTCTCCATTGCCTTTCTGGAAGATATGATAGATCCATCGGGACGTCAGAGCGCAGTCATCTTGGTCTTGTAGTTGGCGAAGGACAGGTGAGTGTTGCAAATACTTTTCCTGGCTTCTGCTGCACTGGCCAACACTGCTGCTCTTCTCTCTTTGAGGTCTTCCTTTATCGCATCTCTGCACAACTTTGTGAGCTCAGACATTAGCTTGTGGTTGCCTGAGGCTCGCGCCAAACCACGTTGACAAATGAGCTCGAGAGTTTCCGAAGACAGGTGTCTGTTTGTGGCTTTCTCACTCTTGGCATTCTTCGCACAGACATGGAGATGCTGAACCAGTCAATCATATTCCTCGTCAATTTTGTCAAGTACAGCATCTTCCAACGTTGCTCAATAGTGCCAAAAACTCCCAGTTGGTGGTCGTACTGGGAGTTGCCTTCTTAGACTTAAATTTTGCAGACTTTTCTCCCCGCTCTGTGAAGTAGAATTTTGCACGAAGGAGACTGTGGTCCAATCCCGTTTGGAATTTTGGGACAACAGCGACATCAGTCAGGCAAAACCTTTGATTGAATATGATGTGGTCAATTTCATTGTGGACCTGTACACCTGGAGACTCCCATGTCCAGCATTTAGATTCGGCTTTCTGGAACTGTGAGTTACCATGGATTGTCTTGGTCGACATGATGAATTCAGATAGTCTCTCACCCTGACCGTTCCATTCTAGGCCATGTGTCCCATTGTGGAGTTCTTCGGGTGACCTTCTCAGACCTATCTTGGCATTAAAATCACCAACAATGATCTTGTAGAAGGTGTGGTCTTTATAGAACATCTCCAGTTCCATGTAGAACCTCTCAATTTCTTCTTTATCGTAGTTGGAAGTTGTCGCGTAGATGATGAAGATAGAAACCGCAGGCAGTGAGCCACATCTATTCAAGCATAATCATCCAATTCGGGTTGTTAGGCATTTGAATGAATCGATGCTCATGGCCAAGTTCATGTTGACAAGGACACCAACACCACCAATGCCTCTGTTGTCGCATGTTCTGAGGAGCAATTCTTCTCCAGTGTCGAAAATGGTGTGATGTGTTTGATGTCTCCTCGTTTTGGTCAGACCAGTGATGTCGTACTTGATCTTCTGCGCTTACACCATCAAGTCCTTGATGGATGCTTCTGATGCCAATGTTCGTGCGTTGAAAGTACAGACAATCATTTTAGTCTTTCTTCGTTTCAGCAGTCTAATTCGTCCCCGAGATGTTTTCAGCTTCTCCTTGCTCATCTTTTTTAATGCTGCCATATTGGGGGCTCTTTTGGTGACAGGTGAATGAGGCTAATTGTTGTTATTGTTGTTGGCATATCGAATACGCCACGGGTAGCTTGCTAGGCTCTGCCATGCAGGTGGGATACTCTCGGTAGCTTGCTTGGCTCTTCAAGAGGGACAAAGGCTTTTAGGGCGGCCTCTAATCACCCTTAGAGGTGTTACCATAGTTCACACCAAATTTGATCCCTATCAAATATGCTGCGGGAATAATAAGAATAATGGTTAATTATGTAAGAAAATGTATTAGAAATTATTTATAAATATTAATTTATATATACGTTGAGTTGAAAAACTACAGATATGGTTGGTGCAACTTCCATCTCAACATATTACTAGCTACATTTAACTCTGCCACTTATTCCAAGCAAGGTGGGGTATAATGATAATGCTTCTGGGATAAGGAAAGCTGGTAGAACTTTAGTACATATCACGTCACCTCACAGAAAAATATAAAGATTCTCGTTTTTATTTCTATACCTGCATGAAGTTTTCTATCATTAGAGTTCATCTGTAAAATGTGTCACAATGACACATTTTAATATGACTTGTCTAATCATAGATGGCGCCGTATTTGGTTTTCCTCTTGGGGATACTTTTTTTCACTGTCTTGTTCTCAGAATTTCTTCAGACATTCCTGAGAGTCAGGCTTGGTTGAAGAAAGGTTTCATGATGTCAGAGAACTTTAACTCAATTTTCCGATTTAACAGTGTAGGGTAATTCAAGCATGAAATTACCTCCTTCATGTAGAGCAATCCCCTTTGCTTGACAAGTCAAGGCTTAAAAACTTGATGTCTATTTGATTACAGCTGTTGACCCAACCAATTGTTGCTGGAATCAGACTTGATCTTCTATGTATAACCCTACTGAAGAGAAATATATCTCTTCAGACAGGTAAAATGTGAAAATAAGTGTATGGTATTTCTTAGAATCTCAGCACTGCGTGATTAACACTGCGTTTAAAGGAAGCAGATATGGTTGTAACACAGATGGAAATATTGTATTTTTAAAATATACTAGAAAATGCTTCCTTGAGAAATAGCATGTACTTTTAAGATATTGAACTTGGTTTAAGTATTAAAGAGGGGGCAAAGTACAGCTTAGTATTTTCTTGACCATCTGCTATGCATTTTACCCTCCAGACTCTGAAACAGTAGTAGACTACAACAATGCGTGGTTGAATTCTAATTAAAAGTGAGACGTGGTTTATTTCGAGGAGTCACTTCTAAAGAAGTTAAAAGGAAACAGACAAAACTAATTTCAGCATAGGTGTTTTATTTTTGAAATCTGGAATATATTTTACATTTATAGCATATCTCCATGTCGAGTATCCAGACCAACAGCCTTAGTATCTTAGACCATTCTGAACTTTAGGGTTTTGTGGAGTCCTTTAATATGTGTCAAACACCTGAGATGTGACATGTTTGAGAGTACTAGACAAAGATGCTTTTTAGTTGTTCAAAGGAAAAAAGAGTAAATTTCACAGTTAACATGCTCATACACTTTTCTTGTCCTAAGAAAAGTATGGATTAAGAATTTTAGGTGAATTTATACTTTAAAGGCTAGAAATCTACTTTTGTATATTTTGGGGGGTTTTGTTTGGAGGCCATACCTGGCTGGGCTCAGGACTTATTCCTGAGTTTAATCAGGGATCACTCCTGGGGCGTTGGGGGATCATAGAGGTTGCAGGGGACCTGCCCTGGGTCTGCCACATGCAAGGCAAACACCTTCCCTGCTGTACTTGGCTCTAGTCCCTAGAAAGCTATGTTTTGAAGGAAAAGATAACCAGAGCAGACTTGTTTGGAAGCAATAATAGTGTCATTGTGGATTAAGACGTGACTTGGATGTATTGGAAATCTCCAACTATAGGAAAAGAAATGCAGAAAGTGAGAGTTTTGTTTGTGTGATATGAATGAAATTCTTCTTTTCGTACCTGTTCTTTGACAAAATTTTAAATAATTATTGACTCTAGGGATGGGATGTGACTGGAGTGATAGCACAGAGGGTAGGATATTTGCCTTATATGCTGGCAAGCTACCGAGAGTATCCCGCAGCATGGCAGAGCCTGGCAAGCTACCCAAAGTGTATTTGATATACCAAAAACAGTAACGTCTCACAATGGATACATTACTGGTGCCCACTTGAGCAAATCGGTGAGCAACGGGATGGCCATACTACAGTGCTACAGGGATGGGATGGGGGATCAGCGGTTCTCCCCGTTACTCAAAAATAAAGCTTTCGATCTGACACATGCAAAACTCTAAAATCACATGGTTGAATCCTACATTTCTCAACTTGAAGAGATGTTAAATAGATAAATTTTAGAATATAACAGGATACCTAGCTGGAACATTGAACTAGCTAAGCTTATTCAGATAACATTTATAATAATATGGGATAAGGGACCACCAATATAATTTTTAAAAGGATATTAATCTGCTTGCCATCTGTTGAATGATAAACACATTTTATAATTTCCAAAAATCTGAATTTAAAATCATAGGTTTGCTTTAGTGTCTACATGTGTCAACAAACATAATATAACACTTTACATTTATCTTTGTGAAATTTGCATTTCCACTAGGCTTTTTTCAGTCAACAGTTGGTGAATTGTCATAGATGGTTCTAATTATTTTCATTTTAGACAATTAAGAATTTATTAGAAATGCTTTTATAAATTATCAAGCAGAATATATAAACAATAATTATGACAGCAAAATTATGTATTAAATTGCACGACCAATTTCTGTCTTTGATGTTAATGGGATGCATCTCGCTTGTAAAATATTCCTTGGTTTATAAAATTTTGTTACTTCCCACCTTGTTTTCCATTACACCCATAATGTCCCATACATAAAAATAAGCCTGAGAATTTTAATGATGCAGCTATGGCATTTAAAAAGCAATTTTGGTCCATTCCCAGTGATGCTCAGGGGCTACTCCCTGTACAATGGGGAGGAGTCACTCCTGGAGTGGCTCAGGGAGAGGTGTCACGTGAAGCTAGTGATTGAATCCAGGGTTCCAGCATGCAAAGCATGCATTCCAGTCTTTGATCCATCTCCCTGAAGGGTCCCCATTTAAATAACTCTAAACTAGAGATTTTTGAAGCAAAAGCCAAAAAATTTGAGTTTCTTTGTAATTTACTTAAAATTTAGGTATAGTTTTAATAATCTGTACAAATAGCTTTGCGTCTAAGATCTGGTTTGATTGTTATAGATACAATCACTTAAAATTTTGAATTAGTAATTCTCATTCCATTCATATAGTGAATGTTCAAATTTTTGAATTATTTTAATTAGCTAATGATTTGATTTATTGATTAAAAGATTATTGACATGGGGACAAGAGAGGATACAGCAGCTAAGACACTTGCCTTCCATGCAGTCAACCCAGATTTGGTCCTTGGCATCCCATATCGTGCCTTGAGTCCTGTCAGGAGTGATCCCTCAGTGCAAAGTCAGGAGTAACCCCGAAGAGCAACACTGACTGTGGCACACATACAAAATAAATACAAACAAAATAAAACAGAACAAAAAGATTATTGATAGGGCTGGAGAGATAGTATAGTGACCAGGACACTTGCCTCTGATTTAGCTGACCCTGGTTCAAATTCTGGCATCCCACATGGTTCCCAGAGCACTGCTAGGAGTAATTCCTGAGTTCAGAGTCAGGAGTGACCCCTAAGCACTGCCAGGTGTGCCCCCCAAAAAAAATTAAAAACACAAAAGATTATTGACAGATATTAAAATAGTTGAGTAAATACATATGTACAATTGTTTATAAAATATTAGATTATGTTTACATAAGCATTTATAATGATATATGCCTTCATGTGTTTTGCTTCAGATCAAGAAGGGAAAAGTATGTCTTATTATTTATGAACAATGACAGCTGACCATTAATTTGAAAATACATAGAATGAATTTAAAAATACAGAGTCACATGAGCATTATTTGTATATCTCATGTGAATCACGCTCTTTGCTCTCCTATAATCTTAGTGTTGATATTCTCTAGTATTGATACTTGCTATGACAACTTTTCATTATGTATTTATTATCTGGGGATTAGGATTTTGGGCCATACCCAGCTGTCCAGGGTTTATGCTGGCTCTGCATATGGGATTACTCCTGTCTGAGCTGGGGGACTACATGGGGTGCCAGGACTAGAATCCAGGTCAGCCAATGCAAAGCAAGTGCCTTACCAGCTACAGTTTTTTTTAACCCCATAATTGTTCAAAATTTAAAAATCAATTATGAACAATTATGGAGCGATAGCACAGTTGTTGGGCATTCGCGTTTCACGCGGCCGACTCGAGTTCAATTCCTCCGCCCCTCTTGGAGAGCCCGGCAAGCTACTGAGAGTATCGAGCTCGCGCTGCAGAGCCTGGCAAGCTACCCGTGCGTATTGGATATGCCTAAAACAGTAACAATAAGTCTCTCAATGAGAGACGTTACTGGTGCCCGCTCGAACAAATCGATGAGCAACGGGATGACAGTGACAGTGATAATTGTTCAATAAAACCCTTGGAATTTGTTTGGGAAGCATCCAAATTTATATATTTTCCTCATATTTGCAGCATTAGAGGAGTTCTTTTGAGGGAAAAGTGGTGATCTTCTCGGGGCTGACCGGTCTACTACCATCAGTTAGTTCCTGAAGAACCATGGCTGTAACTAACTACCTCTTTGGGGAGTGGTATTTAGGTTTGGCCCCACTGGTAGTACTAAGGGTTTTTAAAAAATTTTTCACTCTTTGTTCAGGGATCACTCGTGGCAGAACTGAGGAACCATAGGGATTGCCAGGGATTAAACTCCCATTGGCCTTGCACAATACAAATGCCCTTCCAGCTGTACTATCCCTCCAGTCCCATTCTCTTGAATATTAGAGCTGTCACTTAAACTTTCCTTCATAGCCTGATATCTTCCAGACACTTGACCTGTAGCCAGTCCCAGTATTGATATGACAAGGTATGATAGAAGTACCAGGACTCTTAACAACCATGGTGCTGCACAGAATTATCCTTCTGTCAAAAGAATTGTTTTGTTTTGTTTTTGTTTTTTGCTTTTTGGGTCACACCTGGCAATGCACAGGGGTTAATCCTGGCTCTGCACTCAGGAATTACTCCTGGCAGTGCTCAGGGGACCACATGGGATGCTGGGAATCAAACCCGGGTTAACCGCGTGCAAGGCAAACGCCCCACCTGCTGTGCTATCGCTCCAGCCCCTCTGTCAAAAGAATTGTAACTAATAATAAGTTTCCTTTTTAAAAGAAATTTATCCCACTTATTCTCTAAGGAAAAAATATCAAAAAATTGTTTTATTTTCTAATACTTACACAATCAGTAATCTCTGGATTCAAGCATCCTGGGTTCAATCTGAGATCTGTCTTCTACCTGATTTGCAGCCATATCAAGTTATTGAATCTCCCTGTGCCTTAATTTACTGATCCATGAAATGGAAAAACTAAAAGCAGCATATCTTATAAGATAAGTATAATGAGTAGATAAAATAAATTATATTGATGAGTATCGGACATTTGGTAAATAACAAAAATTAGTCATTCTCAATAAAGGATAGTATCAATCATTCTCAAGATAACTACTTCTTACAGCAGTAATTCAACGACACATGTCAGAACTACTTAAACTTTTGAAGATCAGGATTCCCAATTCCCAATCTAGACTTTCTGAATTACAATCTTGAAAGTTGAGATATATGGAGAGTTAAGTTATGGCAAAGTAACCAATAATAGAAAGGAGATAGGAATGCCTCTTTAATAAATGTTTCTGGGGAAACTGGTTAGCTACAGGAAAAAGACTGAAATTGAACCACTATAAAACAGATGCATAAAAGGTTAACCCAAAATGGATTGAAGACTTAGATATTGGAGCCAAGTCCTGACATCTCACTGAGAAAAAAATGGGGGGAAAATCCATTATATCAGATTCAGTTATTTCTAGTTATTTCATTTCAGTGCAAGGAAAATAATGGAATCAAAACAACATAAAAAGCTTACGAATGGCCAAAACAACAGCAATAAAAACCTGTTCCTATAAGGTGGCCAGAGAGAAGGTATATGGTTTAAGGTTCTTGTCTTGTGCCTGGCTGACTCTATTTCAGTCACTGGCACTGCAGTAGTTCCCCTGAGCAGGAGTTACCTCTGAGCACAGTACCAAGAGTAAACCTTAAACACCCCGGGGTGTGACCCTCAAACCAAAAAAGGTAAATAAATTGACACCCTACAGAATAGGCAAAAATATTCACACACTTTACGTCCGAGGTGTGTGAATAAAGGTTAATACCCAAGATATATACACATAATAAGCAAAAACAGTAGAAAAATCAATCAAGTGCACACCAAAAATGTTGGGGTGAGGCACTGAACAAACCCTTCTTCAATAAATACATTCAGACAGCAAACAGGCACATGAAAACTTATCATCACTGAGTATCAGCAAAATTCAAATCAAGAAAATAATGAGATACCACCTCATGCTCATGAAAATGGCCTATATCTGAAAGATAGGAAATAATCAGTGTTGGGTTGGGATGTGAAGGAAAATTAACTTTCATTCACAGCTGGTACAAATTTAAATTGATTTGGCCTCTGTGGAAAGAATATGGAGATACCTCAAAAATCTAAAATAGCCCATCATACAATTTAGCAATTCCTCTTTTAGGCATCTGTGCAAATAATACAAAATATTTCAAATGACATATGTACATCTGTGTTCAATATAGTATTATTTATAAAAGCTCAAATCTGTAAACAACCTTAATTCCTCAAACACATAAACAGATAATGAAAGTGTGCTATATATGTAACATGGGAGAAATGATGAAATTGTGCATTCTACTACAATCTAGGTGGAATTGGAGGGTGTTATGATGAGTAACATATCAGAAGTAGAAAGACGAGTATTGATGGTTCTAATTTTGGGTACTATATTAAAACAACAACAAAAATTAAATGGATACTAAAACAAACACTCTCATTCTGGAGCAGAACTGAGCTTACCCAAACTGGGTTTGGGAGGTGAGGAGATGACAAGGAGGGCCTGGTGAAATGTGGTGGAGTGTTACCGGCACTTTGGAAGTAAGTGTGGTGTGGTAACTGTACTCCTACAGCTACAGCAGTTTATGTGTATGTGAAGCAAGGTAGCTTTGACTGGCTGAACTTTGCTTAGAGATGTGAGGGGAGAGACAGACATCAAAAGATAAGTATGTGTTCAAGAGAGACCGCAGGCTTCTTCAGAGTGGAGAAAGCAAAGACACATAGAGACCAGTGAGGTATGTGTTTAAGGCAGAACATGGGTTTGAGGAGAAAAACAAGCATATGAGTACATAAGAGTACAAGCATACTTATAAATTAATTTTACCTCATAATTTTGGCAGTAAAGCAATATAAATCTGACTTGGAGCTGAGCAGCAGCACCCTTGATTTTGTGAGTTCCTAGATTTGATCTCTGCCACCACAACCTCCAAAAAAATCTTAAGAGAAAATCCCATTATGCACCATTAAAAGTAAATAAATGAAAGTGACTTGGGGGGCTGTAGAGTTAAATCAGATGACTGGAGTGCATCCTTGGCATGCAGGAGTCTCATTTTGGTCCCTTGCAGTATATATTCAATCCCTTGAACATTGCTAGGATTAGTACTTAAGGATCAAACTTGTAGTATTACTATGAGTCTCACTGGGAGTGCAGACTTCCATTCAATTTCCTTAGATCTTTATCATAGGCAGCACATTTGATGCTAATGCCATAAGATATTATCAGTCTAATTAGTATATAGTTTTGATTAGGTATAAACTAATAATACACTCACAGTAGCCATCCTGCTTTTTTTTTAAATTGGCTCTAGACCACTACTCAATGCCAATGTTCACCTGAAGATCTCAAATAAAGAGTTCAAAAGGATATTATTTTTATGGTATATATAGCTGTGAAAAAGTAGGCTTGAAAAACCGACTACAAAAGTTCAAAATTTACTTATAAAAATAAATATAGACCAAGAGATAAATTGGCATGTGTATTACACTCCTGCAATGTAAGTCCTTTACTTGGGGATTGCTTGTAGGTATCCTGGGCCTGTTTGAGCCAGATGGTGCACCTACAATCTTGTACTTTAGTTTTTACCCAGGGATGCCATTGATTCTTCTAAAGCCAGATACTAAAACATTCTATTCAGGAAAGACTTTTCAAGTTATACCCAATATTATTGTTAACTAGAATTTATTAAAGGAACTTTGAGTCAAACACTTATAGGCTATCTATCATCTCAGCAAAGCAATGTACTGAGAACTATTACCGTTACCATTTTACCTGTGAAGGAAGTGTCATGAAAGCGATTAAGCAACTTGCCTAGAGCCACATAGTTTATTAATGATAGGTCCAGAATTTTAAGCATTTTTACTTTTTAGAGTCAACTGCTGCAGAGCCACATTCTTTATCCACAGAACTGTGTTGCTCCTTCCCTTAACTCCAATACTTCAGCCCCACCCCCTACCCCATATATATATATGTATATAATATACATACATAATTCCACATAATTGCGGAATACTGCCTTGGGAAATAGAATTACTCTTACCTTAGCATATCTGTCTTCTGACTTTGGTAGTGAATGTATTTGGTGTAAACCATGCTTCTTTGGGCTGGAGCAATAGCACAGCAGTTGGGCATTCACCTTTCACGTGGCCGACCCATGTTCGATTCCTCTTCCCTCTCGGAGAGCCGGCAAGCTACTGAGAGTATGGAGCCCGCACAGCAGAGCCTGGCAAGATACCCGTGCATATTGGATATGCCAAAAACAGTAACAATAAGTCTCTCAATGAGAGACATTACTGGTGCTCGCTTGAACAAATCAATGAGCAACAGGATGACAGTGACAGTGACATGCTTCTTTAGACGGGATTATTGAATTTAACATTTAAATTGTGAATACTAAGGAGAACTGTTTCCATGCTCTCTCAAGAACTTTCCATGAGACCAAATGCAACCACTATTCCTCCAAATTTTTTTTCTTTGGACATGATTAAATATATGTACCAATATATGTACTCAACTAGGTGAAACGTTTTCTAAGAAATCATCATTTTTATACATTTTAAAGACTACTGATCTGTTCAAATTGTTCAGATAAAATGCTTTATCAAAAATTTAACCCTAGTCATATAATCTTGAGTTTCTCTAACATTCATATTTTTCTGTTTCAGTGCTTATGTAGGATAAAGACATGTCTTTTCTTCTTTTTCTTTTATTTATATTTTTCTTTTACTGAAACCCTGTGAGATAGACCCTTACAAAGCTGTTCTTGGTTAGGTTTCAGTCAGCCAGCCACTGATCCCTCCACCATGTACATTTCCCAGCACCTGTGTCTCCAGTTTCTCTCCCATCACACCCCCTCACCTCCAGCCTGTCTCTAGGGCAGCTACTTTTCTGTACGCGCTCACTCGCTCTCTCTCTCTCTCTTTCCCTCTCTCTCTCTGTCTCTGTCTCTCTCTCTCTCTTTATCTCTCTGTGTCTTGGCATTGTGGTTTGAAATGCAGATACTGAAAGGTTATCAGGTATATCCCTGTACCTACTTTTATTGAGCAAATCGATGAACAACGGGAGGACAGTGCTACAGACAATGCTACTTTTAGCACTTGGTTCTTGTCCAGTGTGATAATTATTTCCAGCTACTATTGTCATGCTTGTCATTTCTCTTTCTTATCTACCCTCCAACCTACACACACTTGTGGTAGAGTCCACCATTGACCATTAAGCAATCTTCCTAGCCCCTGTTTTCTCTGACCAGGGATATGGCACTATAGCACTAGCACCATATTCCCATTGCTCATCAATTTGCTCAAGTGGGCACCAATAACATCTCCACTGTGAGACTTGTTACTGTTTTTGGCACATCGAATATGCCATGGATAGCTTGCCAGGCTCTGCTGTGCAGATGTGATACTCTTGGTAGCATGCCAGGCTCTAAGAGATGGATGGAGGAATTAAATCTGGGTCGGCTGCGTGCAAGGCAGATGCCCTACCCGCTGTGCTATCGCTACATTCCTAATCTTCTACTATATATAATCACAATCAATCAATCAATCAATCACAATATCCCATTAATCACTGATTTCTCAGGTGGGCTCAGTAACATCTCATTTCGTCCTTTCCCAGAGATCTTAGAAGTCTATTTCGACTTAGCCCTCCTAACGATGTTGCACTGGGGGCTCTTCAGGGTCAGGGAAATGAGGTCCAGCTTGTTACTGGATTTTTCATATGAATACACCATGGGGAGCTTGCAAGGCTGTCCCATGGGGGCAGGAAACTCTCAGAAGATTGCCAGTTTCTCCTAGAGGGAGAAGTAGGCTAAAGATATTGCATGGCCGCTTGTGGCCACTTGCTTCTGAGAGCTGGCTTTTAAGTCTCTCTCTGGATGTTGGCCATTGATGGGATTACACACACCTGGGTTCCTCTGCTGGTACCTTCATGCATGAGGCCTGTCCGAACGTGTAGAGAGGAGCCTCCAGCATGGCTGCAGCTAGGTTCCAATGGTCTTCAGCCACCGGGAGCTCTGCTCGTGGTGGGGAGGGAAGCTGGAGCCCATCCCCTCCAAGGGACCCCGGGGAAGACAGCCAGGCATGCGGGCAAGAGACTCTCTCTATATAATATATGTATTATATATATATGTATTTATATATTAAATACATATACATATGTATATATGTAATATATATACATATGTATATGTATTTACATAGCACAAATGAATGAAGTCATTTTATATCTGTCTCTCTCCTTCTGACTAATTTCACTCAACATGGTACTCTCCAGGCCCATCCATTTAGAGGAATTTTTGTGATTTTTCCTAATAGCTGCATAATATTCCATTGTGTAAATGTGTCATAGTTTCTTTTTTCATATGTCTGTTCTGGGGCATTCAGGTAGTTTCCAGCTTCTGGCTATTGTGAATAGTGCTATAATGAACATAAGAGAGCAGATGGTGTGTCTGCTGTGTGTTTTTGGACCCCCGGGTATATTCCCAGAAGTGGTATTGCTGGGTCAAAAGGAAGCTCAATTTTAGTTTTTTGTCTTTTCTTATTATTATATTCAAGGTTTTATACACAAAGTTGATTGTTCACAGCTTCTTAGTGTAAAATAAACATGTACTTGAGATTTTTAAAAGTTGCAGCTATAAGATGTAAACTAGGTAATTTGCCTCATTGTTCAAGTGATTGTGGATGCCAGTCTGACAGTACTAAGCTTTTTTAGTGGAATGATTTTGCCACGGGTATCATCCTTACTAATGTCTCACACTACTTCAAGGTAGCTGGTCCCAACTTTTCTCTGACAAACTGTACCTCTTCTATTTATCAATATATGTGAGGGTACTATTGACTCAACCAGGCTAAATGCTGAATTTGTGAGATCTGTTCTATGGCCACATTCATTTTATCAACCTGGGGCTTGTGAAAAAATATGAACTAATTGCACAATACAAACACTTGCAGGTGTTTGCTGAGTAAGAAGCTACCACTTTCTCAAGAGAAGAGCTCTGATGTTAGCTTGTGGTTGCCTGAGGCTCGCGCCAAACCATGTTGACAAATGAGCTTGAGAGTTTCCAAAGACAGGTGTCTGTTTGTGGCTCGCTCACTCTAAGCATTCTTCACACAGTCATGGAGGTGTTGAACCAGTCAATCATATTCTTCATCAATATTGTCAAGGACGGCATCTTCCCACGTTGCTGCAATATAAAAAAAATTCTGTATCATATGGATATCCATGACAGGCATCCAGATGTGCCATGGTAAACCACACTTGGTCTGTGCTATGGTGCTAGGAATCAAATTTGGGACATTTAAGACAAATGTTCTACTACTAAAGTATGTTGTGGCCTTATATCCTATCTTTCCAATCAAAATGTGACTTGTTTCTGTTGTTTCTGTATTATATCAGTGTAATATAGAAATTGGTTTCCAGGGGACAACCTTTGAAAAGTTTAACTGTAGCCTAATAATTCTGTTATTTTATTTCAACAATAGTACCAATATTATTATTTTATAACTGCATGATACTACAACATGCCCACCAAAAGAATGATCCCATTATCTGAAGACTATTTTCCTTTCTGCGTCCCCCCTTTTACCGTCCAATATTTTAGTTTTTTTTCCATGGGGATTATCTAGTATCTTTCTTTTTGACTTTAGACTCTGCATATGAGTGAGATCTTCTGGTGTTTGTCTTTTGCTGACTCAAATCAACTATTATAACTTTCACCAGTTCCATCCAAGTTGCAGAAAACTCGCATATTTCATAATTTATCATAGTTGTGTAGTACCCTACTATAGATTTATACCAACTTTCTTCAGCCACTTACCCAATTGTCAGGCATTTGGGTTGTTTCCAGGTCTTGTTATTGTAAATGCAGTGATGAGCGAATATATATATATATATATATATATATATACATACATATATATTCACTTATATCACTTATCATCCTGTTATTTATTGATTTGGTGGAGAGGGTGCCAGTAACTTCTCCATCCGTCCCTGTCGAGTGCTAGTGTAGCCCAATGGTGTCTGCTCAACTCCAGGAACTCGAAGAACCTCAAACCATTTATTCAGGGTCTTGGTGAAGAAGTCTGCCCATCTTTTAGGTGGGTGGCCACAGGGTCTCTTGACATCCTATGGAATCTAATCGGTAACAGCTCTCGTCCAGAAGTCATCTCTGAATCGCATTACATGTCCAGCCCATCTAATGTATATATACATATATACAAATATATATACACACATAATACATATATTGTATGTGTATGTATAATATATATATATATACTCTTTCAGATGAAAATTTTTGTGTTTGTGGGGATAAATACCTAGTAATACCAATAGTATTTTAAAGTCATATTGAGGTCCTAGTCAAGTTTTTGAGAGTTTACAAACTGCTTTCCAGCGAAGCTGAACCAAGCAACAGTCACACCAGCAGGTAATAAGAAGTTTTTTTATTAAATTCCCATCAGAAGTTGTTGTATCTGAACTTTTTGATATAAACTTTTCTCTCTGACTCATATTAATTAACATAACTTTCACCAGTTTCACCCAAGTTGCAGAAAATTAGCAGATTTTATAGTTTCTCATAGTTGGGTAATGCTCTACTGTTGATTTAGGTTGACATCTCATTGTTTTATTTGCAATTCCTTGACAATCTGTGATGATAAGCATATTTTTCATCTGACTTTATGCCATCTTTAATTTTATCTTTGAGAACTGTCTTTTGATGTGCGTGTTTGTTTTGTTGCTATTGTTGCACCACGATTATGTTTTATTTTTATTGGATGATATAAATTTTTTTTCAGTCTGTGGTGTGATTTTTTTAAATTTTATGCTGTATTTATTTCACAGTAAATAAAATGCTTGATTAATGTAGTCTCATTTGTGTTTTTCTGTCTTTTTTTTTTTTTTTTTTTGGCCCATGGACTCATATTCTTATAGACTCCTCTGAGGTTAAAATTGTAGTGAAGTAGTGACACCTTTTTTTTTTTTAATGTGAAAGTAGGTTTGATATCAAGGTCTTTAGGGGTTGGCCTAGTTAATGTAAAATTTTGTATAATTTTGCTTTCCTAAGAAAATACTATTTAGTTTGCTAACAACTAAGTGTACTTTTAAAAAGATATATTGAGAATACATGTTGAAAAAGATATATTTTTCATATCTGTGCATATGTGTTTATGTGTATGCAGTCATATCTGGTGCTATATGTGTGAATAATGAATATGAGTTCCTGAGATTTGCTATCACTTTCAGCTGGCAAATGGAAGGAATCATAGTCACCCTACAAAGAGTTGTCAGAAGTATTAATAATGTAATTTGAATGACTGCACAGTGAGGAAATCATAATGTCAGTAGTTAATAAAGACAATTAAACATCTTGCATGAATTTATATTGATGATATTGTGGGACAATAATTCTATGTAGGTGCACTTTGAAATCCTGGCATATCACAAAAGCTCTGTCAGATTTACTGCTGTTGCTTTCTTGACAGATATTCAATTTAGGAAGGAAGCTCTGAGACCAATGCATCTGTTACCTGCTTTGTGAAGCATAACATTGAAAACTGTCTCACACCTATTAGCTAGCAGTCAGAATGAGAAGATGGCACTGATGATACACACGTGTGTATTATCACCCTCTACCTTTATTTTAAGTGCCATGGGATTGGGCCCTTGACATAGCTTTTTTCAACTGGGCTTAGATTATTTGCCACATAGACATACTGTGACAATTAAAATTATTGACCATAAAGTGTTCTCTAGACCACTCTTAAAAAGTAAAAGCATGGTATTAGATACTACAGCAGGTAAGCTTCTTGCTTTGGTCATGGTGACTTGGGTTTGATCTCCAGCACCCCATATAGTCCTCTCAGCACTTCCGCGAGTGATTGCTGAGTGCAAAGCCAGGAGTAACCCTTGAGCTTTGCTGGGTGTGCCCCCAGTCTCCCAAATAAAAGACAAACAAATCAGCACCCTTTGTTATCTGGTCCTTTTACATGCTTATTTTATCTTCTTTTGTATTGTCAAAGTTTATCGTAAATGTAGTAATTTTTTTCCCTATAAGTACAAGAATTGGAGAATTCTTTATTTCTCACTACAGAATTGACTCCGAGTTAAACAGATATGTCCAAAAGATTGATCTGTTTGGCAGTGCTTTTTATTCACCTCAGTTCTTGTTCTGTTGGAATAGATCTTGCTGATGGATATTGGTGCCATCTTTGATTTGTCTTTGATATCTGAGAGATTCAGATTCACCTAGCTCTTGTATTGCTGTCTACACATTTTCACCTGACAATCACATTTTTACAAGTAAGCAGTATTGACTAAAGAAACTGCTGGGTATTTTTTGTGGCTGATAGTACTTGTGTTTACATTGACTTCTATGCAGTGTAAGTCCAACTGCATAAGTTATTTTTGTGTAACAATGAAAACAAATAACAGGGCAGAGAGAGGGAGAGAGAGAGAGACAAAGACAAATATAGAGAGATAAGAACAAAAGCTGTAAAACAAAAGAATAATGAAAATGTATTCTCAGAATAGTTTTAGTCATAATCATGAAAACTTGGCCTTTCATTGCAGAAAAGTGGATAGGTTAGTCAGGGAAATCCTAGTAAGGTAACATTTGATCTAGAATTTGAAAGACATTAATGCCATATAGTTAGTATACCATATTTCCTGATCTCTTATTTTAGGAATAAATACTTTGATTATTCTTGAAAACACAATTCTGTTCCTGTATTAGTGGAGTATGAGCAAGGATAGCATTTTTAAAAACACATGTCCTTCGGATATACTCTTTATAATTTGAGCCATAGCTATCTTAATACTCTGTCTTCAACCACAGTGCAGAGGATCCAGAATAATTTAAAACTGCAGGGGCTGTAAAGACAGTACAATGTGTAGGGTACATACCTTACACATGGCTGAACCGGGTTTGATTCCCAGCACCCCATATGGTCAACTAAGTTTCACCAGAGGTGATACGTAAGTGTACTGCCAGGAGTACGCCCTGAGCACCTCTGGATGTGACCCCAAAAATCAGGAATAAAGCAAACAAAACATACCCCTAGATAATTAAATAATTTATTCTTGGAGAAAATTTCAGTTTTAATGATTACCTGATGGACAAAACCAAGATCTAAGTTCTGACCACTATGAAGATTTTATAATCTGAAATATTTACTACTCTCCTCATAATTATGTTTATCTTTCAGCTCTAAGGTATTTTATTATAATATATTAAGAATATTTCTACTATAATTTTCTTTATACAATCTAGTCTCTTTTGATATTCTACATAAGCTAGTATATTTTCTTAGCACCTCAAGATATTTGACAATGATGATAATTTATTAGCATCAGTGTTTTCAACCTAATTGTGTGTCATATATACACAGAGACAATAATAAAAAATATTGGTGCTAAGGCTAACTTTCAATACTTTGGTGTCCTTTGTATAGGGAAGAACAATGAAATGGAACTTTTACTATGTTAAATTTTGGTGATTGTGAATGAATTAATAAAATGATGCCTGGAAGACACCAATTTAGATTTTGAATAACAGTCGATGGAAATATATGTTAGATAAATTTTCTTTTCTTCAATTATCAAGAAAAAGAATACCAGGACTTTAAGCCTATTTCAACCCAATTCAGAATGGGTTAGTCCATAAGAATGAAATTCATTTAAGTACTCAAAACCAGCCATCTTCTTCTTCTTTATTTTTTGTTCCTTAAGTTTGGAGCAACCCTGGCATGAGATAATGTTTTATATTCCTTCTTGTACACTTCTAATTCTATGTTCATGTTAAACACCTGGATAATTAATAAGTTATTAAGATTCTGCAGTAGGAAGTTCCCAGTTTGTCAAGGTTGAAGGCTTTACTGTCAAGCTGTCAGATTTGGCATGCCATGTGTAATTAATTGTCTTTTCTATGATATGTCTCATGTCACATTTATGTAGATATAAATATGCAATTTACATCTATATAATGCAGTATATGCACATATACAAGTGTATATGCAATTTCCCTCTCTTTCTAAAGTCTCCTCCTAGTCATAATTCCTTTCCAAAAAAATTTGTATTAGAAACCTGGAGATTCACTTTAGCTCGTGATTCCCAGAGAACCCCCTTAACTTGTTTCTTTTGAGACCTTTCCTGCATCGGTCAGTGATAGTTTTCACTCACTGTTTTCAAGAATCTCCATGAACTTTATTTCTTTTATATTATTATTTCACCCTAAATTCCAGCTTTCTGAAAGACTCACCATCCAGCAGTATAATGTATTTTAAACCAGTTCATTTGTCTTCACCTCCTACCTCACTGTCCTTGCCCATGTTCCCACTGTCAACACCTCCCCAAATGAATATGATACTCTCTCTGCCTTGCTGTGGTTTTCCAATAGGTTCTGATTGCTTCAAAGTGAAAAATTTTACCTTAGCGCTAGAGAATCTAGAATAGATCTTCTCTATATCTCTTCGGCTCTATTTATCATATCATACTGCCATGAAATGCTTTGGTCCACAGTCTGAGAACTTCTCTGGCATTATATTGCTAAGTATCCATCCTTATTTTTAACCTTCATTTTGGATTACTCCTTCTTTTTAACTCTGTTATCCAACCATGTGAAAACGATGGTCATAATTCTGTTCTTTAGACATTCCAGCTTCACCCTCTGGATTATTGCTCTTTGATTATTGCTCTTTAGAACCTCTGAGTCACTTTCAGTATAACTGATTTTCATTGACCAAGCTTAAGTTCAAACATCAACTACTCCAGACAGAACTTTTTCAGTCAATGCCTATCTTACAGTAAAGTCACTATTCAATTTCCCTTCCTAGCATTGTACCTAGTTTTACCGTATCATGGAAAAAAAAAGTTTTTTTATTTTATATTGATCAAATTAAAAGTTAGTGTTTCAAAATAGGATTTTTGCCTATTGTGGTAGCAATTATGGTAATCTCCATATTTATCACCCTGAAAAGTACCTTACATATTATAGGCACACTGTAATTAGTCCTTGGACAAATAAATTACCCCTTTCAATGCATGATAGCTTAATTCTTCACTTGACTTGCTTGATGGTTTGTGCTTGGGTCATACCTAGTAGTTCTTGGGGCTTATTCCTCACTCTGTTTACAGTGATCACTTTGTTGGGGCTTAAGAGTGCTGGGGATTGAACCTGAGTTGGCCACCAGGCAGGTGGCCTCTCTGCCAAACTGTCTCTCCATTCCCTCTTCAGGTGATTTTCTTTCATTAAAAAAGTTCCTGAATGGTGAGTCTACTATGATTTATTTTTTCAAACTACAAATTATAATATTTTAAATTTTGTCTATCCCTTTTTGATCTCACTGCAATCCATTTTTCACAGAATTGCCAGTTAAATTTTTAAACCAGTAAAATGATGAAATCTTATAATTCTCCAAATTCATAAGCTGAGATAAAGAGTAGTTAACAAGTCATAAAGGCAACTTTCTAGTTAGATTCCACATTTGTAAGTTTATTTTGAAGTGTCTTCCTCTTATTCACGAATCCCGAAATCCCTGTTAATCATCAATTTCTCGAGCGGGGTCAGTAACCTCCCAATTCTTCCTTTCCCTGAGATCTTAGAAGTCTCTCTTGGCTCGGCCCTCCCAATGATACCACACTTGAGGCTCTTTCAGGGTCAGGGGAATGGGATCCAGCTTGTTACTGGATTTAGCATATGAATACACCATGGGAGGCTTGCAAGGCTGTCCCATGTGGGCAGGAAACTCTCAGAAGCTTGCCAATTTCTCCCAGAGGGAGAAGTAGGCTACAAGATATTGCGTGGCCACAAAGAGGCTGCGCTTCTGGGAGCTTGGTTTTAAATCTCTGGGTCCTGACCGTTGATGGGATTACACACACCTGGTTTCCTCTGCTGGTACCTTCATGCGTGAGGCCTGTCCGAACGTGTGGAGAGGGGCCTTGAGCATGGCTTTAGCTAGGTTCCAGTGGTCTTTGGCCGCCGGGAGCTCTGCTCGAGGTGGGGAGGAAAGCTGGAGCCCACCCCCTCCAAGGGGCCCTGGAGAAGACAGCCAGGCGTGCGAGCAAGAGTATTAACCCTACTATTCAATAACATAAAACTAGTCTTCTCTCTGCCAATGGTGGTTTGTTATTTATACAAAAGTTCATCTTTTTAGTTCTCCCTTTTCCTCCAAATGTGGCTTTACCACATTTCTATTTTAATATTTATTACACCATACATAAATTATTTATCAATATGTTCTGTTTGTGAAGGACAAACATAGTGATAAGTATATGTTTCATCTCTGCAAATTTATGAAGGATAAGCAGATGGATGAATGTCTATATGAGGAAATGAATTGAAGATGCCATTGTGTCCATAATCATTAAGTGAACGAGGTCCTCTATAAAATGCCTCATTCTCCTGACACAGGACAGTAAACAGGTTTTGTCCATAACACTTTTATTTTTTGAAATAAGTGAAAACTAACTAAGCACTATTAAATTAATGAATAAACATAAAGAATTCTCAGACAGAAATCACTTTCATAACTGAAATGTGTCTTAAGTATAAACTACCTACATAGACTTAATAGAGAATAGAGTATAAAATATCAGGGTGAAATTCTGAATGGATTTAATGATTAAAACTTGAAATATATTAATTAAATCAAGCATAATATATAATTAAAACTAATTAATTGGTGTCTATATTGTTTTGTCAACTAAATAATTTAGAACTACACACATGTTGTTATTTTATTTTTTTAAACAATTATAGTTGTTTTGAGGCTGGAGTGATAGTACAACAGTTAGGGCATTTATATTGCATTTGGCCAACCTGGGTTTGATCCAGGGCACCACATATGGTCGCCTGGAGCCCAAGTAAAAGTGGTCCTTGACCACAGATCCAGGAGTAAACCCTAAGCATTACAGAGCATGCCCTCTGCCCAAGAAACACCAATAATAATTGGCTAGTTTCCTTCTAGTCTATTAATGTGAAAAGCATTGTTTATACCCACACAAAATTTATGAAAATGATGTTACTCTCATTTCGATTCTGATTCTTGCTCTTTTCATCACAGTATGTTTTCTCCCCTAATAGTTACATCAGAGTTATTATTTATGTTGCTAGTCTGTTAGTAACCCTCTCAATGCATAATAAAATATCTCAAGTTATTTTTATCTCTGCTAATTAAAATTGTTCAAGGTTTTCAAAATTTTTGGAATGTTTTCACTTAAAAGAAATAATTTAATTTAAAAGTTTATTTACAAAAAGTCATTTTAAAAGAAATAAGTTTATTTAAGATAAGTAGATACATTTGTGTGTATATATGCACACACGTGCACATGTATATAATTTTTAAATGTTTTTTTCTTAACTTGAGTGAAAATTGAGGATTTTAGAGAAAAAGAATAAATCTAATACTGAGAGCAAAGTGTTCAGTATGCAGTTAAATTGTTTTATCCCTCTCATGGGATCCCATACCACTTCTTAATTCATTATTAATTCTTCCCTGGCTGACTTAAGTAATGTCCTGCTATCTTTCCTTCCAATGTATCTTTTTTTAATTTATTTATTTTAAATTAGTGAATCACTGTGAGAGTACAGTTACAGATTTATACATTTTTGTGCTCATGTTTCCCCCATACAAAGTTCGAGAACCCATCCCTTCACCCGTGACCATTCTCTACCACCAGTAAACCCAACATCCCTCCCACAATCCCCAATCCCATATCCCCCCACCCCACACTTCCACAGTGGCAGGGCATTCCCTTTTGTTATCTCTCTCTAATTATGTGTTGTGGTTTGCAATAAAGGTGTTGAGTGTCCATTGTGTTCAGTCTCTAGTCTACATTCAGCACACATCACCTTTCCCCCACATGACCTCCAACCACATTTTACTTGGTGGTCCATTCTCTGAGTTTTCCCCTTAACACAGTTTTAGCTGCATCCCATAGGTTCTGGTAGCTTGTGTCTTCATCCTCATTCGTTTTGAGGTATTTTTTATTTCTTCCTTGATTTTCTTCGTGACCAACTCATTGTTAAACAGTGAGTTGTTTAATTTCCAGGTGTTTGATTAGGCTTTCCATGTCTGTGTGCGATTAACTTCCATCTTTAGTGCATCATGGTCTAAAAAGGTAGTTGATACAATTTCTATCTTCCGGATTTTATTAAGGTATAATTTGTGGCCCAGAACGTGGTCTATTTTGGAAAATGTTCCATGTGCGCTGGAAAACAATGTGTATTCTTTCTTTTGGGGGGTATAGCCCTGTATAGGTCTATTAGCCCTGTCTCCTCCATTTTTTCCTTCAGAGCCATTGTTTCCTTGCTGAATATTGTTCTTGTCAACCTATCTAGAGGTGATAAGGCAGTATTGAAGTCTCCAACTACTATTGTGGTGCTAGTTATGTCCCCCTTAAAGTCTGTTGGGAGTTCTTTTAAGTATTTTGCTGGTCGTTCATTAGGTGTGTATATGTTTAAGAGTGTGATTTCTTCCTGTTGTACTTATCACTTGATGAATAGAAAATGGCCTTCGCTGTATCTTCTGATCTTATTCAGCCTGAAATCTATGTTGTCGGACACTGGTATGGCCACCCCAGTTTTTTGAGGGAGATGTTTGCTTGCAGGATTTTTTTCCATCCTTTGACTTTGAACCTGTGTTTGTTCTGGCTATTCAGATGTGTTTCTTGTAGGCAGCAGAAAGTTAGGTTTAGTTTCTGAATGCATTTTGCCACTCTGAGCCCCTTGATTGGTGCATTTAGACCATTAACATTAAGAGAAATTATTTTCATGGGATTTTGTGCCATCTTTCTGTAGTTTTTGTTGTTGTTGTAGTGTTTTTCCTTGTCTTATGAGTCCTTCTTTTAAATTTGGTCTTGAGTCTGTGAAGTTCCTGAGCTGTTGTTTCTCCGTGAAATAGTGTATGGTTCCTTCAAGTTTAACTGAGAGTTGAGCAGGGTAAAGTATTCTTTGTGAGGCTTTCATTTCATTAAGTTTTTTCGCTATATCTCACGATTGTCTTCGGGCTTGGAAGGTTTCCTCTGATAGGTCTGCTGTGAATCTAAGGGGTGCTCCTTTGTATGTGAGTTCCTTCTTTGGTCTTGTTGCTTGCAGTATTGTGTCTCTATCCACGGCATCCATCATTCTGACTATGATAGCCCTTGGGGATATTTTATTTGGGTCCCTTTTAGCTGGCACCCTTCGGACTCCTTGGATCTGGATGCCCGCATTCTCTAGCTCTGGGAATTTCATAGAAATTATGTCTTTAATTGTGTTCTTTTTTTTTTTTTCATTGGGATTGGTTCCCTGTGCTTCTGGTACTTCAATGATTCTTATGTTGTTTCTCTTGAGGTCATGCCCTAAGTCTCTATTCGTCCCTGTCATGTGCTAGTGTAGCCCAATGATATCTGCTTGCTCCAGGAATAGGTAGAGACTCAAATCATTCATTCAGGGTTTTGACAATTTGAACACCTGTAAGGGCGATTGGAGGCCGCCCTGAAAGCCTCCATCTATCTAGAGGAGCCCAGCAAGCTACCCATTGCGTATTTGATATGCAAAAACAATAACAACAATGGGCCTCATTTGCCGACACAGAAAGAGCCCCCAATTACATAAAACGTGATTTTATTTCAAATTCTCTCTAGTGTTGTAGTTTTTCCAAAATTAATATTATTTTTCTACTTCTGATCTTTCCAATATCTATAATGCTATGTGATTATTTTATGAGATATGTGAATTGTGAACTTTAAAGTTCAAAGGGTGAATTTGTTTTTAAACAAATTTTGTGTCTTTTGTGCTGCAAGGAATATTTAAATACGTACACGTAACACACAAGGATTTGGTGGATTAGGTGGATTAGGGCCAAGGTGATAGTAAAGCAGCTAAGGTGTTTTCCTTGCATAAATCCACACAGGTTCAATCCTTGGCACCCTGTGTGGTCTTCTGGGTCCTTCTAGGAATGATGTTTGAGTGTGAAGCCAGGATTAAGTTCTGAGCACAGCCAGGTGTGATCCTTCTCCCCAGCCCTCATACACAATGAATTTGATGAGTAATTTCACATATTCCTTTAATAATATCTTTATGAACAACTTTATCAACATTAATCAAATTTATTTCAACCTATCCTGATGTATAACCAGTTTAGTATTTGGATGTACCAGCAAATCTAGGAAAAATGTGCCTTTTAAAGAATAAAGTAAAGGAAATTAAAAAGGAGTTGTGAAGGATCAAAAAAAAATTAAGAATATCAAGAACATGGGAGTAAATTGTATTTTCAACTGGATAAAATAAAAATGCTCAAATCCTTCATAAAAATTAGTTAAAACTTCATAATGCATGGAATTTTGATGACATACTGTTGTTGATTTATTTTCATATCACAAACCTCTAAAAAGAATTAATGAGGGGTTGGAGCCATAGCACAGCGGGTAGGGCATTTGCCTTGCACGTGGCCGACCCATGTTCGATTCCCAGCATCCCATGTGGTCCCCTGAGCACCGCCAGGGGTCATTCCTGAGTTCAGAGCCAGGAGTGACTCCTGTGCATTGCCAGGTGTGACCCAAAAAGCCAAAAAAAAAAAAAATACAAGAATTAATGAAATCTAAGATAATGTTCTCCCAAACAAAATGCATGAATGCAAATAAATTCTAACTTTTTCCATATATAATTTCAAGGAGGGAGACCTTGAGGGTGGGCCTTAGGCTAATAATATCTGACCAAATTTTCACATTAGATGTATTTAATGAATTTCATTCAGTTTAGAACAATTGCTTCATTTTATCTCAGAGTGATCATTTTATGTTTCATGTCCCCAGCATTCCAGCCATATATGCCTGTATATCTCTATTGGTGAACTCAGGTATGTAAGAGTAAACGTAAACTTCCTGAAGAATGTTTGATTGTAGACTTCCAATTATTACCCTGGAATTAATAGTCTTTCCTTATTTTAAATTTCTGAAATGTTCATGAAAAATATTTAGACTGTTGGAATTTGTAGAATACTTTGTAGAATATATATATACCTTGACATATTGATACTCTAACATAGTTAACATAGACATGATTGGCATATAGTGTTCATAATTTTTCCCTATGTTTTCAGGTTTTCCAGCATTTTATGATTGTTATTGAAAAATGCTAACAAAATTTGGTGATGTATGCACTACTTTTTAAATGATAAAATTTCATGTATTTATTGCTAATATGTGAGCAACAGCTTGTAAGTACCTTGCAAGTTGTTGCTCACATATTGTATTACATGGCCATTGATTTAGAAGGGATTCTGACTCAATCAAACCTAGTTTAGAAAATGAGTAATGCATCCAGCCACAAAATGGTCTTCTGATTATAATAGGGATAAGTGGAGGAAAACAAATGAACTGTAGATTAGAATGATCCATGAAGGGTCATAATTCTTATGAAATTGTATTTCTTTGGCATATTTATGACATTTTAGAAAATATTTTTATTTTAGCTGAGAACAGAAAAAAACAGCTAGAATCTGGCCAAAAAGATATAGAGAATAAAGTCCCCAACAAAGATAAAAATGTGGTGAAACGTAATAGATCTTGACACAGAGGGCTAGGAAGATCATTCACAAGGATGATTTTTACAGACTTTACATGTGAAAATTCATGAGTTTGATCCTGATAACCACTCAGAGTATAGCTTGCCTGAGCTATGGTCACTCCTATCCACTGGAGTGAATATTGTCAGAAGTATCCCCTAGAGAAACATGTAGGAAAGAAAAGATACTTGCACATTTAAACAGCTGCATGAAAATCTGTGTGCCTATTATAGATATTGAGAGAAAGGCAGATAGTGTACTTTCAGCAATAGACCTGTTCATATTGTTAAGTTTTAAAGGACCATAGAAAGGAGTTTGCAATTCATTCACATGTAGTTAGAAGCATTTGATGCTTTAATACACGGGTAGTATTATGTGGTTGTAATTTCATTTCATTTTTAAGCATTTATGAAAAATGGACAATTGGGGAAATATGTTGTCAGGAAAAAATATTATATTTTTTTCTGGTCTTAGCAAGAGAGTTATGGTGACTTGACCTAAGAAGATATAGTGAGAATAGGTAGGAGTTGGGATAAAGATATTTTTAGGGAGTAGAAAGACCGAAAGTGGAGGCAGTATTTAAAATGACTTCTAGAAGTCTAGTTTAAATAACTTGATGGATGTGGGTATCATTTTTAGAGATGCTAAAAACTAGAAGAGTGGAAGGTTTGATAGTTCAATTTTGGGTATGTTTATGTTGAGATTTCTGGGAGACTTTCAAGCAGAAATACCAAGTTTATGGCCTAGAGAAAAGATTGGGACTTAATGTGGAACTACACAAGTCATCATTATATAAATGGCATCAAAGCCACGGTCCTAGATGATAATTCCTTAGGTAATAGTATGAAAAAGTGAAAGAAGATTCAGAAGTAGTCTCGAGGATATTTAGAGACATAAAGTAAAACAATTCAGAGAAGTAAACTGAAGGGGCTTGGTGAGAGGATAACCCAGGAGAAATGTATTCAAAAATACTTAAGGAAAAGGAAATATAATCTATGGAAGTTTTAGCATGGTGAAAGTGTAATGTATTCTTCTAGCTTGGAAAATTCACGTTATTGGTGACATGCTAACCTAGATGAATTGGGTTGAATAGAGAAAGAGAAAGGAAGACACAAAGGCTACAAGTATAGGCAACTTTACCACTTTTTACAAACCTTTGCCTCTGGTAATATTGTAAAGTTACTTGACCAAACAAAGACTTAAATTGGAAGGATATTTGGCAACAAACAGAAAGCAAGTTATAGATACACATTTACAAATACCATTCAAGATGTTTATGTCAAATTGTAAGACCTACCTGGACAGACTGCAAAGTTAAAATCAGTAGTCAGTTGTATGTAGGAAATAAAAATTTGAGGAAAAAGAGATATTTACTTAATGGGGAGAGAAATGAAAGCAGGCACAAGGAAGATAATAAAATTTAGGTGCTGATATTCTGCCAAGAGCTAATGGCTGAAACAAAATATCGGAAACCCTTTTTATAAAAGAAGGGATTCAAATATCATGTTCTTCAGTAGGAAGCATAACTCGGGAGTGGGGTAGGATTGAAGGACAGGATAAGGGAACTCTGGGATAATGGTGGCACCCTGGTGAAGTGTGTGGTGCTGGAATGTTTCATGCACGATACCCTACCATTATATGTGTTGGAGCTCACAGTACCTAAAATGCAATAAATAATTTTTAAAAAATTATAACAAAATGTATCATCTTTCAATAATGAGATTGTTAGGACAAAATTCATTGTACTTATTTTCTACAATTTAAAAATCTTCATATGTTTTATTTGTTCTTGACTGTATCACTGTCATCCCATTGTTCATCAATTTACTTGAACAGGCACCAGTAATTCCTCTATTCCTCCCAGCCCTGAGATTTTAGCAGCCTCTCCTTATCCCAACGATTGTGGGTTCTTTTAGGGCCAGGGGAAATGAGACCTATCATCATTACCATTTTTGGCAGATCGAATTCACCATGGGTAGCTTGCCAGACTCTGTTTGTGCAGGCAGGATACTCTCGGTAGCTTGCCAGGTTCTCTGAGAAATGTGTGTGTATGTGTGTTTGTGTGTGTGTGTGTGTGTAAAAATTACAAGACTAGCACGAGGGAGGGGGCTATACTGTGTGTGTTGTTTTCTGTTGTTTTCGGGCTCTCGGAGTGGTTCTCTCTCGAGCGTGCCGCTCACATTTGGTGCTCTCAAGCTGGTCTCTTCCGACCTCTCTCTTTCTCTGCTTCTGTGTCTTCTCTCTCTCTTGCTGCCTCTGTCTGTGTCCTGCTGCCTCTTCTTTCTGTGTCTTCTTCTGTCTGTGCTGTCTCCCTCTCTCCCTCACAGTCTTAGTTTATATAGCAATCACATAGGGTGGTGACACAAAGGTGGGTACACAAAGGTGACACAAATCAACAAAGAGGGGTAAGACCACTCCTCCAGGATATTAGAAAAATCTCATCTAAGGAGATTACTCCAGACTACTAGTAGATCTGGGTGGGGTGGGGTCCAAACAAGGGTGTGTCAGGGTGTGTCCCTTTCTTCCTTTCTCAACTAGTAATCCACTTAAATAGTTGTAGTAAATCTACTTTAAATATTTCTAGCAATGTCATTCTGTATGAGCACAGTAAGAGATGTATCAAACTTAAAGTTTGATTCTTTCTGAGGACATCTCACTATATTTTCTAGACCACAGTCCTCCTGAGGGCCAGGTTAGTCTTCCTAACCCCAGCAGGGTCCTAGTCTCATCATTTCTTTTGGATCATGACAGCATTTGTCTATGACCATGTTCTCAACTTATAGTTAGTATTGTGGCACTTTGGCCTGGTCCATTTCAATGCCAGGGTAGCTCACAGCTTGCCCTGGGTTTATTCTGTCCCTCATCGGGACCCAGCTTCTGGGGTGCTAGGAACTAAGGGCAACTGAGTTGAGAAAGCAGATGCTCAGGAGTAAATATTATCGGAGTCAATCGGCTCCCATGTTACAAAGCATAATATTAACTGTCTTGCTGTGTAGATACAGAAAGGACATTGCTCTAAGTTAAACTAAATTCCCTGTGTCAAGGCTGAAAGGACAAACCCAATGTTATCTTACATATATATAATGTAATATAATATATATTATATTTATTTATATATATTACTCTATGATTTATTGCCTGCTGTCTGAATTCTATCAAATATGTTGTGCTAATTATGGAAAATGCGTAGGAAGTGTCTTATAATGTGTCTTATAATAGATCTCTGCTTCTGGTTCCTGTTGAGTCCAGAGTCCAAGGTCACAAAGTTCTGCATTAGCTGGGTTCCGTGGGACTTCATTCATGTGTGAGGCCCAACTGAAGCGTCTGAAAAGTGGCCTTGGAGCATGGCGGCAGTTGGGTAATGGAGGTCGGCTGCCGGGGCTGGGTTCCTTGGGGCAGAGAGGGTTTTCACCACCCTCTTCTGGGGTGCCTGAGTGAAAACAGCCTGGCGCAGAGTCTGGTGACATGGCTATGGGAGCCTCATTTTATACTCCCATCTGGGAGGAGAAGCCATTGAGATGTAAACTATTTGTTCATAATTCATTGAGTTGAAATGATATTCTCATGAACCTTCTTATTTATTCCTCCCTCATTTTTTTCTTTAACTGCACAAATTGTTCTTTATTTTCTCATTTAAAGATTTAACAACCACTTGCTCAGTTTACTCTCCTTTAAAAAAACTTTTTATTTTTATTTATTCATATTTATTTATATTTATTTATTTATTTATTGTTTTGCTTATTGGATCACATCAGTGATGCTTAGGGGTTGCTCCTGGCTCTGCACTTAGGAATTGCTCCTGGTGGTGCTGGGGGGAGCACCAACCATAGATTGAATCCGAGTTGGCCGCATGCAAGGCAAATATCCTGCCCACTGTACTTCCTTCACTCTCTTTATAACAGTCCATCGACATATTATAATATTCAATAGTATCATTACATAATTCATTATTTCTCACTTTAATTTATGACTTCACAGCTGGAATTGGTGAGTGACTTTTCTTTCCTGTTTTGGTCAGTGATTCTACCATTCAGATTACTCACTAAGTCTATGCAGAAGAATTCAACATTTTCTTTTCTTTCTCATACCACTACTTTATCATTGTTCTAAGCTCTTTTTGAACCCAGTCTTAATTTTCTTGTTATTTATTTTATTGCATGGTTTGTTATTTTTTATTCTACCTATTCTTCCTGCATATTACTCTTTTTGCTCTACTATTGCTTTTCTTATCCTTGCTCCCATCTTATTTAAATAACATTATTCTCGTTGATAATTGGGGAAACCTCTCCTACTGTCAATTGGTGTGAATGATAGGGAATAGTCAACATTAAACAGTGTTGGGTAGGCTTGTGATTGGTGTACCGTGATGTTGGATATCATTGGTTTGTCCTTTCCCCCTTGCCACTAGGAGCTTAGGTTTATCAGTCACACCCATCAAAGTGCTCCCGAGTCACTCCCATTTCTTTGTTTATCTGTAACCATTTCTACCAGTTTATCTGCTCTTCCCTTAATCAAACTCTGTTAATTGGTAAGGTCAGAACTTCCTAGGACACTGAATATTATAGCATTGCCTTTCTCTCCTCTTTATGCCTTTTGAATAATTTACTTTAAAGCTATGTCTTTTTTGTATAGACACAAGAAGACAATATTATGTTTTTATAACTTAAGACTTAATTGGCCTCGAATATTATTCCCTCCTGGGCATCTGTTTTCTCCACTTAAGCCTCAGTTGCCCTCAGTTCTTAGCACCCCAAAGTAGGGTCCCCGAAGTGGGACGGGAAGGATCCAGGGCAAGCGGTGAGTTATGTGCTACCCTGGCATCGAGATGGGCCTGGCCAAAGTGCCTAATTCTTAACTATAAGTTAAGAGCTTGATCATAGACAAATGCTGTCATGATCCAATAGTAATTATGAGACTGGGACCCTGCCAGGGATAGGAAAGACTGATCTGGCCTGAGCACTTAGTCTGAGATTGAGATGGCCCCAGGAGAGCAATTCTATAAGCTTTAATGCATCTCTTATTGTGTCCATACAAAATAATTAATATTATGAATTCTTATATGTTTGCTGGCTGAGGAGAAGAGAAACACATTCATGGGACTCTGCCCTTGGTGGATCCTCCTGCTAAAAGAGAATTAAGTCCTAGGAGAAGCATCCCCTGAGGGAAAAGAACCTTATCCTATTGCTGACCACACCTATGTGTATGCCCCAACCCCCTCATGCTATGGAGATTTAACTAGGCTGTAAGAGTGGGTTGGGGGCCAGATCCACAGATTGAGAGAGAGACTGAGAGCCGGGAGAGAGGCAGAGAGAGAGAGAATGAAGTAGGATGGGGGAGAAAGAAGCAGGAGGAGAATCAGAGGAGAATGGAGATGGATATGAAATAAACCGATCGAGCAACCAGTTTGGCCTTCTTCCTTCCTTCGCCTGCCTCGCCGCCTGCGCGCCCTTTCTTTTAATTTTTGCGTTTTACACACCGTGAGGAGCAGCCTATGTCCTAATTACAGTATTTGATTCAGAAGCAGCATATGACTGAAAATGACCTTTGAGAACTCTCAGTTTAATTTGGTATGCTTGAGGAAATGTCATATGTTTTCTACATATTTCTGATGGGAGAGAATATATAATCCAAAATTTCCATTGGCTAATTATGCAGAAAATTCTGAAAAGAAAAGTTAACAGGGGAAAATTCATCCCAGATGGAGGAGAGAGTTACACCTTTGAGTTCCAACAAATTCTTTGGAAGGAAAAGGGGTGGATATTGAGTTTGGTGCCCAGTGGCCAGTTGTTTAATAAACCATGCCTGTTTACTGAAGACTTCGTAAAAGCCCAAAAGTTGGTGTCCAGAGAACTTCCTTGTCTTTTAACACATGGAATTGAGGAAGTTTCTCTGTTCCCTACATTTTAACCTTTCCTTCCCCTACATCTAGCTGTCTTTATGTTATATTCTTTTATTAAAAACTGGTATTTCATTAAACACTTATTGTAAGTGCTCTAAGTCTCTATAATACACAGAGTTTATGGAACCTTCAGTTTATAGCTAGTCAGAAACATGGATTGACATCTGAAGAGGGGTGAGGCAGGCAGTTTTGTGAAATGGAGTCCTCGATCTGTAGAGTTTCACAAAAACTTTAGGTAGATAGTGTCAGAATTTGAGTTAACTTATAAGACAAACAAGCTGTGTTCCAAAATTGTATGACATATAAAAATTATTCCACATTTGCTGATCAGAAGTGAAAAAAATATAGTTAAATATTAAGTAAGGAGGAGGACACATAAGAGGAATATTTGTTCTTTATAATTTGATATTTAAGACTAGAATAAGAAGATTTCATCATTAATAATAATAACAATAATAATATTATTATTGCTAATAATAATATTATTGTTGTTAATAATAATAATTAATATTATTATTATTGTCACAGCTGAAGGTGTGACTTGAAGGTCTTTGCTCTTAGAGACTACAGCCTTATTTATATGGCACTTGAGGGAGACATTTTTCTTACATATTTTTATAGCCATAATTTCCTAAGAAAAAATTGATTTGTGAATATTTGAGTCAATAAAAATTCAAGAAGTTGGTAAAATAATAGAGCTATTGTCCACATAAATCTAGCAGGTACCTGACATGTGACTAGTCATACTTCAATACACTATAATGCACAATAAATATTGATTTTGAAAGATGTATATTAAAAAGACAGTATTCCATCTTAATAATTTTGATTTTTAAAATAAATTATACAAATATTTTGTGGTATGTATATGGTGATATTTAGGATACATTAGATTAATCGAATATATTAACACAAAAAAATTGTTAAAGATGTAATTCTCTTACTGACTATATTTCCTTTATATGAAGACTACTTTTTCATTGCTTTCTGTTATTATAACAAATTATGAATTCAACATATAAATTGTTTCAATTTTAAAATCCTTATAAATATTACTTACAATCCTAAATGGCTCAAAATGTTCCTATTGGATTTCTTTTTCTTTGTATTTAATTCTTTGCAATTTGTCTAGCTATAACTCTCATGAGAATCATTTTCCATCATTTTCATGCATGATTTCACCCAGAGTTAATAAGAGGTAAAAGACAAATACAATTTTATTCCCCTTTAAAATCCTTTGAAATGAAATCTATATTAAATACCATCCATTAATTCCCTCTTTATCTTTTTCAGTTGTTCACACTGTCTCTGTCACTTTTCTACTTGTGTATTTGATATTACTAGAGCTTTTAAAAAGTTCCTTAATACTTGCCTTACCTGTTGGGAGTACCATCATTTAAGAGCATGGTAAATTACAAATGTAATTTAAGCTTTACCTTAAAGTGAAAGTCTGAAATTTTAATACAGTACTCACGTGTAACATCCTATTATGAAACATAAATTTAGCAAAGAACTATTTCTAGAGGGGTTATATCTGGCCATGCATTTGGAAATCAGCCTCATGTATTTGAAGGGCAAATATAATTGTCTAATTTAGTGGGAAGAAAGATTATCAACTGCATTTGAAGTTTATTTTTAATTTTGTAAGTTCTATCTTAATTCATATGCCTTTTGATTTCAGTGACATTAAATTATATTAAACACATGTTCTGGCAGTTGTTAGCTTCACAAATTTTATAAACCATACTGATTTTTATGATTCTATTAGGTTTATAAAGATTTCCAAGTATCTTCAAAAAACAATCTCTTGCTGGAGGATTAACAGTGATAAAAAGTCATTTAATATTCAAATAAAAATTTAACTTTTATATTCTAAAAGGAAAAGCATGTGTATACCATAGAAAAAAATAAGTTCTAAAATGTGTTGAATTGTTTAAGTAAAAATGTTTTTTTCTTTCTTTTTGTGATTTTTTGGGGCATACCTGGCAGTGCTCAGAACTTACTTCTGGCTTTGTATTCAGAAATTACTCCTGGCAATGCTCAGGGGACCATATGGAGTGCTGGGGATTTATCTTGTGTTGGCATGTGCAAGGCAAGTGTCCTACCCCCTGTACAATTTCTCTGGTCTCCAAATAGAAAGTTAAAAAAAATCCCCTTTATAAAAAATATTTCTAGGGAGATTTTTAATTTTTAACGGAAACTATAAATATAATTTTATAATATACAACATTATCATTAAATGATAGGTATGTTATCATACATTAGGAGTAGTTGTTATTGCTAGAAGAGAACCAAAATATGTATTAAAATAAAGAATATTTAACAACAATAGAGTATGATGTCATGGAGAGATTTTCATTTTTGTTCAGTATATCTCAATAGCTATAAATCAAAGATAAGTTTCTAAGATATTTATATAATATTGCAATGCAATGTTACTTCAATGAAAAGGAATAACAACCATGATAATAAAATTATATATTTTAGCATTACAGAATACTAAATTGTCTGATGCTTGAGCTGCTTTGGCTTTATAGTGCATCTGCCTCATGCAATTCATTAGCCAGAATCATGTAGACTCAACACTCATGTGAATGTTCCTATATGTGAGTGGGAACATGACTGAATGTTCCCATATGTTCGGAGCAAATTTTTTTCCATAAGTTGTCAATGGAAACTCTAAAGGTATAGTAAAAACTGGTACTTGAAGTGATTTAAAAGTATTGTAAGGTACAATAAGTAATTGAATATAAATATTATAATTAGCAAAATTTTGAAAAAGAAAACTGATGAAGGGAAAGTACTTAACGCTGTGCTAATAAAAGAAATACCTACTTTGTGGTATATCTCAGAAATTTTAGGAACATTTTTATCTAGATTTAGAGCACTTAAATTATTTCTCCTTTTTTCTTGTTATTCTCATTCTTGAAAAAAGGTATGCAAGTAATACTTGTACATATCCATGTACATGGCAAACACATATTTCTGAAGGATCTAATATTATTTTAGCTTGAATATTAACAATATGACTTATGGTGGTTTAGCTATATATCCAAATCAGAGTCAACAACACTAAGCATACGAACTCCAGACTAGAACAACCATAATTTAATATGTGCCTGTCAAGTTGGCAGGCTGAGGGCTGTAGGGGGTGGGGGGTGGGGGTATAAGACAGAATCTGTGAACACTGGTGGAATGTAGTTCACACTGGTGGAAAGAATGATGATAGATCATTATATTTTTAAAACTCAACTATCAATAACATTATAAATCATAATAATTTAATACTGCTTTAGAAAATATTAAAACTCTCCAGTTTTAATATTTGAAACTCCAGAACAGGCAGGGTGCTTGCTTTGTATTTTTCCTGCTGGTTCAATCCCCAGCACTATATAGTCCCCTGAACCACAGCAAGAGTGACACCTGAGCACTGACAAGGAATAAACCCTGAACATCACTGGACATGTCTGAGAAAACAAACAAATAAGTAAATACCTCTAAAATTTTGTAGCACTTAGCACTGTTTTCCCATTGTTCATCGATTTGCTCGAGTGGGCACAAGTAACATCTCCATTGTGAGACTTGTTGTTGCTGTTTTTGGCATATTGAATACGCCACGGCAAGCTTGGGGGCAGAATACTCTCGGTAGCTTTCTGGGCTCTCCGAGAGGGACGGGGGAATCAAACCTGGTCAGCCTCGTGCAAGGAAAATGCCCTACCTACTGTGCTATCACTCCAGCCCCAAGATCTCTTTCTTTAATAGGTACTTCACTTATCTGAATTTTGTTTTGTTCATGTATGGTTGTATGTGGGGTTTTATTTTCACTATTAGTTTAAGATTGGTTTTATTCCCTAAAACTTGAATTAATTTTACTATTTAAGATCTTCGAGGGTGATGATCCAGAATATGTAATGATTTGACAATCACACATGCAGCCATTTCTCCATTGAGAATGAAAGGTGATTATACTAGAGCTTTCTAGTAACAATTTCAACAATAACACATTCCCTCCAGCACTATGGGGGTGAGTGAATGATTGAGCTGTTAATACTCTTGACATATTTCTTATGATGTGAAAACATTTCTTTTTGTAACATAAAAATATCGTTAAAATTATATTTCTCATATGTGAGGTATAAAGAAACAAAACCAAGGAATAAAAAATGGCCCCAAACAAGAAAATCTAAGAATTAGTATAATAAAAATGGTATTTATTCTTGTCCTGGATAAAAAGAAAAAGAAAACAAAAAAATCTTCTTTCTCTTATGATACTATGTCATTTTTAATATTAAAATATTTTGTTATAGTTTATTTAATCGGGCTCCAACAGTGTTCAAGTTTCTGGTTTATACACAGAGTTGCCCATGATGCTCCCTCCCATTCCTATTAACTCCCTCAACTCCGTCCATTCTTTACTTGTTAGTTGACAGTTGTAGTTCTTTTTAGTGCAAAATCTTCCCTCCTTTAGCACCATCCATTTACTAAGACCCTTCACTTATGTTCCTTTATTATTTCCTGTCAACCTACTTGTTCTCATCCCTATACCCAAACCTGAAACTCCCATGTCTGTATCTAGTGCCAAGTATTTTTTTGCTAATTAATATTATCTATTTCATTGACTTTTTTCTCTCTGTAAATCACAGATGAGTGAAATCATCCACTGTTTTACTTTTTTGATGTTGGAGATACACAAAGTATCCTTGTCTTTTTCTCAAAAATCAATAGTCTGGAGTCATCCAATAGATGCATTATATATATATGTATATATGTTTATATCCATCTATACTTATATGTAGACACACACAATATGTTATATTTTCCATGAGAGTTTAGAATTCTATATTTGTTTGAACTCAATCTTTCTTTGTTACTTTGGGAAAAGCTTAAAGTCCCTTTTCTGAAATGATAGGAAAGGGTGTTTTATGTATATTTACATAAATGTAAATTCTTCTCTTCTTTTTCATTTTAATTCTCTTCCAATTCATTTTTATTCTTATCTTCCATTTTTATTCTCTTTACCATGTGTACCTTCATTGTATTTCGGTTATTTTGTATAGATTGATAGCTTTATTTATTTAATTATATAATAAATATATTATTTATTCTATTCTCTCTACAGAAGAAATCACTGGGTATTTATTTTCTTCTCTGTCAGTGAATTCCACATGTGAAATTTGGGTAAAATAAAATAATTATTCTAGGTAAAATTTCAAATTTCAAATCATATTATAAATATATGATATAATATGATATAATTTACAATATATTCTAAAATTAATTATATAAATTATAATTCAATAAAAATAGCCATTAACTACTTCGTGGTATTGCTTCATTATTATTAAGTAATTTCAAGGGAATGGTATTTTAAAGTCATGTCAGGAAAAGTAAAGAATGTTTAATAGTAAGAATCCAGCTAAAGATAGATGACATTAAAAAAAAAGCAAGAGCGCTTTAGACTTTATTAAGCTCTAAAATGTGTTTGATAAACGACTAAGTGAACTTTGACCTGGCCTACTTTGTAATCTTTTGTAATACATTTCAAAAGAGGTGAAACATCAAGTATTTTATGAGGAAATTACTGCAGGAGCTCCTGGATGTACTCAAGGTCAATGTTCACAAAATTCAAAACATCAATTCTGGCCACAGCATAGTCATCACACATTTGTGGCAGTTTTGTCATATTGTCTTATCTGTTCTCCCTATCCATTAATAAAAAGGAATTAGATAACCCATGAGGCATCTAAATTATTATATAATTCTATGAATTTTACTGTAAATATATTGTGAAGTAAGATAAGTTCATTTATGACTGAGTTCCATCCATACAGTGTTCCAACGCCAGTCCCTTCACCAGTATTCACTTTCCTCTGCCAATCTCCCCAACTTTACCCCTGCTCTTCAGGCCTGACTCTGTGGCATGTGTTTTCCCTCCTCCCCACTTTTCTTTTAAGCATTGTGGTTTATAATATTGCTACTTATCGGGTATTATGAACATCATTTACCTCCTTTCAGTAACCATCACCTTTCAGGATGACCACTTTCCTTCAACACTGACCTATTGTATTGTTCCTCCCACAGGTATTTGTTTGGTTGTGTTTTTGCAATGTCTTTATTCAGAAGCTATCAAAAATCTATTCTTCCCTCAGAACTGAGCCACAGGAAGAAGGGACCCAGCGGTACAGGCACCTTGTCCATGGTCCCCATTCCCTTAAAGATATATTTGAACCTGAACTTTGCATCAGTCTAGCTTCCTTTCCCTAACCTTAAGTTTCCTAGTGAAGACCAGTTCTCTTGCTTTTTATTTCTGTTGGCTTTGGGCGTTTGTTGCTCCCCAATCTAGGTTTCATGTTTTTTGTTTGCTTGGTTTTTAAGGGTCATAGTCCTTAGTTTTGTCTCAGATGCTATAAAAGTTCTTTCTCTGCCTTATATTTTGCTGACTTCATCCTCTCCACTCCGTGTCATGGTACTTCCTGTTTTCATGGCCATCATTATCTAGAAAAGAAATCGGATTAACAGTCCCATAGAGTAAATTCCAGTGCTGGCACCAGGAGTCTAAGCCATCTGGAAACTAATGAAATGGTTTGCAATAAGGAAATAGAATCTAAATCTCCCTAATATGCCTGTCTTTCAGAAAGAGAAATTATGAGTCACTTTACATATGCTGCCTTCCTTTGTCAGCAAGTGAGTGCAGGCAGAGAGTGAATTAGCATGGCAACATCGATAAAATGGTAGCTACTTGGGATGTGGACAAAAGTGAATGACGTTTTTATTATCCCATATTGTTCCAAATGAATATAAAGATCAAGAGATTGTATAGGTTTAGTCCAGTTTACATCTGACAAACTAGAGCTAATTAGGTTTTAGTATTTTCTGTTTTTATAATGTCACTAGTGTATAAAAAATATAGGAGAATCTATCTTTAACTATTTAGGTGGTCTTAAAGTTAAATATAGTCTTAAAGAGAACACAATTATACTGATATCCAACGTATTTTACTGTCTTTTTTGTAGTTGATAAATCTGAGAATTTTAAATAATGATATTATGAAAAAATACTCTGCTTTTGATAGCTCTGAATAATAGGTATTAGGAACATACAAAGATTGCTAGACAAAGACTGATAAATTTATTTGAAATAATTATATTCACTACTTTTCATTTAATTATAGATGAACAAATGGTTTATTTTTCTAGTTCTTGTTACTTTATTTTAAATAAAGCTCTTGGATATTATATTATTGCACTTAATATTATGACCCGGATTTTCAGACTTCAGTAGTCTGCTCCTAACTAACATTACATTGAAATTAAGAATAGAGGTTTATGACATTTTTATATTACTTGCAGTCATTGAGGCATTATATTTTATGTTACTTGCACGCGGCCGACCCGGGTTCGATCCCCGGCATCCCATATGGTCCCCCAAGCACTGCCAGGAGTAATTCCTGAGTGCAAAGCCAGGAGTAACCCCTGAGCATCGCTGGGTGTGACCCAAAAAGCAAAAAAAAAAAAAAAAACAATTGAGACTGCATTTATGAGATGTTAATGATGGAAAAGGAAGAGTTGATAAATGGACATTTTTAATAGAGATTCCTTTGGCTTCAGTTATTAATTAAAATACATAAATGTCTAGTAATCAGTTCTTCAGATTTTTTAGCTGAAAAAAATTCACTTTTGACTGGATGTGGAGGGAAAATGAGAGAAACATATCTTATGCAAAAGAATGTAAAATATATGATCTGGCAAAATATAGTTTAAAAGCAGATAAGTGGTTGATTTGAGGGCAAATAATCTCTTGTGCAGAAATTTTCTGCAATTATCATAATTTTCATATCTTAACAGTCTAGGTTAATCTGATGAATGCATTCATTAAAGCTTAAGATTTCTATGCTTAATATTTTATAATTAATTCTATTTAAATTTTGCATTAAAAACCACAAACACTGATTAAGAATATAATTCTAGTAATAAACTTGCTGCCAGATTGGGACGGGGTGTGTGTGGTGGGGTATGCCAACACTTCGTAGTGCTAGAATAACATCAATGGTTTCACATGGAGAAAAAGCCAGAGTAGCTAGAAAAATAAAGAAAAAAATCTAAGAGAGAAAAATAGTCTAAGAAGACATTAAAACATTGTATATAGGTGAAAAGGGTCAAAGGGTACAAATTTCTAGTTATAAAATATCATGGGCACAATGTATGGAATGCTTATCATAGCCATTAAGAAACTGTGCTGTACTTTTGTAAGTAATTTAGAAAGCAAGTCTCAAAAATTCTCATCACAAAATTATGCAGTTTGCTGCTACATGATAGGTCTGAGAGTATCATGCTGAGGCAGTCAGAAGGAGAGAGAGAGACACAGAATGATCTCTCATCCATGGGATACAAAGAACGAAGAAGGGGTATAACAAAGTTATATGCAAGGGGAACAAAGGAGAGTTGTATTCTTAATGCTAGAAATCTGTTTTATCTTTAATCTCAGAAATGTATTACATTAATTTCATAGGTTAGCATTGGACTATGTAAGCATGGTGCAACTAGGTATGTAAATGTAGATACTTAGTTTTCTACAGTTTTTACAACTAGAAGGAAAACAAAGAAACAGAGAGAGTAGTCATTGTGACTTGGTGAGTCATTATGTCAACATCACTATCTTGATGCCAGTATGACAGCTTTTGGCTTTAAACCTGGTTTATGGTGATTTCATTGTCTCTAAATATTAAAAAAAAAAAAGAAGCAACAAAATTGTGAGGTCCCTGGAAGTTAGTTTCCTTTGCTTAGGCCATAAATCAGGACATTAGCTAAGCTTGGTCAAGATTCCAGACCTAAAGATATAAAACTCAGCGTTGTTTTCACTATAAAAGTCTAAGAACATAAACTATCCATGGCAGTAGTGAGTAATTGTGTTGAAAAGTCACTTTAATTATAGTTATCACATTCAATAAACATATTTGTTTGAGACAACTCATCGTTAACTACTCTGAGTAATATAAAAGAAGTTATATTCAGAGGTCACCAAAAATGGAACATTCCATTAAGTTCATTTTATCAAACAACAAAGGCCACAGCATGTATCTGAATGGTGTTCTTTCACTTTTTGTTGCAGAGTTGCATATGATTTATTTCCAAAACTCAGATGTATTCCTCACAATAGAAATATTATAGCATTTACTTGTACATTGGTTTTTTAAAATGCTATTAACTACTGATATCATGAAAGTAAATTCAGTATGATTATGTGCTTTTCGTTTATTTGGTAGAAATTAGATCTCCAATGTATTATCTGTAAACATAATTCAGATATCAACTGAATGTTTTAGATCTGATCAAGAAGAATTCAACTTAAATTCCCAAAGAATTATCTGTGGAGATCTAGAGTTCTTCTCAAGATTTAGTAAATGTGCTGATGGACTTAAATTTTGTGATTGCTTGTGACTGAATTCTTTGTTCCTCACTGTAGAATCCAGATACTAAACCTGGCTTCATTCTCAGTTAACAGTAGAATCATGTTCACATCAATTCAATATGTTTATAAGTAGGTAAATATAATGCACAAAAAACAGTGTTCTGGTGTACATTGCCATATTGTAACCAAACATGAGCTTTAGTTATAACTCATTTTTAAAATGTCTTCTAGCTATTGCTTCATGAAGGAGAGATCATCAGAAAATTATGAAACAATAAATTTGCTTCATTTATTCCTCTTGTAGCTTAATTAAAATAGTGAATTAACTATTACTTATATAAACTATCCCATGTTCTTAAAAGGACTTCAAGAAGGTTAAAGTAACAACTTATTTTTTTAATTTTTAAATTTATTTATTTATTTATTTTATGCTTTTTAATTGAGACACCGTGAGAACAGTGACAGGGATTTCAGGATAAGTCTCAGTCATACAATGATCAAACACCCATTCCTTCACAGTGCACCTGATCCACCATCAAGAACCCCAGAGACCCTCCCTCCTTCTCCCCCTCTGCCTGTGTGGCAGATGATTTTCAGTTAACTCTCATCGCTATGATAACATTCAATTTTTGACCAAAAACCCACTATCATTATTTGGAGTTTTTCCCCCAACAGTCAGACCTGTCAGAATGGCATCATTAGATCGTATGTTTTCTATTGTTGATAAAATGAGCATATGATGTTGCATGGTCGTGAAATTGGCCACCCAGTTTTGGGATTCTGGTATTAAGTCCAGAGGTATTTCTGCCAGCAGCAGCTGCATTCCGAGATTGGTTTGTGTCCTCTGGGGTCATGGCTGTTCAGGAGCGGGGGAGCTGTTTGTGGGAGGCTGCTGGGGTCTCATTACGGCACGAAGCAGGGCAGGTTCTGCTCCCCCGCCATTGCGAGATTCCCCATGCGTCCCATCATTGCAAGTTCCTACATCTCTGTCCAGTTGGCACTAAACAGTGTTGGTCACCATGCTGCCGAGAGGGGAAAAGGATGAGGACAAAAATCCTTTCCCTCCTGGGGCTGCATGGGACCATAGTTTAGTTCAAAGTCCAGGAGTATACCTGCCAGCAGCCTCTGGGTTTCTGTGCGTCTGGTATAATGGCCGCTCAGGGGTGGCGGAGCCGTTCCTGAGCGTTTTCTTTGGATATCACGAAAGGTGGCATGGCCGCGTAAGGGGCAGCATAGTTTGAAGAGATAACCCAGTCCCACAATCTGGAGCCATGTTAGTAGAAGCTCAGTGTCACCGGGACTCCATCTGGAGAAGGCGGGGACTCTGCACCTTCTCTCTGGCGCCGTTGATGAGATTACACACACCTGAGTTCCTCTGCTGGTACCTTCATGCATGAGGCTTGTCCAAACATGTGGAGAGGGGCCTTGAGCATGGCTGTGGCTAGGTTCCAGTGGTCTTCTGCCACCGGGAGCTCTGCTCGGGGTGGGGAGGGAAGCTGGAGCCCACCCCCTCCAAGGGACCCCGGGGAAGACAGCTAGGCGTGTGGGCAAGAGACTCTGAGTATAACAATAAAACTCCCCCAATGTAGGCATAAGGGTGGTTTTACTGCAATTTAAGTGATTAGAAAAATCCTATATATTTTTTTGTTTGTGTGTTTCTTTTATTTGCAGTGACCAAATTTAACTAGGGGCCTCACACACATAAGGAAAGTACTCTATTGCTGTGCTACATCCCTGTCCCCCCAAAAATAAGATGCAGAATATCTTTCCAGATATCCCAAATGGTGAAATCAGAAGAAAAGACTAGGTTTATAAGAAGATTTTTCCAAAATGCATAAATAGAAATGAAATTATTTAGATTTGAGAGGAATGTGTCATAATAGATGAATTTAAAGACATATTTTTCCTTTCCTGTCACTGCTTCATTTATTTGCCCTTGTTCTAGATGCATAGAAAGTAAAACCAATGGAATACATTTATAATATGAGAAATTCGGGGCTGAAGATATTGAAGAGGGCTAAAGCATATGTCTTGCATCTCCCACTCTATTTTCCCAACATCATATTTGGTCCCTGAGAACCACAAGAAATTCCCTCTGAGCACAGAACAAAAATAGACTCTAAGCATTCTGCTTGTAACCCCAAAACAGACCAAAAATTGGCAAATTGGTAAAAAAAAATATGGAAAATGGAAAAATGAAGTCGTGAGGTCATGACATTTGCTTATGGGTAGACATGGATAGTTATCATGCTGAGTGAAATGAGTCAGAGGGAGAGGGCCAAACATAGAATCACACTCATGTGTGGGCTACAAAAAGAAAAAAGAAATTAAAAAACATGGTAAGTCATACCCAAAAAAGTAGAAGAAAGGGTTAGGACTTCTGGTCCATAGAAACTTGCCACAAATGTGAGGTGTCAGTAAGAATAGAGAAGAAACCACTATGGCAATGATAATTGGCAATGAATACTCTGGGCAAGAACTGAGTACTGAAAGGGAGTAAAAATGTATGCATGATGCCCTTTTGGTAACATTATTGCACACACAATGTCTAAAGAAAAATGAGAATGAGAGAGAAAGAGTGAGAGAGGGAATAAGAGAGAGAGAGAGAGAGAGAGAGAGAGAGAGAGAGAGAGACTCTGCCATAGAGACTGTATTTGGGGGAGAGGGAAGGGGCAGGAGGAAAACTGAAGTCAGTGGTGGCAAGAAATGTACACTGGTGAAATGATGTGTGTTGGACCATTGTATGACTGACTGAAACTCAATCATGAACAACTTTGTAACTGTATCTCATGGTGGTTCAATTAGAAAAAATTTTTAAAACTTGGCTGTCACAAATAATTATGACTAAGAAATTTTGGGGTGATTTAATATAATGTAAATAAATATAAACAGATATATAGAAGTCAATTAAAATTTAAATGTGTCATTTTACTTGAGGTTTTTAAGCTATATAATTATTATGACAGAACCACATTTTATTGGACAAGGTTATATTTTGCATGGATTCATTAGTAAATCATGAGATTCCTCTCTGTAGATATGACTATTAATGATTGGGAAAAAGAAACAACATATAATTCTACAAGGTTCAATGCAATTCCCATAGCTCTTAAAAATAAGAAGTATATAGAAGATCTGTATTGTTATTTTTAATTACTGTTATTAATCTTCTTTGATTGAGGCAGTCAGAGGTAACCACTGACTCAGTGAGCAGTAATCCAGCAAGTCAAGCGAACTTCAGTGTTGACAGCCTTTGTTTGACTAAGTCCTAAATAGCTTGTGTCTAAACCACTGTGTAATTATGGATCCTTTGTGATTTCACATTCTCATCTTATAGTCATTTTTTTCTCTTTGATGTGTTGTGTTGTGTTCAGCAGCTTATCTGTAAACATCAATGTAGTTGTGAAAGGGATAAAATCAAATTATAAAAGTCTATGTTCTTATAGACTGTGCATAGCCAAGAGAAAAGATGTAAATAGGTACACTGTCTCTCTGTTTTCTCATGGTTCAGAAGTTGCAAATATGATTCTACTCTCATAATCTCTCCAAATTGTCCAAAACAGACCAGCTGGGTTTATTTCTCATATGTTTGTAAATCCACAGCCGATACACTAAAAGCTGGACAAGCATTATTGTACATCCACATTATAGATCAGCTTATAAATGAAGTGGAAAACACTTTCTAACTCCAGCATTTACAATTTTCTCTGTTATAAACACCAAGGAGTGTAATTGTATGTGTCCTATTTTAAAATATTGATTGAGGCAAAAAGAAGTTCTTAATACATAAACATCTGTGCTTCTCTAAAATGTTGTGAGACAATTCTCAGTTTGGGCTGCATATTTAAAGTCTCCATCATTACATACGCATGGTATTGCAAACATTATATATAATATACATTATATATATATATATATAAATTCAGCACTCTATGGCTGCAACTCAGAACCCTAAGTAGGAATCTTTGTAAGTGAAATCTATATACCAGTATTTTCTTAAGTTCATGTGATGATTTCACTGTGCAACCAAAATTAAGATTTATTTTCAATTATTACAGACAAAAAACTATAATCCTTTGGGGGATTGAGCGATGCTACAGCAGGTAGATGATTGTTTGGCTGACCTGGGTTTCATCCCTGCATCCCATATGGTTCCCTGCGCACCACCAGGAGTAATTCCTGAGTGCAGAGCCAGGAGTAATCCCTGAGCATAGCTGGATGTGACTCAAAAATCCATAAATAAAAAAATATTTTTTCACATATTAGAGATTTAATAGTCAGATTAACAGGATTAATATGTGCTATGCTAAAGATGTGATAAAGCATACATTTTTACTGGACCCATTTCTTTATTTGTGGGCCCTACCTGGCAATACTCAGGGGTTACTCCTGCCTCTGCATTCAGGAATTAGACCTGGTAATGCTCAAAGACCATATGGAATGCTAGGGATTGAACACACAGGTCAGTTGCATTCTAGGTAAATATCCTGCCTGTGATATTGCATTGCAACCAGATAATTTCATTTAAATAACTTCAAATGAGTAATAAAATTCTCCCCTTCAAATGACTAAAAGTGTCTGTGGAATCTGTCACATTCACTCTCAAAGTTAATTACATGTCACTGTCACTGTCATCACTGTCATCCCCCTTGTTCATCAGTTTGCTCGAGCGGGAGCCAGTAACGTCTGCATTCATCTCTGCTGCATGCTAGTGTAGCCCAGTGGCATACTGGGGGCTCCTTTAGGGTCAGGGGAATGAGGACTGTCATTTGTTACTGTTTTTGGCATATCGAGTACGCCACAGATAGCTTGCCAGGCTCTGCCATGCGGGTGGAGGGGACAGAGGAAATACTGTGTCACTCTCTTCCAGGATATTTGTTTTATACTCCCTGTATCTTGGCCTTTGATGAGATTACATGGCACCAGGGGCGGTTTGTGGGTGTGACTGCCAAGCTACTAGAAAATGGGGAATCTGGGTGGAGGAGGCCCAGTCCCGATCTGAGCAGGCTTGGAGATCTCAACCATGGGTCCCACATACCTGGGTTCCTCTGTCGGTTCCTTCATGCATGAGGCTCATCTGAACATGTGGAGAGTGGCCTTGAACATCGCTGTGTTTGGGTTCTGGATATTTTCGGCTGCCGGAGTTCTGCTTGGGGTAGGGAGAGAAACTCAACCCCCCCGCCCCCCGCCTAGGGACCTTGGTGAAGAAAGCCTGGTGCAGGGGCAAGGTTTTTCTAATAATATATAGTTACATATATTTCTGTGAATAATTACATATATTAATTTCCTGTGAAAAATGACAACTTTTTGTCAAACTCTTTTAGATGTCACCAAAAGTAAGACAAACTATGTCTTTAACATATTACTAAAAGAGCAATTGGTATGTAGTAATGGAAGGTGACTAACTACACTTAGTTTTTACAAATGGCTATTTCTCCTATTTGGTTTTTAAAGAAATATGTATTTAAAAATTAGAGCATGTTTTTAAGAGACTTCAAGAAATTCATTTTCCTTAGAATTCTTCATGTGACATTTAATTGTTTGCTACATAGTCCCATTTGTTTGCAGGTTTAAAATGTAGAGAAGCAAGAAAAATCTTATGATTAAATATTCATGTACATTTCATATGTGTTTAAGACCAAAAACATAGTTTTCCCCAGAAAAATATTCCAAGAAATGTAACTCTTCAATTCAGGAAACAGTACATACCAAAACAAAACAGTATGTGTTTATAGCATGCTGCATTGCATAATTTTTAAGATCGTGACTAAGAGCAAAATTTACAAGAGTTTTAATTTTTAATATTTAGCGGGGAAAAGACCATTATTTCAACTCTAAGCTTATAGTCCATAAGAAATATCCTACTTTGTTCAGCAAGTAAGAGGAAAAAAATCAATTTTTGTCATTGCTATCCAGGAGACCAAAATACATTTTTTTTTTCCTATTAAAGGTCATGGAGATTTAGGTGGCATGAGACCTCAGATTGCACAAAGGATTTAAAGTACTCCCATAAATTACCATGAAACAAGCAAGGGTTTTTCACTTGTAGATAAAAATGTGTTCTCTTGAAAACCAAAACTAGGTTACTTAGACACCTGGTGACAAAGTTCACATAAGGTAAAGTTATATTAATAATAACATGCATTTCCATGTACTACGCAGACCAACTAACAGTGTTGTCTGTAAGAGCTGGTTTCCACATTTTTTCCTGCCCAGTGCTTTTTTCAGTAACCAATAAAGTCAATGGACACTTTCTAGCAGTTGCATATTAAAGTGATTCGTTTTGTCCCCTTCAATCTGTTTCAGCAACTTCATTAGCAAACAGTCTATATTTTTTTCTGGGCTGTCTGCTTCCTCCTGGACAGAGGAGTGAGAGCTAGAGCTAAAGAGCATCTCTTCAACTCTGCCTTGACCCCGAGGCATTAGCCCATCTGTGCCTTTCCCAAGCATCCTTTGGGGAAGTATTTAGGAACCAAGCTTGAACTTCCTGTGCTTATGCAGCCTTACTAGCATCAGCCTCCAGAGGTAAGAAAGAAACTAAGAACAGGGTGTTCTGACACTCTCATTCACAGGTTGGTCTTTAATTGTTCTTCTCCCACAGATTTTAGTCCCTTCTGACTTATTTCTTAGTCCCTTCAGACTCAAGTTCCCAGTGATGGCTATTAAAATAATCTCTGAAAATGTGCAAATGTGGACACTATCTCATGGCCAGCCATGAGGAATTCCTAAATTGCAGGAGGGGATGCTACCTTAATACCCTGGCACAGTCAAAACCCAAAACTCGATGTTGCAGTGTTAGAGTGCGGAGTCGACCACCCTTCAAGGACAGAGAACAGAGCCAATAACGCAAATCACATAGTGAGGTTTATTGCTTCCAGCTAGCTGGGGTCCAAGTATCCACCCAACGCAGTGGGCTTCAAAAAGGACCTCAGCACTAGGTTCAGCAAGTTTTTATACTTTCATTTTGGCAAGTAAGAATTACTCAGCAATCTCTATTACCTACAGAGTACATATCTAATTTTGTTTTTTGTTGTTTTGACTGGCAACATCCAGCCCACCTCCCTGACAGTTACATTCTGGACATCTAATCTCATTCCAGGGATGTAATCTTCGACAAAAGCATCTGCTTTTTCTACTTTTCTTGTTCCTGGAACAAGTCTAGGTCGTTCAGAAGGCCACAAAGCCTGTCTTGGCAGTTCTCTGGCTTAGTGGGTCCTAGCGGCAGGAGGTGATGCCACTCCTAGAGGTCTGACCTGGCTTCCTTCCAGTATGGTCATTGTGTGGTAAAGTTATTTCTTTGAGCCCTGGCTTTACAAAACCAGGTCACTGGGCGCAGGGATAGATTACTGCTCCGATGTAACATACAGCAGCCTGCATCTGTTACACTAGATGATGTTGCCTGCACTTATTTCTGCTCAGTAGCTTCTGTTGCCTTTGTTTATATTCCATCTAGAAATAGACCAGTGTTCTGGCCTCAGTAACATCCCAATTCCTAACTAGATATAGGTAGCTGCTCACTTTACTGAGGGAAAGTTGAGAAAAAAACATGTTTCATACTGCCTCGGGGGCAAAAATTCCCATAAATATGAAAAAAGACATTTGCTCAGAAGAGCAAAGCTGTGCTGCAGATTTTCACTGGGTTCCTCCATGTCCTGGAGATTTTTCCTGTATTTTCTTCACTTTTCCTCCTTTTGTTCCACAAACAACTGGAAGGTTGTTTGTGACATAGTGAAGAGTGGAGAAATGGAGGTAGCCTCGAAAAAACATAGTTCCACCTGTCCTCCTGTCCCTCTTGGGCTACCTGGGGAAGTGCCTGGTTCAGGACTTCATCAAGTCTAGTCACCCAGGCAGCATGAATGCTCACGTTCCACCAGCTCCACAAAGAGGCCATCAAGCTGCCTTGCAAATCCACTTGTTCTGCATGGAGAATAATCCCCACCATCCAAGTTTTCGGGGAACCCTGAACTCAGGCTGCAGAGAGGAATTGCCCTTTGCAAAAAAAAGCTGCAGAGAGGAATTGCCCTTTGCAAAAAAACTCACCTCTGGTGGGTGTTCCAGTCTGTCATTTTTCCCTTGCAGAAAAGAATTTCATGAGGAGAGGAAATAGTGAAGCCAAAATATTTTTGTTTTGTTTTGTTTAGGGGATATACCGGACTGTGCTTAGGACTTACTCCTGACTCTGTGCTCCTCAGGGATTCCACTGACTAGCATAGGGGACCATATGGGTGTTCAGTATCGAAAGCTGGGAAGTCTGCTTGCAAGGCAAGTGACTTTCACACTGCTGAGACTAAATATATATATATATACATAGATAGATAGATAGATAGATAGATAGATAGATAGATAGATAGATAGATAGATAGATATAAAGAAAGTTAGAGATTTTCTCCGCGCCCGCACCCCCAGAATGACTGACGAAGAGGATGGAGCTGCTTGGGACACCGGCAGCCCACCAGCGACCTGCAGTATGTGACTTGAGAGTCTCCGCCAGGTCCCCCGTGCGGAAATCTCTCTCTCTCTCCTTCAACTTTTTCCCTGGACTTTAGACAGAAACCCAGAACCGCGCGACCTAATGTCATCTTAGTATCAGCAGTATGTAATGGTTCCTTCTTAATGGGTCGGACTTTTGTGGGTGATCCTAACAAGAATAGTAAGTATTTTGTTGAAATATTGAAGGCAATCAAAATGGTAGCCATCTCTCTAGACTGAACTAAGCTATATCCCCACGCCGGCTGAGAAGAAATATCCTTCTTTCTCGGGAAGAAACGTGGCGTGGTGTCAAACATAGTGTGATGTCCATTAAGCAAACAGACCTGGTGGCGTGGGAATGGGAAATAAGGGGAAAAATTAGGTACATGGACCAGCGGGACGCTGGTGGTATCTCGAGCCGGAGCCGATATCAGCGCAAGAGCTTTGGTTCCAGAAACTGCTTCCAGACACTCTACTAGACTATCAACTAAGCCAGAGCCCCACGCCGGCTGATGACGGGAAATAACCATCCTCTTCGGTTTTTTTCCCTTTGTCAGACAGCGTGGCGATTACTAAACAGGCGTGAACTCGGTGGCGCGGGGCAAGGGGGAAAAAGAAAAGTTATGTAACAAACAGCAGGACTTAATATCTCTATATGCTTAGTAATGGAGAATTATCAAATGCCTCATTGGCAATAGGACTGTCTTTTTCTTTTTGGGGGGAAACCCCAGCAACGGTAGTGAGTTGTGTGTTGAAACATGGGATGTAATCGAGATAAGCGCAAATGAAGTGAAACTTATCACGTACAAGGGTGGGGACTAGGGAGGTGGGAGGGGGCGGCAGATATACTGGGGGGGTTGGGGATGGAAGATGGGCACTGGTGAAGGGAGGGGTGTTTGAATATTGTATAACTGACATAATCCTGAGAACTTTGTAACCCTCCACTTGGTGATTCAATAAAAAAAATATAAAATTAAAAAAAAAAAAGAAAGTTAGAGAAATGTGAGGAGAGAGGGGAAAAGGAGAAAGTAGAGAGAAGAGAGAGAGTTTCAAACAACACAGGCTTCTCCAGAGGGGGTGAAACAGGAGAGACTTGGAAGAAAATGCCAATCCTCCAGATTTCTTTTCTGCTTATTTTTAATTATATTTGGGAAAATCAATGAGTTAAAATATCTGACTGCTTAGAACTTAAAGCTGTTTTTATAAATCTGAACAACAGAACAATCAAACAATTTAAGTAGCACTGTAGCACTGCTACCCTATTGTTCATCAATTTGCTCGAGAAGGCACCAGTAATATCTCCATTGTAAGACTTGTTGGTACTGTTTTTGGCATATGGAAGTATTTTGAGTAAAGTAAAGCTTTTTGTACCAACTATTCTGAGATGAACATTTTATGTGTCTGAAATAAGGATAAAGCTTTTTTTTTCTTATTGTTTTGTCTTGATTTGGGGGATTTTCTAGCCACCCAGGTGTGCTCAGGAATCAGTGCAGAGGGAACCACATGTACTTGGGATGCAGGGAAGTATGAAACATGCAAGACAAGGGCCTAGCACCTGTACTATCTCTCTGTACCTGATATCAAGATGAATTTGACCTTCAATTGTTGATGATATTTATGTATCAATAAACTGTGAGCTGTCTTATAAGAATGCTCATTAAGCTTGTTCAAATGTGTTGTTTTTCATCACATGGTCATTCCTTCAACTGAGTTATGGACAATGATTATAGAATGTTCTGTATTTGTCATTCATTTTTTCCTTAGAAAGATCACTGTATAATTCAGCATCAACACAAAAATGTTATTATCTTCAAGGAAAAATAAGGAATTGGTGGTAAGAATCACATTACAAATGCTCAAGCTAATATTTATTTGTTGGAACAATTACTACAGCTCTGTTTTCTTCCATAAGATCTGCTATTTTTTATAGCTGTGCTTCTTATAATGTCAACGAGAGATCAACTGAGTAAACATCAACAGAGATCTGTTTAGAATTGTCAGCCCATCTTAGATTTAGTGAAGAATAATATCAATTGCATCAAAATCTCCATGAAATTTCTTTGCACTTTAAAATGTGGAAAGCACAGTTTTATAGTATCAAGCAAAGTTCCCCAAAGCTTGAAGCTGTTTTATATTTTTCTTATTAAGCTATTTGCCTCTTATGTTCTAAGCAAAGAAATTTTGCTGGAGAAAGTAACTTAGAATAGATTAAAAAACTTCACAGCAACAAGAAATTGTGTGACTGATTCCTAAGATAACCATACTGATTAATAATCTATATCTATAATAATTTTAAAATTATTGTCAATAATCTTTAATAAGCAATAGACTTCAGTGATAATTAATATATTATGCTTACTTTAACTTTTTTTTATTTTTCAGGCCATGTAAATTATAATTGTCTTACCATAGGTAGAACATTGGTCTTGATGAGTTATAGGCAGTAATACAAGCTTGGGTTCATAAGTCCATCAGAGAAAATGAGTGCCATAGTTCTTATACATTCACGTATCTATGCATGAAATAACTGAGTGAGTGATACAGGAAATGACTAATTCTAGAAGGGGGAAAATATTACCATTACCAATTTAGCTCGCCTACAATCCCCTCTTGGAACAAGAGGAATAGTGATATAGAATCGGGATCTTTCACCTCTATTGTTCCATAATAACATGAAGAAACATAGAAAAAAACCGCCACACCCAGAAAATGAAGAGATTCCAGAAACCTCAATACTTGTCACCCACAAATACAACCTCCTCCCAGGTAAAGAATTCAGAGAAGAAATTGTCAAGATGGTCAAGGAACTCAAAGCAAACATGGAACGGACAGCCAATAACTAAGGGAGGATATCAACACAACCATGGAACGAACAATCAATAAACTAAGGGAGGATATGAACACAGCCTTGGAATGGACCACCAACAAAATACAGGAAGAAAAGAGAGCAGAATTTTCAAACCTACGAACAGAAGTCACACAATTAAAGGAATCAGTAGATGAGATAAAAAGCTCAGTAGTAACCCTCAACAGTAGAATGACTGTAGCAGAAGTCAGAATCAGTGAGTTTGAAGATGACCTGCACAAAGCTTGCAAACAACAACAAATAATGGCAAAACGACCTCAAGATGGCTCTAGGATGAATCAGAGTCCTAGGGGACGACCTCAAAAGGAAAAACATAAGAATCATGGGAGTACCAGAAGCACAGGGAACTAATCCCAATGAAAAAAACACAGTTAAAGACATCATTGCTAAGAAATTCCCAGAGCTGGAGAATGCAGGCATCCAGATCCAAGGAGCCCTAAGGGTGCCAGCTAAAAGGGACTCCAACAAAAAAACTCCGAGGCATATCATAGTCACAATGATGGATGCCGCGGATAGAGACACAATACTGCAAGCAGCAAGGTCAAAGAAGGAAATCACATACAAAGGATCACCCCTTAGATTTACAGCAGACCTATCAGAAGAAAACCTCCAAGCCCGTAGACAATGTTGGGATATAGTGAAAAAGCTCAATGAAATGAACGTCTCACCAAGATTACTCTATCCAGCTGAACTCTCACTTAAATTCGCAGGAACCATACACTAATTCACAGATAAACAACAAATCAGGAACTTCATAGACTCAAAACCAAACCTAAAAGAATGTCTAAAGGGGCTGCTGTAAGACAAAGAAAAATCCTAACAAGAACAACAAACCCTACAGAAAGATGGCACATAATCCCATGACAATAATCTCTCTCAATGCCAATGGGCTAAATGCATCAATAAAGAGACACAGAGTAGCAAAATGGATTCGGAAACTAAACCCAACTTTCTGCTGCCTACAAGAAACACACCTGGATAGTCAGAGCAAACACAGGCTCAAAGTCAAAGGATGGAAAACAATCCTACAAGCGAACAACTCCCTCAAAAAAGCTGGGGTGGCCATATTAGTATCTAACAACATAGATTTCAGGCTGAAAAAGATTAGAAGGGAGAGTGACAGACGGTCATTTTCTATTCATCAAGGGATGTGAAAAACAGGAAGAAATCACACTCTTAAATGTATACGCACCTAACGAGCGACCAGCTAAATACCTAAAGCAACTCCTAACAAACTTTAAGGAGGACATCAATAGCACCACAATAGTAGTCAGAGACTTCAACACGGCTTTATCACCTCTGGATAAATCAACAAGAACAAAACTCAACAAGGAAACAATGGCACTGAAGGAAGAAATAGAAGAGAGAGGGCTTATGGACCTATACAGGGCTTTACACCCCCAAAAGAAAGAATTTTTTCTCCAGTGCACACGGATCATTCTCCAAAATCGACCACGTGCTGGGTCACAAAACATACCTCAACAGAATCAACAAGATAGAAATTGTATCAACCATCTTCTCGGACCATGATGCACTGAAAATAGAAACTAAGCACACACAGACATGGAGCACCAGATCAAAAACCTGGAAATTAAAAAAGTCCCTGTTGAACAAATATTGGATCAAAAAGGAAATCAAAGAAGAGATCAAAAGATACCTCGAAACAAATGAGAATGAAGACACAAGCTAACAGAACCTATGGGACGCTGCTAAAGCTGTGTTAAGGGGGAAATTTATAGCCCTGCAAGCATTCCTCAGGAGGGAGGAAAGGGCCTACATAGAGAGCTTGACTTCACAGCTCAAGATCTTAGAAAAGGACCAGCAAAAGGAACCTAAGCCAGACAGAAGGAAAGAAATAATAAAATTTAGAGCAGAAATTAACCATAGGGAAACCCAAAAGAAAATCAGAAAGATCAATAAAACAAAAAGCTGGTTCTTTGAGAAAATAAACAAGATTGACAAACCGCTAGCAAGACTCACAAAGAAAGAAAGAGAGAGAAACTTAATAAACCGAATCAGAAATGAAAAGGGGGATATCACAACAGAAACCAATAAAATTCAAAAGATCATCAGAGACTACTTTGAAAATCTCTATGCCATTAAACAAGAGAACCTAAAAGAAATGGACAAATTCCTTGATTCCTACAATTTCCCAAAACTGAATCAAGATGACTTGGAATACCTGAATAGACCCATTAATATCAAGGAAATTGAAACTGTTATCAGATGTCTTCCCAAAAACAAAAGCCCAGGCCGGGATGGATTCACTAGTGAATTCGTCCAAATATTTAAAGAGACCTGTTGCCAGTTCTTTTCAACTTATTCAAGGAAATTGAAGAAACAGGGACTCTAACAAACAGTTTCTATGAAGCTCATATATCCCTAATACCAAAGGCAAACAAAGATACCACAAACAAAGAAAACTACAGGCCAATATCCCTAATGAACATGGATGCGAAGATTCTCAACAAAATACTAGCAAATTGAATCCAACAACTCATTAAAAAAATCATGCATCATGATCAAGTAGGATTCATCCCGGGGATGCAAGAATGGTTTAACATTCGGAAATCAATCGACATAATCCATCACATCAACAAAAGTAAAAATAAAAACCATATAATCATTTCAATAGATGCAGAGATAGCATTTGACAAGATCCAACACTGATTTATGATGAAAACTCTCAACAAAATAGGCTTAGAAGTAACTTTCTTCAAGATAGTCAAAGCAATCTACCACAAACCCATGGGAAGCATTATCCTTAATGGAGAAACACTAAAGGCCTTCCCTCTAAGATCAGGGACAAGACAAGGATGCCCACTCTCACCACTTCTGTTCAACATAGTACTGGAAGTACTTGCAATAGCAATTAGGCAAGAAAGAGAAATTAAGGGTATACAGATAGGAAAGGAAGAAATCATGCTCTCACTATTTACAGATGACATGATTCTATACCTAGAGAATCCTAAAACCTCCACTAAGAAACTCCTAGAAACAATAGACTTGTACAGCAAATTTGCAGGCTATAAAATCAATACCCAAAAATCCATGGCCTTCCTATACGCAAATAGCGAGTCAGAGGAAAGTGACATTAAAAAAAAAATCCCATTCACAATTGTGCCCCAGAAGATCAAGTACCTAGGAATCAGCCTAACTAAGGAAGTAAAGGATCTCTACAAGGAAAACTACAAAACACTACTCAATGAAATAAAAGAGGACACGAGGAAATGGAAACTTATTCCCTGCTCATGGATAGGAAGACTTAACATTGTCAAAATGGCAATACTGCCCAAAGCACTATACATATTCAATGCGATCCCTATAAGGATACCCATGAAATTCTTCAAAGAAATGGGTCAAACACTCCTGAAATTCATATGGAACAATAAACACCCACGAATAGCCAAAGCAATTCTTGGGAAAAAGACGATGGAAAGCATCACCCTCTGCAACTTCAAACTTCAAACAAAGCAGTAACAATTAAAACAGCATGGTACTGGAACAAAGGCAGAGCCGCTGATCAATGGAACAGGGTGGAATATCCCTACATGCGACCCAAAACATATGATCACCTGATCCTTGATAAGAGGGCAAGAAATGTGAAATGGAACAAGGAAAAAATGGGCTTAGACATCAACCTAACGCCATGCACAAAAGTCGGATCAAAATGGATTAAAGACCTCAACATCAGACCACAATCCATAAGGTACATCGAAGACAAGGTCAGCTAAACTCTTCATGATATTTAAGCTAAAGGTATCTTCAAAGATGACATGGAACTAAGGAATCAAGTAGAAACAGAGATAAACAAATGGGACTATATTAAACTAAAAAGCTTCTGCACCGCAAAAGACACAGTGACCAGAATTCAAAGGCAATTTACAGAATGGGAAAGGATATTCACCCAATACCCATCCGATAAAGGATTGATAGCAAGGGTATATAAAGCACTGGTTGACCTCTACAAAAAGAAAACACCCAACCCCATCAAAAAATGGGGCAAAGAAATAAACAGAAACTTTCTCAAGGAAGAAATATGAATGGCTAAAAGGCACATGAAAAAATACTCTTCATCACTAATCATCAGGGAGATGCAGACCAAAACAACTATGAGATACCACCTCACACCATAGAGACTGGCTCATATCCAAAAGAACAGAAACAACCGCTTTTGGCATGGATGTGGGGGGAAAGGAACCCTCCTACACTGCTGGTGGGAATGTCAACTGGTTCAGCCCTTTTGGAAAACAACATGGTCAATTCTCAAAAAATTAGAAATTGAGCTTCCATTTGACCCAGCAATACCACTCCTGGGGATATACCCTGGAGAAGCAAAAAAATATAGTCAAAATGACATCTGCACCTGTATGTTTATCGCAGCACAGTTTACAATAGCCAGAATCTGGAAAATAACTGAATGCCCAAGAACAGATGACTGGCTAAAAAATCTTTGGTACATCTACACAATGGAATACTATGCAGCTGTTAGAAAGCATGAAGTCATGAAATTTGCATATAAGTGGATCAACATGGAAAGTATCATGTTGAGTGAAATGAGTCAGAAAGAAAGAGACAGACACAGAAAGATTGCACTCATATGTGGAATATAAAGTAGCAGAGAGGTACGAGCTATCAATGATGCAACCTCTGGCAGAAAGCCCTCTGGACTTAGTCACTAAAATACAGAAATCTAGAACCTCACAGCCGCTACTGTGGCCACATGACCTCATATCTCCTCATTTGCAGCAGTGGAAAACAAATTATCAAATGCTTCTTTTCCAGAACGTCCGACTCTGGGGGGGGAACTCCAAACAATAATAGTGAGTTTTTTTGTTCGTATGTAATCAAAGTAAAGAGAAAGTAAAGTGAAATTTACCAACTACACAGGCAGGTGGGGGATCGGGGGGTGGGGGTGAGTGGGTGGGAGGTTTACTGCGGTTCTTGGTGGTGGAATACATGCACTGGTGGAGGGATGGGTGTTCAAGCAATATGTAACTGAGACTTAAGCCTGAAAGCTTTGTACCTTTCAACATGGTGATTCAATAAAAAAAAAAATTCCTGATAAATTTATATTTCTGTTCTCAATCGACAGTTATTATTTTCTATTGCCATAATGACTTAAAACTACACAACAACAAAGAAATCACACCTTGACTGAAGCAAGCACTCTGCATAACAAATATGGAATGACCACCTAGAGTAATATGCAAATTACCTTTCTAAAGGTTTCCCATTGGATTAACTGCTTGAAAACTGAAATCTGGACTCTTTGGATCCATAAAAAAGGTGAAAATTATTTCTGAAAATAAGTCCTTAAAAGAAATGTCAGTTATTCTATCAAACCTCACCAGTGTGCTCAAGAAAACCTGAGCAGCTGAGTCACTGGAAATCTTTTTTAAAAAAAAATTCAGAATCTCATGCTGCACTCTGAACCTTCTGAGTTCAATTCTTCATGGTAATAAATTCTTAGGCACATTTTAAAGTTGGAAGCATACTGGGAACCTATTTCCGATCCTGAACTCTGATTCTGCTTGTATAGTACCATTTGAGATTCTGCAAAATGCATCGTGACCCCTATACCTTTTCTTCAAAGTAGACACAATTCACAGAATTCTCAAAAAGAATGGATTTGACTAGAATAATGACTAGAATTTAGAACAGAAAGTAATCTCAGCTTTACATACTTTCAACCCCCATGAACATTTCACTTTATGTTTTTATGAGTTTCTGAGTTCTACAGTTTCTTTTTTTTCTATACAAATGACAAATTATGTGCAGTAAATGAATACATTCATCCTTTTGTACCCAGTCTTCAACTGACAGTTTCTCAATGTTATTTTTGCTTTTACAGACTTGCAGGGATCATGCTGCTTTGTTCTCTACAGGAGTTAAAATAAAATATTAGTAATTATGCGTATTTAATTTTCAAAATGCCAAGTGATTATTCACAGCATTTATAAAAAATGGAAATTATTTTAGATATTCATAAAATGCTTCCTTAATATAAGAGTTTTAGGTCTGAAGTTGTATTATTATTATGGATAATTTCATTACAATGATAATTATGAATAGGGGATTCATTAACATGTCTTTTCTTTTTCCTCTTTTCCAGATGCAAGACAAAGGTTTACCCTGATGAACTTCCGAACACAAGTGTCGTCATTGTGTTTCATAATGAAGCTTGGAGCACTCTTCTCAGAACAGTTTATAGTGTTATAAATCGTTCCCCACACTATCTGCTTTCTGAGGTCATTTTGGTAGATGATGCCAGTGAAAGAGGTATATATATTGTACAGAGTGCGTAGGAGTGAGTGTTTGTGTGTGTGTGTGTGTGTGTGTGTGTGCCTGTGTGTCTGTGTCTGTGTGTAGGAGAATTTAAGCTATATCCAGCTATGCTCAGGGATTACTCCTGCTCTTTTTATCAGGGATTGGTCTTGGCAATGCTGGGGTTACCATATGAGATACATACCTTAAATCAAAACAGTGTCTGTGCATACAAAGCCAGCACCTTACCCCAGTACTACTCAGCCATACTTGTCTATATTTTTAATTACAAAACTCCATTTTAGTCAAACAGGTAGCAGGGCAGTGTTTTGTAGTATCCTTATAAACTGTATGCACCCAGAAAATACCTTGGATTTATCATCAATATGTACATACCCAATCAATGACAACTTTGAGGTTCTTTGAGGTTCTTTTTGTTTGTTTGATTGGTTTGTGAGCACACCTGACAGTGTTCAGAGTGTACTCCTGCCTCTGCACTTAGATTTCACTCCCAGAGGGGTTGGGAAACATATAGAGGGCCACAGATTAGCTACATAATAGGCAAGGATCCCAGCCACTATACTGTGAAATTCTTAATATCATTCGGTTCTTACTAATCAACACATGCAGTAAATTGACCTGCAAAAATGTGGTTCTTCTACAAACTCAGTAGAGCATATGATTGACAGTTCTGTGACTTTGTGGATACTTGTCTCCTCCCCACTCCCTTTAATTCAGATATTCGTAAAATTGCTGCATTTACCTGTGTATCCACTGTCTAAATTAGGGTCTGGTATATGTCCTATTTATCCTCATCCTATGTATCCTCATCCTTATCAGCAGAGGTTATAATATACTGTACTTTAGTGTTAGATGAAATTCCCTTTTTTTATTTTTTACCAAATGCAAAAAAAAATCTTACTAATTGGCTATTAATTGTTGAAGTCCATCTGGGCAGAGGTTCCACTAATAGGTTTTAAAACAGTTTAAACACTTTCTCATAAATTCTTGGTGCATGTTACAGATTTTCTCAAGTTGACATTAGAGAATTATGTGAAAAATCTAGAAGTGCCAGTGAAAATTATTAGAATGGAAGAACGCTCTGGGTTAATACGTGCCCGCCTTCGAGGAGCAGCTGCTTCAAAAGGGCAGGTCATCACTTTTCTGGATGCACACTGTGAATGCACATTAGGATGGCTGGAGCCCTTGCTGGCAAGAATAAAGGAAGACAGGTGAGAATTCATGCGTTATGTCTATGTAGGTTATGACTGAGCCCTTTTAGGCCCATTCCCAATTTTCCATCAGAAGTTCTCTTTCAGGCTGCTGTTTTGAGGATGCTTATTTCCTGAGTAAAAAAGTAAATGGATCTACCCCAGATCTCCCATTCTTATTTAACAAAGACATTGGTTTATTGGTGCTGATTGTAAATGTTTGATTAAGAAATACAGTAGAAGGGGTTGGAGAGATTGTCTAGCAGGCAAGGTGATGGCCGTGCATGCAGCTTATCCAGGTTTGATCCCCTGCACACCCTGGGGTTCCTTGAGCTCTGCCAAGAGTGAGCCCCAAGGGCAGAGGCAGGAGGAATCCCTGAGCACTGCCAGATATGACACAAATAAAAAATAATATCTTGTCCTGGTTATAAGTTCTAAAGTTGCCCCCCACCCATAAAGTAAAGAAAACAGATATGATAGATCTGTGTTGAATATTTACTTTGAGGTGAATTAGATCAATCCAATATGGATTAATAAATTTTTATAGCATATATATATATATTCAATGTTTCTCCTTGTATTCTCACAATCACCCTGTGAGGCAGGTGATACAGATGTTCTGAGTTATAACTAATAACAGAGAAAAACAAAGAAATAATTGCACTTTTTATTGGTAGTGATGGGAGCAAACAATTTTTCTATTCCCACAACAGTACTGTTTGTATGAGTCCATTGCCTTTTGAAGATCCTAAAAATAAATACAGTCACATACCCCACTAAAATGAAATCTTGATCTGAAATATAAGAGCTCAACCATAAACTGTTCAATTATTTAAACAGTAATGTCACCTTGCATTTACAAATCATGATATCTGCAAAACTAAATAACACTGTTAAAATTAGGAGCTCTCATAGCTGCGTGCAGTTTTTTCTAATGATGATGCTATAAAGAAAATGGCTATTTTGCAGAAACTCATAAGCATTGTCCATAAATAACTATAATTCCTAAGCACCTAATGAAGACAGCTAATATTGAGCTTTGCCTGCTAAAATAACAGAGCACTGCACACCACCTCTCTTGCATGGTCATTTCACTTACACTACAAAGGTCTTTTAGTATTGAAGTTTTTAATTAAGCATCCATGACAAGGGCTGCTTAGTGTGAGCTCATTCAACTCTGTCAAATAAGTGGCAGGATTTAGTACTTACCAGGGAGATAGATGGATGGAAGTTGTCAGTAAAATTAACCATAGCTGGTGAAGAAAGCAGTAGGAATCTTTTAGTCAGATAAGTGTAGTACACAGCAAATAGCATTTTTCCCACTCTGTATATTGTTCAGTACCCACAGGAGGGTCAGATTGGCAAAAGCAAAATGAACTTAGAGCATATTAAATGCATTTAGTGGCAAGTTTTTATACATTATGCCACTGGTTTAAATATGTATATCTCATATAGCAGTGCATTTTTAATATAACATTTTTTTTCAATATTGGCATGCTTAGATCATTTATTTCTTTGCATGCCAGCATACTTAGATTGTGTTTGCAGCATAAACAGCTGTAATATCTTGTCCTGGTTATAAGTTCTAAAGTTGCCCAAACTAGACAATAAAACCCTCTTCAGAGTAATTAGATCTAATTTCATCTCCAAGCAAATGAAATCAGTAAATTAAATGAATATGGTGATTTTGTTGGGAACAGAGCCACCAAGAAGCTTATGTAATGGTATTTGTTTGTGGGAAGGAGACAGAACCAGGGAGCAGAAGTCATAGTCCCATCCAGTGTGTGATTGGCCCCTCCTGTTTGGCCCCTCTGACCTCACAGATGAAGAAACCCAGGAAGCTTGCACAAATACCTATAGGGTGTGGACAGTGTGTCCCAAAATGCAGTGAGAAAGCTGTAGCTGATCTGCACTTTGTGGGAATTCACCCTAACCACTGGAATATTCGGGGAGAACTGTGCTTTCTGAGTCTAGAGCAAGGCTTTTGCTCTTCATCTGGAAGTTATATTAACAGGGGGAAGGGAAAAGCATTCAAAAGGGGATACAGAGATTTCCAGAGAGAGAAGAGAGCCCCAATTAAAAGCAAGGGATTACACATTTAAACTTGGGATGTTGGGATCCCACCCAGAATGGGAGTGCCTGATGCTTGCCTTTGCAAAGTTGACTACATAGCTTTTCCAGACTGCTCTCTACCTAGGGGATTTTGTTAAAAGAAATCTTCACTAGGACTTTGGCAACAGAAATGGGCTTTGAAATTTGAGTGGTCTTCTTTTTTTCAGTCTGATCAAAGCCTTTTGCTATTCCTGAAGTTTCTCTGAGGGAATTCAGTGTTCCTGTTGGGCTGTTGTTATTCAATTCTTATGGGACTTTGTTCTTGTGATACATCTCTAGAGGAGGTTCTGCCTTTGTGACTTTGAGGACAGCCAGAGGGCAAGGGACAATAACTTCTTTTCAGATCATATCTTAATTTTATTACTTCCTGAAACTCATTGCCAAGCACCTCCTTCCCTGATGACCTACTTAAGTTAGAAAATCATGTTGATATCAGAGAAGACCTAACTTTACTCTTTATCATGTGCTCATCTTGTGGCTATGGATAGCCAGCAACCAATCCTTGTGTTTCTTACTATATAAGACTAAATTGCTCTTCTTAGTAATTATCAGGAAACTTGGGGAGAAAATGTTTTATCACTTGCAAATCTTGGAAAATACACAGCACACTGAGGGTTCCCATAGTAACTGTCAGTGAATTTAACACAAAAGAGCATGAAATTAAAGCACAGGAAGAGAACATCTTAAGTGGCCTAAATGATTAATTACTGAAAATAATCAAAAAGGTTGAGTCCTTGAGGTGAGATCCTTAATTGACATTGTGTTTCCTTGACTCACATGAGGGGGTTGGAGGTGTCTCCCAAGCAATGCTCAGAAGGATCTGGCTCAGGATCTCAGGGCCACTCCCTACCGTATTCAACCAATTGAACTGGAATGTTCAATGCTAGAGCACAAGGATGCAGCATTGTTCAGTCCCTGTGGTGCTGGGGACTGTTGGACCCATCCATTGTAACAGTTCCATTTGTACCCCAAATCCCTATGCTGACACCCTAAACTCTTTTTTTTCTTTTTGGGTCACACCCGGCGATACTCAGGGGTTACTCTTGTCTCTGCACTCTGCTCTCCTGGTGGTGCTCAGGGGACCATATAGCATGCTGGGAATCAAACCCAGGTTGGCCATGTGCAAGGCAAATACCCTACCTGCTGTGCTACCACTGCAGCTCCTGACACCCTAAGCTCTAAAAAAGAGCTTATTAAATTTTAATAAGAATTTTATTTTATTGAATCACCATGTGGAAAATTACAATGCTTTCAGGCTTAAGTCTTAGTCATACAATGCTGAAACAACCATCCCTTCACCAGTGTCCATATCCCACCACCAAAAAAAAAAAAATAAAACAGAGTACACCTCCCATCCCGCCCACCCCCACACCCCCCACCCTGTCTTGTAACTGATAAATTTCACTTTACTTTCTATTTACTTTGGTTACATTCAATATTTCAACACTAACCTCACCATTATTGTTAGGAGCACCCCACTAGAGTCAGACCTATTGTGAAGAGAAATGAGGTCGCATGACCGTGGTAGTGGCCACATGGTTTTGGATTTCTGAACTTTAACAACTAAGTCTAGGGAAATTTATTCTGGATGTTGGATCATTGCAAGCTTGTAAACCCCATCTGTGGTCGTCATAATATGGCAGTCCCCACGCCCTTCATCCCCAGGAAGGGAGAGGCGAGAGAGAGAAATACCTTTCCCCTCCTGGGCGGGCATGGGGTCGAGGCTTAGTTCTCAGGCTGGAGACATTCTGCAAGTAGCTGCCCATGTCAAAAGTGGTTTAGCTGGGTCTGGATTCACACTCGTGCAGCTGCGGAGGGGCCACACACGCGTGCGGCCCCCGGGATCACATCTCGGCAGTCACACCCTAAGCTCTTATGAAATCATTTTAAAACATTCAAAGGGGATGCCTCTTTGAAGTAGATATATGGTCAATCAAAGCTTAAATAAGGCACTTATCTTAAAAAAAAGAAAAAAAGGAAAAAAGAAAATAACTTGTCAGCGTTTACACTACAGTAAAATATTAGAATCAGTTGCAATGAGCAATTGAAATGTCAGTGCTAGGAAACCAGAAAAAATAATGTTCTTTTGGGGCTGGAGCAATAGCACAGCGGGTAGAGCGTTTGCCTTGCACGCAGTCGACCCGGGTTCGATTCCCAGCATCCCATAGGGTCCCCTGAGCATCGCCAGGAGTGATTCCTGAGTGCAGAGCCAGGAGTAACCCCTGTGCATCGCCAGGTGTGACCCAAAAAGCAAAAAAAAATGTTCTTTTGTTTTCTTTATCTGTAGGCTATTCAACTACATATTTGTATATTTACCATTATCAAATAGAATAAAAAATGAGGCCTAATCTTGAAAATTAGCTACAATAAATGCAAACTTAGATAGATATGATTATTTCCTCTAAGATGCCAGAAGGTTAATCCTAAAATAAAATACATAAAACAATAGTAGGGGAACTGGAGAAAGAATAACATGAATTAAAAAGAATACATATAATTACTCTTTCACATTGTGAGTCTCACTGAAAGTCTAAATTATTTTATTCCACTGCTCTATAACGGACCTTCTTTATCCATTTCACCCACCATCTCACTTCGTTCCCCTCTGTTCACCATTGAGGTGACTTCCTTTTTGTTTTGTTTTTTACTAGCTTTGTTTTATTTTCCACATGAGTAAAATTGGTCTTTCTCCTGGTTTGCTTATTTCAGTTAACTAAAACGAACATTTTCCTTACATTAAATAAATCGATAAATATTTATTTATTTATGTGCTCCATATGCTCCACATATTTTCTCATGTGCTCCATCAAGATTAGCAGATCTTCTCGTTATTTCCTTTATTAAGAAAAATGGGCATAAGGATAATGCTCTGGAATTTGAAGTTGCGGATCTTTTCCCTATTTGAAATATGTCATTCTTACTATAAATACATGCTGAGTTCTATGACAGTTCACTTAGAAATTTGTTTCACAGAAAACATACCTATTATGAGCATGGTTTATATTGTTGATGAGTTTTTTGTTTGTTCTGGGGCCACCCCTAGTGTGTCCCAGGGTCTCTCCTGACTACACTGAAGAATTATTCCTGGCTGTGTTGGGAACCAGCTGGGATGCCTCGGTAGAACCCAAGTCCTCAGCATGCAAAGCAAACTACTGCACTGTGGTTCCAGCCCCATTTATTGTTAAATTTTGTTTTTCCTGGTAGGTATTTTTCCTCATAGAATTTTTTTCAAAACTGCCTCTTAAGATTGGGACAGTTTAAATTTGGGACACATACCAAATGTATTTGCCATTATCCATTTTCTAATTCCTGCATTATATTGCATTCCAGTGGACTGTAATTAAAATGATGCATAATATGAATGTCTATTACTAATCATGCTGTGGATGGGACATTTATGAATTACAGATTATTCTCATCCTGCTGAGTTAATACATAGAACTCATTTGAAAATCAGCTTAAAGATCAATTAGTGAATTTGATTAGATTATGTGTGAGAGTATAAAATAGAATGCAGGAAGTAGTAAAAGGAAATAATTTTATAGAACAAAAGAATGAATGAAAATATAAAGCCTTTGTATAAACTGCTTTTAAATTTTCCTGCAGGAAAACAGTTGTATGTCCCATCATTGATGTGATTAGTGATGATACCTTTGAATATATGGCTGGGTCAGACATGACTTATGGGGGTTTTAACTGGAAACTTAATTTCCGATGGTATCCTGTTCCCCAAAGAGAAATGGATAGACGGAAAGGAGACAGAACATTACCTGTAAGGTATGTGGACCAAATCTTCTAAAAGATAGCATTTCTATTCATTTATAATCAAAGCACTAAAAATGCTATATTGTGATTTATATATATTTTAAAGCCATATACATTTATTATATACACTAGTATGATACCTTCTATTCCATTTTCTAAAAAATAATGACAAAGCTAAATCTAATTGAAATTAGTAGAGGCAAACTTAAGTATTCGAAGTGCGATAATTTTTTTTTAATTTGAGTGTTTGGATATTTAAAATACATTTATTTTAACTCTTCTATGTAATCTATATATTCTAGTCTTTGCAGTTGAGGTAGATAGTTATCTAAATGAATGTGTGTTACAATAGAGCTATTTATAAACTAAAATAGAAGAATTTTGGGTAAGTATTCTAAATTTACAAAACTTAAATAAGAGTATTATTTATAAATGAAAAATTCATTTGTAAAATCAAAATCTACTAGCAATTATGAATAATTTATCATTTACTTAATTTATTTATCAAACATACGACTCAGTGGTAGAGCATATACCTCACATGTGTGAGTCCCTGGTTTCTATTTCTGGCATCAAAGAAGAAAAAAAATTAAACTTTTACTTTAATAAATCATTTATATGTCATTAATCTGCAACTAAAAATCATTGTATGCACAATTTCTAAACCAGTAACTATATTTTGGCTCAATTTGCTCTTTAAAGATAAATTTAGCAAATTGATTTTTGGAATAATGACTAACATTCTAATTTTTGGGATGTGGTGTGGCCCCTCAATCAGTGCTCTATGGCCTGGAGGCCACTTCCTGCAGTACCCAGTCAACACATATGGAGGTTCAGTGCTTGGACCCACAGATGAGGTGCTATTTGGATGCTTAAGCAGTGCTGCTCAGGCCTCCCTCATGGACATGCCAAACAATTCTGGATCAGGAGGGCATGTGATGCCAACCCAGTATGGAACATGCATTTCGGTGCAAGCAACACATGAACCTCAAACTCTGTGATCTCTTTTGTGCCTAAGATCCTAAGGTTCTAAAGCAACATACCTAATTGCATAATCAACGTAAGAATGCCTCCTAAATACTGAAGTAATGATATCTTTTGTCAAGTCTAATTTTTATGTTGGATTAATAAAATCTAGTTCTAAAAGTCAGTTAATCATTGTGAGCAGTTATAATTGTTATTAAATAGTTGAAAATTGAGGTTTTAACATCTCTTAAGTACATATTATAAGGAGAAAGATAAAATGTCATTCTAGACAGTTGTATAACACAGCTGAAATTATAATATTAGTAGTTAAGGTGTAAATTGGGAGTTTTTTTAAATCTTACTAGAACCTATACTTTCAGCAACTCTTCTTGATTCTCGCATTACCAAGAATCCAGGATCAATATAATTGTTTATAGGAGATCCCTAGATCATGGTATCATTTTACACTGCCTGATTTTAAAGCTTCATGTGCCAACATAAGGAATCTCTAAATACTTTATGAATACGCAAAATAAAGATAGTTTATTTATTTGAAGATAAAGTGTAAAAGGATGTCTTTGTATTCATTTTTTAGTGACACTGGCAAAAGATATGCTGAATTTTATTTTCTCACTGAGTCAGAAGGTAATTAAAAGGAACATTTATAGTAATATATATCTGATCTCATTTATAAACATAAGATCTAAATAGAAATTGAGTGCTCTTTTTAATCTTTCACTGAACAAAGCAAAAAGTGAACTGTGAAGTTTCCAGTTATTCAATTTGCTCAAAACATTTTTTTTTTTAACACAGGACTACACACATCCAAGGCAAGCGTTCTGTCACTGAGTTACATCCCTGGTCCCAATGTGCTCTATTTTAATCACATTTTTGCAGTTTATTAAAGTACAATGGAGAGCTAATAAAACTCTAAGAATATTTTATTCATTTCTCTTAATAATTGTTTAGTACTATACTTTCAAAAATGTTGATGGAACTGAAGCAGGAGAAACCTGTCTTTGCTGAAGTTTGGAGATTTTTATGGCAAAAGGTTAATTAATTCATTGGCTGTGTTGTAATAGCCTGCAGGTAATTTTCATCAGCAGAGCTGTAATGTGACTTTCTTTGTACTTTTAATCTATTACACGAAGATGTGATCATTTTTCTCACATTCGTACAAACAGATAAATCATTCTAGGTGTTGAAGACAATTTTTTTCCAACTTGATTAGCAGAATTCTGAATAGCTAAAGTGATTAAAATTAGTTTGAAATTTTGGTTTCTGTGGCCATAAACTTGATTTTAAATGTCAATTAAGATAGAACTTTCTAGTAACTCTAATTGGATAGTCATCATTTAAAAATATAATTGTGCATCTGCATACATAGAGAACAACTTGAACTTGTGACCTAACCATAGATAAACCATATTTAAAGTTTATAATGGTTTTACATATTATACTGTTGTCTGCTTCTGGGCTTAACATACTTTTATTTTTATAATAATTGAGCTTGTGAAATACCTTGTTAAGTTACAAATATGGGAAAGTAGTACACATAATCCGGAGTGTTTAGATTTTTTTTATCAATACACTATCCTTGACATTTTAGTGGTGAAATTTTGACTCCATAATATCTTAAATTACCGTGGTTCTGCATTTATTATGAATGCCTCATCGAATGTTCATACATATTCTTTTCTTTCTACTACAAATGTAATTTCATAGAAGAAACAAACTGATTTGTGAGGGTCTGGGTTTTATTTCAAGGCTTTGTAATAAGGATATCACCCAATCTTATCAACTATAGAGTGGAAAATTATATCCCACTCTTGATTAACACATGAAGTGCTCTAAAATGTTAACTGAGAAATAAATTTAAAAGGAGTTATTTTAAATTGCTCTTTGACTATGTAAGTAACATATATTCTTTGTCAAATAATGTGCAAGTGTCTAAAATAATAAAGAAACAGAACACCAATGAACCACCTCTTAACCATTTGAAATATTTCTTTACAGATGCATTTTTTCTATTAATTAAAAGTTGAAAGCCAAGTATTTTCTATTCCATTCATTGTTTTAAAACTAAAAATTTTTCATTAAACTTGTATTTCAATACTTACTTTATTTGTCTATTTTTATAATCTAACATCATTTAATAATTTATTAGTTTTTATTTGGGAGGAAGAGAGATAGTACAGGAATTAAGGGGTATATTTTGCATATAAGTGACCCCTGGGTGATTCCCAGCACCAAACTGTCCACTAAGTATTGCAGAATGCACCTCTGGTGATCCCTGAGCACCTTTTGGTATGGTCCTGCCCTAACACTGATGGGGTGGTCTGCCTGATCCCCAGAACCTCAGGGCTAGAGCAGCACTGCATCCAAGCTCTTTTGCATTGATTTGCACAGATTTAGTTAGCCAAGAATCTAGGGAAATGGCCCTGGACAACTTTGAAAGAAAGATCTGAACTTTACAATGTTTACTTCTTCAACATTGTTGCCTACCCATGTTTAAATGTACTGCATATTAATTATGTGAGAGAGGAAAAAAGATGACCATGTCAGATGGAGTCGGTCAGTTTATAGTCTTTGGAAAGAATTGAATCTTTGTATGACTTTTCTTCCATGTACTCTAGAGGATAATTTCCAAGGCTTTTATAAAGCCTGTTGGGATCAGAGAAAATTGGAGGTAAGATAGAAAGAAACTATGATGCTTTGAATGTCATATTTATGTACTAAACTAACTTACTTACTTAACTAAAGTTTTCCAAGTGTCTGATTCCAGCTAACCCCATAGTGGTGTTCGAGTCTTCTTGAACATCAATGAAGGTAAAAGGAAAGATGAAATTTGCAGAGACACCTACTCGGAGGCTTGCAGGCTTATGCTGAGTGATAGATAGCACACACATGAGTGCTCAGGTGGTATATCTGGCTCAGAATACAAAGACAATCTACAGAGTGGGAAAGGATAGTCACCCAATACCCATCTGATAAGGGGTTGATATCAAGTGTATATAAGGCACTGGTTGAACTCTACAAGAAGAAAACATTCAACCCCATCAGAAAATGGGGCGAAGAAATGACAGAAACTTTCCCAAGGAAGAGATATGAATGGCCAAAAGGCACATGAAAAAATGCTCTTCATAACTAATCATCAGGGAGATGAAGATCAAAACAACTATGAGATACCACCTCACACCACAGAGACTGGCACACATCCAAAAGAACGAAAGCAATCACGGTTGACGAGGATGTGGGGAGAAAAGGACCCTTCTACACTGCTTGTGGGAATGCTGACTGGTTCAGCCCTTTTGGAAACCGATATGGACACTTCTTAAAATATTAGAAATTGAGCTCCCATTTGACCCAGTAATACCACTGCTGGGAATATATCCCAGTGAAGAATAAAGTATAGTTGAAATGACATCTACACTTATATGTTCATCAAAGCACTGTTTACAATAGCCAGAATCTGGAAAAAACCCGAATGCCCAGGACAGATGACTGGTTAAAGAAACTTTGATAAATCTATACAATGGAATACTATGCAGCTATTAGAAGAGATGAAGTCATGAACTTTGCATGTAAGTGGATCAACATGAAAAGTATCATGCTAAGTGAAATGAGTCAGAAAGAGAGAGACAGACATAGAAAAATTGCACTCATCTGTGGAATATAAAATAACAAAGTAGGAGAATAACACCCAAGAATAGTAGAAATAAGTACCAGGAGGTGGGCTCCATGGCTTGGAGCCGGCCTCACATGCTAGGGGAAAAGACAGCTCAGATAGAGAAGGGAACACCAAGTAAAATGTGGTTGGAGAACTCGCTCGGGAAGGGAGATGTGTGCTGAAAGTAGACTATGGATTGAACACAATGGCCACTCAATGCTCCTTTTGTAAACCACAACACCCAAAAGGAGAGAGAGAACAGAAGGGAATGCTCTGCCACAGAGGCATGGTGGGGTAGGTGGGATGAGGTTGGTGGGTGGGAGGGATACTGGGTTCATTGGTGGTAGAATGGGCACCGGTAGAGGGATTGGTTCTCAAACAGTGTATGAGGGAAGCACAAGCAAGAAAATATGTAAATCTGTAACTGTACCCTCATGGTGATTCACTAATTAAAAAATAAATAAAGTAATAAAAAAGTAACAGGTCCTGGATTTTTTTTTACAGAAAACTGCATTATCTTAACCAAACATTTGGTCGTTGAGTACCATGGTGTACAACATCCCACCAAACACTATACTTACCATTGGACTCTGCTCAAATTTATAAGCACATTCCTTTACTTAACTCTTAAATAAAATTGTATTATGTCTTTTCATCTTGTTCTTTTTATTGGCTATAGTGCACAGGTTAAGAAAGAAAGGAAAACAACTCACATCTAAATTGACTTTTATTTCCAAACCCCTAAACTGATCAATCAAATGAAGCCATAATAACTTCTGATTTTGAATAATCAAAATTATGTCATTATAGTATCTAAATTATCCATATCATAATATATAGAATAAAATGTGGCCAAATGCAAGGTGAGCACCCTACCCACTGTACTATCTCTCCAGCCTTTGCTGGTTTACACTTTCAAGCTGTGTTCTCCATTTAACACATAACTCTCTTTATGCTTTTTCCACAGTGGAGACCATGTTCTCTCTTGTACATGTATCCTTCTTTTTCTCATCCCCATGTCTTTCAATGTAAATTTCACTCAATAAGTAATAGCTTGCTTTACTTAAAATTTACTTGCCCCCAGTGCCATGTAATCTCACCAATGGTCAAGACCCAGAGACTATAAAACAAAGCTCCTAGAAGAGAGAGATGCAGCATCTTCTGCCCCTGCACCAGGCTGTCCACAGAGGCCCCTCACAGGGGGACGGATTGAGTCGCCCTCCTCACCCCAAGCAGAACCCCATTAGCCAAAAACCTCTAGAACCCAGCCACAGACATGCCCAAGGCCACTCTTCACACGCTCGGACAAGCCTCACCCATGAAGGAACTGTCAGAGTAACCCAGGTATACAGGACCCGTAGCTGAGATCTCCAAGCCTGCTCTGACGGAGACTGGGACTCTTCCACCCAGATTTCCAGTTTTCAGTAGCTTGGCAGCCACACCCACCCACATACTGCCCCCAGTGCCATGTAATCTCATCAACGGCCAAGATCCAGAGACTATAAAACAAAGTTCCCAGAAGAGAGCGATGCAGAATCTTGCACGGCAGAGCCTGGCAAGCTACCCATGGCATATTTGATATGCCAAAAACAGTAACAATAATGGGCCTCATTCCCCTGACCCTGACCATGACAGGGACGAATGGAGACATTACTGGCGCCTGCTCGAGCAAATCAATAAGCAACAGGATGACAGTGATACAGTGATATAATTTTTCATTGTAATGAAATACGAGAAATGTTATTAATAAGGGCTAAATACTAGTTAGTCTAGATATTATATTGTTTGATCATAGTTAACATCCTAAATCTTGGTCTCTCATCTCTCAAATCTTATTAGATCATTTTCTCCAAAGTCCTTGGCTTTTGCCAAGGAAAAACTAAATACAATTCTGATTTATCAAAGGTAACAAATATCAAGAATAAATTATTACATTTAATAATTCTGAAATAAATTTGAGGACAGCTAAAAATATAGGAAAACATAGTTATTAATTTGGAGCTTAAACTCAGTAAAAGTACATTCCCAGTTAACTGCCTCAACTACTCAAGTAAGTTTAGATCTGACTTGTTATGTATGGGAGAAGTGAGAGATCTTAATAGAATTTCTTAACAAGTCACTAATTGCTTTAGGGTATTTGAATAGCAATTAAAATTTAAACACATAATTAATTCAATTAGCTTGACCAAATTTGTAGGGATTTAAAAACTCTAAATTACTAAAATATTTATAATTACATTCTGAAATCAAAACTCATTTTTTTTTGGAAATAAATCTTTTCTTCTCTTTTGGAGGGGCTGGGGCACACCTGGTGATGTGCAGGGTTTCCTTAGGAAGGACTCTTGGCAAACTCAGGGAACAATATGGAATGCAGTGGCTAGGTCAACGCCCTATCTCTCTAACCCCCATTTTCCTCTTAAAATTAAAACTTAAAGTGCGTAGCAGTTGCTATGAACTGGTAGTACTCCAAGAATATTACATTCAGTGACGCATCGCAGGGTTCATTGTTAATAACATTGAGACATTGAGTTTAAGTGACTTGTTAAAGATCATAATGTGGGTGGACTTGAGATTTTAACCTTGTCAATTGAAGTAAAATCATATTCCTAAAAACTAAATTTGATTATTCCTAGTGTATCTTTATTTTTTACCTGTTTTTTTACATTCACGGCATGTATCTCCTATGAAATATAGGTTACGTTGCTCTAATGATATAACAGGGATTCTTTTTTAGAATTTCTGAATGATCTAATGTATTCTGTCATTATATTTTTTAACTTTTTAATTTCTGGTGAAAAAAATCATTGTTTACCCTAATCAAATATTTATTTTTGGAGTTCTTTATAATATAATGCATCTTTATTTTTCAAATTTTATCAAACACAATTACCAAATTCCTCCTTTCTCCCAACAAACAGATTGAATTGTGCGGCTTGTTTGACATTGCATAAATAAAACCTTCAAAAAATTACATTGTTCATCTAATTCAACTTTAATCAAGTCTTTTCATTTTCTAAGCATTGTAAACATTTAAGATCCACACACAAGCATATGTCAATAGTTCATTAGGGGCAGTACAGAGCACTGAACTCAAAATTGAGAGCATGTTCTTTAAAGTGGCCTTAACTCACACAAAAAATAAAGTGGCTTTAACTCACACACAAAAAAATTGTAGCATTGGGAGAGGGTGCAGGGGGAACACAGTGATGCTTACTTCTGGCGCTGTGCACAGGGACCACTCCTGGTGAAACTCAGAGAACAATATGCCATGCCATGGACCACACCCAGGTCAGCATTATGGAAGCTAATCGCCTTACCTGCTATCATTTCATCTCTAGATATTAGAGCACCATCTTCTGAATATCTGGGAGAAATCACTGACATCGCAAATACAAAATAGAAAAATAATATTTCTAGGATAATCTCTTTCAGAATACACAGTTTCTAGTTCTTTGATAAGGGCCACACCCAACTGTGCTCAGGGCTTTCTTCTGGTTCTGCACTTAGGGATCACTCCTGGCAGTCTTGGGAAACCATGCGGAGTTCCTGGGCTTGAACTACAGTCAGTTTAATGCAAGGCAACTGCCCTACCTGATGTACCACAGGTCTGGCTTAGTAGTCAGTGTTTTTTTATTTTTTTTTTAATTGAGTCACCATAAGATACACAGTTACAAAGCTGCTCATGATCAGGCTTCAGTCATACAATAATTCAATACCCATCCCTCCACCAGCGTCCATTTCCCACCACCAATGACTCCAGTCTCCCTCCTGCCACTCCCCCCCCAGCCTGCCTCTATGGTCTATGGGGGGTCTTTCCTTCTCTTCTTCTGTTAAATAAAACCAAAACCAAATTTTTTTCTTAAAAATTATTGAATTCTCTTTCTCTCCCAGAGTATTTAATATTTTTAAGAAAAAAATGTTGCTTTTATTTATTACTTTTCAGGTATAAATGATATATATGCAATTTATTCTTATCATAATTTAAGCCATTTATATCATATATTTCAAAGTATTTGTATAGATAATAGTCAATTGTGATATGGACTTCAGTATGTATTAAATATGTGTTAAATATATGTTAAAAGTTTATTGCTTTATTGGTAAACAGATAAGTAGATAGCACTTTGAATTGATTATTAAAAATGCATCACTTAACATTCTTAAGCACTTGCTTGCTTTGTGATAGGATAATTGTAGCAATTTTTGTTCCTCATTTTATTTAATAGACGTCTAACACTGTAATACCTCATTGAGTTATTGCCATAGAGTAACAAAAGCTCAATCAGGAAAGGGTCGTGGCCATTCCATAATTACCATCTGTTTAGCTTTGTTAGTATTTCTCATTATGACTGAGAAGGTCAATGATACTGTACATGACAGGAGCCCAGCAAGGTTAGAAGTAATAAAATAGCTTGGAGACCAAGTGAGGCTCTGCTACTCCAAGTGATGGACAGTTAATTACTTGAGTTTTAAATAGCAAGAGCATTGGGAGAAATTTAGAACTTTGCAATATGGTAGTTATCCAAGTACATATTACTTGGTGGTTTTTCAGTGAACTGTAGTTTTCAATTAGAAGACATGGGTATGCCCTGTGGCAGAAGAGCATGTAATTTTGAGAAAAGCAGAACATTTTCAACAGTCTAGGGCACTTAGACATTCCAAATTTCAGTATTTAGTGCAAACTTCCCCATCTTGATCAGCACTTTAGATTCATCTGTGAATTTTATCCAATACCAAATGTCAGGGCCTCATATTAAATCCTAATCTGTAGAGAATAGTACCCAAGCATGAAAACAAATTTTTACAAGGATGAAGATGTTTGGATGTGCTTCACAGATTGAAAATAATTATTCTACAATTAACATCCACAAATAACTACTGCTGGTATAGATAAAACCACTACTGGGCTATAAGAATTTTCTTTTTTTTTTTTTAATTTTATTTAATCTCCATGTGGAGGGTTACATAGTTCTCATGATTATGTCAATTATACAATACCTAAACACCCTTCCCTTCACCAGTGCCCCTATTCCATCACCAACCACCCCAGTATACCTCGCCCCCCTCCCCATCCCTGCCCTTGTAATTGATAAGTTTCACTTAGTTTACGGTTTATCTTGGTTACATTCTGTTTCAACACATTACTCGCTATTGTTGCTAGGGTTTCAAGCAAGTCCCATTGTTTGTTACATAACTTTTCTATTTTTTTCCCCCCTCGACCACGGAGTTCACGCCTGTTTAGTATTCACCACGCTGCCTGACAAAGGAAAAAAAAAAAACGGAAAAGATGGTTATTTCCCGTCATCAGCCGGCGTGGGGCTCTGGCTTAGTTGATAGTCTGGTAGAAAGTCTGCAGTTTCTGGAACCAAAAGTAGTGTGCTGGTATCGGCCCCGGCTTGAGATTCCACTAGTGTTCCGCTGTTCCATGTACATAATACTTTATTCCCTTGTATCCCATTCCCATGCCACCAGGTCCGTGTCAACTTAATGGACATCATACTATGGTTAACGCCACGCCGCGTTTCTTCCCGAGAAAGAAGGATATTTCTTCTCAGCTGGCGTGGGGATATGGCTTAGTTCAATCTAGAGAGATGGCTACCATTTTGGTTGCCTTCAATATTTCAACAAAAAACTTACTATTCTTGTTAGGGTTTCCCACCAAAGTCCAACCCGTTAAAAGGGAACCATTTCATATTGCTGATGATTAGATGACATTAGGTCGCGCGGCCACGGCTGCGCGGTTTTGGGTTTCTGTATAAAGTCCAGGGAAAATTCTGCCTGAAATTCTATCACTACAATCTTTTACCCTTTTATGGTGCTCATAAGATGGGAAAACCTAGAGAAATACCGGGCCCCCGCACGGGCAGAAGTGGGAAAGCTCCCTTGTCCTCCTCAGTCATACTGGGGCTGCGGGCGCGGAGAAGTGGGAAAGCCCACGTGGCTGCACTCTCTTTAAGTGTCCGAAGTGGGCGGAGACAGTACTTCCCCGCCCTCGATCTCCCTCCAGCCGCACCGCGCATTTGGGTGCGTGTCTCCATTTTGTGCTCAGAGAAGTGGGGTGGAGGCTGTGCTGTGCCCAGGAGAGGTTGAGGGAGAGAGAGAGAGATTAAAAAAAAAAGAGAAACGCCGGGCCCCCGCACAGGGGGCCTGGTGGAAACGCTCAAATCACATACTGCAGGTTGCTGGTGGGCTGCTGGTGTCCAAAGCAGCTCCCTTGTCCTCCTCAGTCATACTGGAGCTGCGGGCGTGGTGAAGTGGGCAAGAATTTTCTTTTTCATGGTGATTGTTTCTTTGTTTGTTTGTTTTTTGGGGGGGCACATTTGACTTTGCTCAAGTTTCTGGCTCTGTGCTTATGGATCACTATTGGAACTGCTCAAGGGACCAAACCTAAGTCAGCCTCATGCAAGACAAGTGCCTTACCCCGCTATACTATCACTCCGGCACCTTCTTTTTCAATTTTAATCTATATTCCTTACATGAAAAAATGGCAATTTCCACAGTATTGTCTTTGAACTTTTCATATTTAATTAATAATTATTTTGAAGCTTACATCTGATTTAGTTCTATAGGGATAATTTTAAATGTGTGAAAAAGGCATTTATTCCTAGAAGAATCTGCATAAATATCTTTGAAACCTTTGAAGAAAACACGGACTTGTTTACCCATATGGGTCAGCCTATAAATTTATTAGGCAAATAAGAGAAAAAAACAATTAAATACAAAGTTCTGATGTGAAAAATATTTATGTAATTTTCATAAAGTGCATATAGTGGATAAACGTTTTATAGCATTTAATAGTTTCATATTTATACTCTGGATCTTTTAATAGATAAATTATGTCCATGTATTTCTAGAATTCAAATTAAGATATATGCAATTAGGTAATAAACTATAACAACTTGTATTTTTTTTCTTTTCGGGTGACACCCAGCGGTACACAGGGGTTACTCCTGGCTCTGCACTCAGGAATTACTCCTGGCGGTGGTGGGGGAACATATGGGATGCTGGGAATTGAACTTGGGTTGGCCGCGTGCAAGGCAAACGCCCTACCCGCTGTGCTATCGCTCCAGCCCTAACAACCTGTATTTTAATAACGTAATGTACTGATTGGTAATGACCAATTACTTTTTTTTTAAATTTTATTGAATCATTGTGAGGTAGTTACAAGCTTTCATGTTTCGGTTACAATCATATAATGATCAAACACCCATCCCTTCACCAGTGCACATTCCCCACCACCAATATCCCTAGTATACCTCACCCTCCCCCTACCTTCATGCAGACAATATTCCCCATACTCTCTCTCTACTATTGTGCATTATGACTTGCAACACAGACACTGAGAGGTCATCATGTTTGGTCCATTATCTACTTTCGGCACGCATCTCCCATCCTGACTGATTCCTCCATCCATCATTTTCTTAGTGACCCTTTCTCTATTCCAGCTGCCTTCTCCCCTCTACTCATAAAGCAGGCTTCCAGCTATAGGGCAATCCTCCTGGCCCTTGTATCTACTGTCATTGGGTGTCAGCCTCATGTGATGTTATTCTATACTCCACAAATGAGTGTAGTCCTTCTATGTCTGTCCCTCTCCTTCTGCCTTATTTCGCTTAGCATGATACTCTCCAGGCTATTCACTTAAAAGCAAATTTCATGACTTCATCTCTTCCAACAGCTGCATAGTATTTCAGAGCAATTACCTCTTTTCAGGGCTGTGACTAGAGCACTCACATCTCTTCACTGTGCCTTTCAGCAGGAAGGTAGCAGTCCCTATGGTCTGTGGCCAATATTCGTTCTGTGTATTTGTTGAATCACCTGCAGGAAAAGCATAGGCCAATATAAACTTAATGTCACAGTAAATTTAAAATGAAAATGCTATTTATTAATTTGAAAATCTTGACTTTTGTGGTTTCCACTTCAGATTTTTTGAGTATTGTTCTTTTAAAAATTTTAAATGTCTCAAAATATTTGCTACAGTTTTATTAATCTCTACACGTTGTTTTCAAAAGATATTCTTTTGTTTTTGTTTTTTTCAACTAGGACCCCTACTATGGCTGGTGGCCTATTTTCTATTGACAGAAACTACTTTGAAGAGATAGGAACGTACGATGCAGGAATGGATATCTGGGGTGGAGAGAATCTTGAAATGTCTTTTAGGGTAATTTCATTTTACTATATTTTTTTGATGCCGAAATACTATGTTATAGCATGCATAGATAGATAGACCCCATAATATATTGTCAAACATTTTTGTGAAGAGATGAAACTTACTGATTAGTTTAATATTTATTTAGAAGCTTTGCTAGAGTCCTTTTGCATGCAATATTTAATGCTTAATGGGAAATTATAGTTTTCAAAATAATTTTTGTTAGTATGAAAGTATTAGAAATTTCAGATCATCTTATAAAGATCTCTTTTCTTTTGAATAAAACATGGAAGTATTTGTATTATAAGAATTTGCAAGTGCTGCCTGAGGGTATTTTCAAATAACTCTAAGAATAACCTGTTGTTCAAAGGAACTCTGAATAATTCTGTAAGTACATGAATTTATACAAAATAGACATTGTTATTTGATAAATCTGTTTGAATACATAAATTCGTTGTTTGGCCTTTGAAGTAAATGAAAATTAAGAATTCTTTAAAAAATGATGATAAAAAGCATATGAATTTTTAATTTTTGCATATATATACATAAATATGCTTATTTCTAAGAAATAAATTCTGGAGCTGGATAGATAGTACAAGGGTCAAGAAGCTTGCCTTGAATGCAGCTGACCTTGTTTTAATCATTTAGGCTTACATAATGGTGCTCTGAGCACTTTAGGAGTTAATCCTGAGGACAAAGTGGGGTTAAGCCCTAAGCACTACTATATGTGATCCAAACTCATCATCCCACACACACACACACAAAAATAAAGAATAGCAACATACAATTTTTCCTAGAGCCACAGTTATTTATTCAATGAACTGTATTTTGTGTTACTAAGATGGAACTTAAGCCTAAATTCACTTTTTAAGGTTGAACTTAACCAAAATTCACTATTTTTCAAAAAGTATTTACTGATAAATTTACTTGTCTTTTAGTGTTTTGTCATGATGTTCAAGAGTAAGAGAGGTGGCACAGGGGTTAAAGTGATTGCCTTACACACAGCTTACCCTGGTTCTACTCCTGCGCTGGCAAGAGTACCTAAGTACCATCGCATATGGAAAAAAATTGGGGGCTTGAACCATAACACATTGGGTACGGTGTTTGCCTTGCATTCGGCCAACCCAGGTTTTATTACTCGCCAGCATGGCAGAGCCTGGCAAGTTACCCATGGCGTATTCGATATGCCAAAAACAGTAACAAGTCTCACAATGGAGATGTTACTGGTGCCTGCTCGAGCAAATCAATGAACAAGGGGATGACAATGATACAGTGATGATCAAGAATCATGTGTCTCAACTTTTCACTTAGAAAGTAAAGATTGTTTTTCACTAAAATGGTATATAAATATTTTTTATGTTATATAAGAAAATGTCACTCATGTACAATAATAGAAAAGCAATGAAGGGAAAAGGTAAAACCTAATGAAAATAAACCAATGGACTCAGACAATGGAGCTTAGGTGACTAGACTGGGGAGAAAGAAATAAGAAGCTCCATTTGTTTGTGTTGGAAAGATATTGGTGGATGGATTGGTAGTGGTTATTCTTATTTTCAATGATAACTTTTTTTTTACAAAATAAAAATTCCAAGTCAAGTTTTATTTAGACTGAAAAATTTAAACTTTTTTTAAAAAGGAAAAGGTTTCAGAACTTTAAATTTTTTTAATTTATTTATTTTTAATTAGTGAATCACCGTGAGGGTACAGTTACAGATTTATACATTTTTGTGGTCATGTTTCCCTCATACAAAGTTTGAGAACCCATCCCTTCACCAGTGCCCATTCTCCATCACCAGTAAACCCAGCATCCCTCCCACTCTCTCCAATCCCATCTCCCCCCACTCCACTCTGCTATTATGGCAGGGTATTCCCTTTTGTTCTCTCTCTCTAATTAGGTGTTGTGGTTTGCAATAAAGGTGTTGAGTGGCCATTGTGCTCAGTCTCTAGTCTACATTCCCATGCATCACCCTTCCCCCACATGGCCTCCAACCGCATTTTACTTTGTGTTCCCTTCTCTATCTGAGTTGCCCTCTCCCCAGAATGTGAGGCCAGCCTCCAAGCCATGGAGTCAACTTTCTGGTACTTATTTCTACTATTCTTGGGTGTTAGTCTCCTACTCTGTTATTCTATATTCCACAGATGAGTGAAATCTTTCTATGTCTGTCTCTCTCTTTCTGACTCATTTCACTTAGCATGATACTTTCCATGCTTATTCAGCCCTTTTGGAAAACAATATGGACGATTCTCAAAAATCAGAAATTGAGCTCCCATTTGACCCAGCAATACTACTGCTGGGAAAATATCCCAGAGAAGCAAAAAAGTATAGTCAAAATGACATCTGCACTTATATGCTCATCGCAGCACTATTTTCAATAGCCAGAATCTGGAAAAAACCCAACTGCCCTAGAACAGATGACTGGTTGAAGAAACTTTAGTACATCTATACAATGGAATACTATGCAGCTGTTAGAAAAAATGAGGTCATGAATTTTGTGTATAAATGATAACATATTTTTAAAAGTGTGAAACATGCCGTTAAAGCATATAGTTGTAAAATCATATAGTTGTGTAAACCTATGATTACTAAAATAAAATTCATTTGTGAAAAAAGAAAATTGAATGTGAATCCCCAAATAATTACTTATTTAATTTTGAATGAATAAAATAAGACATTACAGCTTAAAAAAAGGAAAAATTGGGATGAGGACAATATATTAAGAAATATAATTTGTTCTTACCAGCAGATAAAATATGAACATATTTACATATATAATGATTGATATTCATTGAATGCTACTCTGAGGTTAAATAATTTTAATTAACATAGGAATATTTTCATTTGCTGTGATCCTGTTGCACGGCATTTTCTTTCTTTTTTGTGATCCAATTCACTTCACTCTCCACCCAGTAAAGTTTATTTTCCGCCAACAGGCTGCCCTCACTTTTCTCATATTGCTCTCAGATTTCATTAGTACTCTTCAGCTGACTAATGGCGTGGCAAACCAGAGATGTAACCCTTTGGTGGAGCACATGCTCACAAACGTGAAATGCTGGCTTCCATCCCTGATACCACACACAAAAATAAAATAACAAGAAATAGAGAGCAATTCATGATGATGTAATAGAAAATGACCTGGAAATAAAAACAGAGGTAAAAAATGTTTGAAAATTTTGAAAATTTGGTGGTTGGTGGTTTGAGATCATTAAGAATAATTTGCTTTTGAAGTATATAAGTAATTGCATGATTTTTATGAATTATTATAGCATGAATTTTCAAAAACATGCCAATCTTTTTAGTTTCAATATTTTTCAATAGAAACAATATATTTTTCTTCTACTTCTTTCATACATCCTACTGTGTTTCCATAATATGAATATAAGCATTTTCTTATATGTGTCCTAGTTGAGAGAGATAAGCATGGAAAAAATATGCTATAACAGAAATTAGCATGCAATTAGTATTCATATCTTAGATTAAGTTATAAAGATTTTAGACTAATAATTTACATGTACATGAACATATGTTTAGTATGTAATGTATCTGTGGTTTCTCTTCCAAATACTGAGGCTACAAAATTGAAGGATACATCATGTTTGTACCCTCAGAAAACCATAATCCTGTGAGAGAATTACATAGGTACTATTGACTCTGTAAATTGTAGAAAAACTCCTCAATCTAAAAAAATCCTTATTTGAAAAAGACCTACATTATATGCTTTGTTTTAAAGAGAACAAAATTATTCCCCTATGATTAAGATAAGATAAAAATATTCTCTCTTTCCCTTCTTACAGTTAACATTATGATGGAATTTTTAGTCAGTGTAATACCTTAGAAATAATGAATAAAAAGCCTTCTGTATTATAAAGAAGAACATAAGACTGTCATTACAGATTAAAATAATGTCTATGACATTTATTTGAATTCATGTAAAATGATACTAAAACATTTTTTTCTTGCCATGTTTGCAGGATATAGGAATAGTATTCAAAAGATCAATAAGTGTTTGTAAAAATACAAAATAATCTTCAAAAATTAACTTTATTTCTACTGCAGTAATTAATGCCTGAACATTTTAGTTCGAGCAATTAAAAGTCATTAAATAGAATTTTTTTTAAAAAACGAAAATAGAATCAAATCATGGAATAGTGACAATTCTGAATATGCAGAAAGCTCCTCTGGAGTAAAAACCCAAATTCCAAAAAACCCAAATTAATGCACATACATATTTATGTTTTTATGATGCAATATGAAATTGTTAAGGTGTCAGTTATACCCATATCAATATAAATTCTGTGAATCATTAATTGATACCCTAGCAGGTCTTTTTAAAGTAGAAATTGCTGTTGGTTCTAATACTAACTGAAAATGAAAAAAGATGGAGAACAACCAAAAATCGTTTTGAGAAAGAAAAATTTTTTGTAGAGCTGGAGAGATAGCTCAACAGGCTCGGCGGATGCTGTTGCAGCAGGAGGTCCAGGTTTATATTCAGCATCACATGCTTCTTTAAGCAGCCCTGGGAGTGACCACTGAAGCACAGAACTAGGATTATCCCTGAGTACTCACTCCCAAATAAAAAAATAATTATAGATGTATAATAGTTAAAACTGGGTGGTGTTGGCCGAAAGATGGGAAGTAGAACAAAGTGATAGAAAAATGGTGGTATCTTCAATAAATAAGCCTGGAAAAAATTGGATTGGGTATTTGTTTGGAAAAAATATCTTAAATTATATAAAAACTATCTCAAAGTATAAACCTAAAGTTGCAAAATCAAACATCAGAGAAAAATTTCATGTCCAATAATTAGTCAAAAGACAAAAGCTTAAAGTGATGAATTATACTTCATTAAAATGATGAAGTGATAGGAAAAGCAAATCACCACAGGAAGAAGTTGTTAGCAAATGATAAATTTCAAAATCATCTTGTATCCAAACAACAACAATGTCAAAACCTTTGGTAACAAGAAAATAACCAACAAAAGCAAAGTACTCAAATGTTTTAGCAGACAAAGAGACATTTCACTAAGGAATACACATGAATAAGCATATGAGAAGACATTAATATTAGTTTTTATAAATTAAAACAGAATCATAATGGTTAACATATGTGTTATATGACTTAAATTAAAAGGAATATATTGATGATTATGAAGATAAAATGATACAATAACTGTAGAAAACAGGTTTACTACATCTCAAATAATCCCTAGATATTTACCCTAGGGAAAAGAAAGCATAGTGCTGTACAAAAGTTATACATTAAAGTTATTTATTTATAATAACCAGAAGCAAGATGAATAGCTACCACAGAGTGTATAAAGGATCTGTGACTTGTGCATATAGGTTTCTACTTTAGAAATATCGATATTTGTTTCTGGTACCATATGCAGTGCGAGGGATAGAATCAGGGTTAGCAGTATGCAAGACAAATGCCTTAGATCCTGATTTATAGCTCAGGCCTCTAGAATAATGAATGAACTATTGGTATTCCCTATATCATTGTGAATATTGAAACTACACTGTGTGAAACAGCAAGAACAAAAGATTATATACAATGTAGAAAATATTTATATTTATAAATAAAATGTAATCTATAAGTAGACAAACACTGTAGCACTGTCATCCCATTGTTCATTGATTTGCTCAAGCGGGCACCAGTAACGTCTCCATTGTGAGACTTGTTATTACTGTTTTTGGCATATAGAATATATGCCAAATATTCTATAATATATATAGCAGCTTGCCAGGTTCTGCTGTGTGTGTGGGTGAAATACTCTTGGTACCTTGCCAGGCTCTCCGAGAGGGATGGAGGAATCAAACCCGGTCAGCTGTATGCCAGGCAAACCCCCTGTCCACTATGCTATCACTCCAGGGGACAAAGGATAAATTATATTTGGACAGTTAGGTTGAAAGAAGAGAGTTAGAGAAAGGGCAAATAAGGATCATATAAAAACTTTGTTGAATAACAGATTTAGATACCCATCGCCTTGATTGCAGTGATGATAACTTACAGGTGTCAAATATTCTAAAACTTACCCAATGATAGAAATTAAACATTGGCAATAAGGAGTATGTAACTTATATTTTAAAAAATATTGAAAATATTTAAAAATACATACACCGCAAACTTCTCCGAAAGATTTAAAAAAATCATATTTGATTAGTAAACTATTGACCTTTAGACCTGGTCTAAAGGTTCTGTTATCTAAGTGGATAGGTAAAGGACTTAGAGTAACAAAAAAAAACAAAACGTGTTTTGACAGAGAAAACTTTAGACAACTAATAGCATATGACTTTAAAATATTTTATAGATTTGGAGACATATGGTATTACTTAGACTGACTATTGAAATGATGTTGTTATTGGTACTATTCTCTCTTTATAGAATAGAATTTGGTTTTTGTCAAGTATTTTTCTTTCAAGTATTTAAGCAACCCTTTGATTTTCTTGTTTAGTTAGCATCATGGTGAACTACACTAACTTGTTGTTATTATTGTTGTTTCTGGGCTACACTCAGCAGTGCTCAGGGCTTATTCCTGGCACTGTGCTTAGGGATAACCCCTGGTGGGGTTGTGGGTTAGAACTCCAGTAGACTGTATGCAAGGCCGGGGGAAAAAAAACTATATGATCACTCCAACCTCACTAAATTAATTATTAATTATTGTATGTTTAACTAACAGTTTACCTCTCAAGATAACTGTGTGAATTAAATTAAATAACAAAATTTTTGTTTATTTGTTTTTATATTTTGGCCCATACCTGGTGATGCTTAGGGTTCTGTGCTCAGGGATCACTATTGGTATAATGGGACCCTTTTAAAAAGTAAACTGTATCACATGCTGAAACATTGACTTTGTTATTATCAACCTTAAAAATAGAATAATTGTCAATGTAAATATTTTAATTAATAGGAATATAATATCCCAATTTTTTTACATTCCAAATGACAATGAAAGTAGCAGTATGTTTATCTGAAAACCGTAACAAAATAAAATGTTTTGGAGTGTGAAATTCATTCAGTTCCAAAATGCAAGATCGATGGGAAAATAAATGGGAGAATAGTACTGTATATAAGGTGAGGAAGCCGTAGACTTTTGAAAGATTGCAGAATCCACACTTTTGAAAGTAAAGAACTTTTTAAAGGATTGGAGACATAATACAGGACTTAAGAGGTGTACCTTGCATAGAGCTTGATCCAGATCTTTTCCTGGCTTGCATATGGTCTCCCAAGCACTGCCAGGAGTGATCCCTGAGGGCAGAAGCAGGAGTAAGCTGGAGCACCACCACAAGGTATAGTCTAAAACCTCCACCCCACCTCACCTCAAAAAGAAAAATTAAATAAAAGCATTTATTGAAAATATGAGCATAGTGTCTTTGCCAACTATAGAAATCAGACAATAATAGAAATATTTAAGTTAATTTAATGAAATCTAGTGCTGGAGCAATAGCACAGTGGGTACTGCATTTGCCATGTATGCGGCCAACCCGGGTTTGATTCCTCTGCCCCTCTCGAAGAACCTGGCAAGCTACCGAGAGTATCTTGCCTGCACAGCAGAGCCTGGCAAGCTATCCATGGCATATTCAATATGCCAAAAACAGTAACAACAAGTCTCACAATGGAGATGTCACTGGTGCCCGCTCAAGCAAATCGATGAGCAACAGGATGACAGTGACAGTAACAGTGACAGTCTTTATGGAATATTTACCCTAAAATATAATAAAGCAGTATCTTCATGATAAGATAGATATTTCAATCGTGGGAACTGTAGAATCATATTAAGTTAAAACGTGTATAGAGATCTATATTTTTCCAAAATCAAAATGCTAAAAGTTATTTTGAATGTTTATAACAATAAATATCCAATTGTATGTGCTCCCAATATTAAAAGTATGAAGAGTGATATTGGCACTTTGGTGGTAGAAATGGATTGGTAACATTGTACTCCTAAGGCATATGAGTGTTTGAACTCTTGGAAACAAGTCATCTCATTAAAAATAAAACAGTTATAAAACTATGTAAATAAAATTCACATGAGCAATAAGTAAATTTTATGTTAATAAATCTGTAGAGCATTAGCAAACAGTAACAGAAATTGTTTTTGTTCCTAAATTATACCTTAAGATTTTATAATTTTGATTACTATTCTTCTTCCTGGCACAAAACTAAAATACAGCAATAAATTTATACTGAATTGTCTATGATGTGATTCACAACTTATACTACATAGAGACTAAAACGTTTAGTACTATAAGGCATTATAAGTACTATAAGGCATTTTAGGACTATAAAGCATTATTAGGTACTCTACTACCTAATGTTAAAATTTTTAGTTGTCAGTGTAATTAGAATTTATGCCTCCTTGAAATAATATTACTTATTATCTTTTGATTATCTCAAAAAATCTTATCACATTAGCGTTTCTACAAAAAGCATAACATATTTGTCAACCTACAAATATATTTATTTGATCACTAGCCTGTTCTGTTTGCTCTCAATTTTGTCAATCTATATATATCTACCTATCTATCTAGATTTATTTGTATGTAAGTCTATTTGAATATTACTGATCAAATAATCATAAAGACTCATTTGTACATTTCTAGTTGTAATCATTATAAAATATATAGTAGGGTAATTAATATACAGATTTTAAAACTTTACAACACAAATGGTATCTAGTGCAAATGAGTGCTAAGTGATAATTATTAGACATCTAAAGGATTGGAGCTGCAAGTAGAAAATTCTAAGAGGAAAGGAATTAAATATATAAATTAGAAATGGAATTACAAATGTAAAATAATAATGTGTAAATTTTGCAGTTTAATTTCCATAAAGGAACATCTGAATGAATTTTACAGGTGTTTTTAGGAAACACATATTGAAATCAATTTTAAAGAAAGATCACACAAGTTTGTATTGTATTCTTGGATTAATTCATTTAATGCAATAAAAGTATACAGAGGAAGTAAAATACTGATTTCTGATAAAAAGCAACATTTTTTGCACTGTATTTCTTTAACAAACGTAGATATACATCGAAGAAACTAAGTAGAATTTTTATGATATGGCAATAAGCCAGATGTATCTGCCATTTTAGTGAGTTTTGGTACATTAAGAAGCCAACCATCCATATTAGGGACAAATATCTGAAATGTCACCTTAGGGTAACAGTCCAAAACTGTGACAGTTTTCTGAGCCTTCTCTTGCTAATACATAGATTTCTCTACACATCCACATCAGCTATAAAAATCTTTATGATTCTTCTGACCCTAAGTATGAAAGACTGCAAATTAACTGTTTGAATTTATGGTTTTAAAAAGAGCTATATTAAGAATGTTAATGTGCTCAGATCAGAATAATTGCATAGGAAAGTCTGACTTCTGTTATTAACCAGATTTTACTAGTCTTGCACTGAATTTATTAATCACAGAAAGCAGCACAAAAGATTAAGGAGTCATCCTGTCGATTGACATTTGAAATAAACCTACACTATTCTAATAATTGAATGTTTAACTTTTCTTTTGTACCTAAGTATGTACTGGAATGATGTTTTATCACATTACAGGAGCCTCTTAAATCGTGTCAGGAATGAGTTGACTAATCAAGCTAGGCTATGTTCAGGGTCTTATGGTGCCAGCATTTGCATGTACCACTGACCTCTCCCATGAGCCCAGGATGACATGAAATGAATTTGAACGACTTATTTTACAAGTTAGATTTTCCTTTTTTTCCTTTGTGGAAAAAGGTAAAAGCAAATTATGTTTTGGATACTTTTATTTTTTTAATTTTAAGATTGTTCATATATATAATATATATACATATGTGTATATGTACAGAGGGTTTGACGAAATAAGATAAACCTGCCAATAAATCACATAAATTTTGCATGTAAATTTAATTTAGAAATTTCAAAAACTAATTTTAAAATATTTGTTAATTTCTTGGCAGACAGACCTATTTTTTCCCATTCGATTTAAACACTGCGGTGTACAAAGTTTTTCATGATGCCTTTGTTACAGGCATTCCACATTCCAATCCCAATCCCACCACCAGTCACCTTCCCTCCACCGTGGTCCTCATTTGCCCCACCACCCCTCGAGCTTGCCGTCATAGCAGGCCAAAATAATTTATTTTACATTGCTTGTTACCAATGAGTCACAAATGGAATTATCAAAAAAAAAAATACTTCAGTGAAAGAAAATTTATGAAATTTGTGATATCTCACCATCGGGACATTACATCCTTGTCTGAGGATTTACTAAACTGTTGATGATTTTTTAATCTTTTGTGTTTATGTATCTGTTAATTGAGCTTAGTTGGTTTCTACATTAAATTCCCATCGATCTGGTGGGCTACTACTAGGATATTGGTATTGTAGAGATTTAATCACAAGTCTCTGGAGCAGGGCTGATAGGTTAGATTACTTGGAGGAAGTGGTGGATAAATGTGTGGCTGCAGGAGCTTCCAGAAGTGCTGACTGGTGGAGGAGGTCGCCCTCCCCAACTCTGAGAAGGCCCAGAGTTTTAAGTAAAAATATACCTGGTATATCAGAAACTTTTAGTAGTTTGGCATCTCTGTGGCACTCAGTTCATAGGCAGTGGAGTCCGGCCTTAGGCAATGCGGCAACTTTTGAGCTGTGAGTATGGCAACAGGGGCTTTGGCAGGGTGAGGACATGGCCCTCCCCACGCCTTAAGATCACCCAAGGTCTCACCTGTGACCTGTGTATGTGAGAAGGCTTTAGAGCTTGTTGATCTCTTCCAAGATTTTATCGAGTCTCTGGAGCAGAGCCTGTAGATTAGCTTACTTGCAGTAGTGCAAGTGGTGGTGGTGGTGACGGTGTGCTGATGTTTGTGTGGCTTTCATACGGACTGTTGACAATGGACACAGACCAAATATAGGACAAATGCTAGAGTCAGAAAAAATAAATGAGAGAAAATATATGAGTGAACAGGAAAGCTGGTTCTTAATTTCATATGACAAATTCTTTAAAGAAAGAAAAAGTGAAGATATTAATTCTCTGGTTGGAAGTCTGTAGATTTGCAAATATCCTAAACTTTTGGAGAAGAAAAGATTTCTTATTCTATATTTAAAAGGAAATGATTGAATATTACTGGTAAAAGTTTTGCTGGTGGAATTTGCATTTATTTTAAGGTAAAGTTGCAAATTTTGATTTATAATTGTGTGTATCTGGAAATGGCAGAATATTGAAATACAGTACTATGTCAATAATATAAAAAAATTTATGTTCTCCAAAATAATTTGGCTAGCTAGTCATAAGTTAACCATCTGTTTATTTAACTGATAACTAATACATACTTCTAATATGCCAAGCACTCCATTAGATATTAGGATGTAGACATGAATGGGACAGGACATACTCTCTAGGAGTTCATTTTGTCATGAAGTTATAAACTTTAATTCCACCTTTTAGAATTATTGTATGCTTACCATTGCAATAGATATCAGCATGATTAAATATACTAAAAGCTTTGTATACCTGTAAATTTGTTTTACCTTAAGGCATTATTTATAGTTTCCTTGCATATTTAGATTACCTTGGTAGCAGTTATCAATCTGCCAGTGCCAAGAGTAAGCCCTGAGCACTTTTAGGTGTGGCCCCCCAAACAAAACTTCAATTAAAATTATTAAAACACAAAATGTAAAATATTGGGCAAAAAGGATGACAAAATTCCACCTGAAATTTATACTTTATTAGGGAGAGACACTAAATTCTAACAATCATGATAAATAGCATTGTCATGGAGAGTTAGATTGAGAAGGACGAAAGAGAAGGAAGAACAGGTCTGAGATGCTTGGCAGTAAGGATGTTCAGAGAGAGAAGGACAGAAAACAAAAGTCACTGTTTGGTATGCACAAAACTTACACTGGCACAGGGTTAGAAAGATTCCTAAACTATCTCATAATATATGTTTGATTGCTAATAGAATAATAAAAGCTGATCTTACAACTTGACAAGTTGCTACTGTTCATCCAGATAAAAGAAGGCCTTGAAGGTACACTTGTAAGGCTGAGAGATAGTGCAGTAGGAGCATTTGCCTTGCACCCAACTAATTCAGATTTGATGCCTGGCATTTCATATCATCTCCCAAACACCACCAGGGGGATACCTGAGTGTGGAGCCTGCAATAAACCCAGAACACCACCAGGTGTGACCTCCTCCGCAAATAAAGTACACTTGCTTCAAAACATCTAACTATAAAAATCTAATTATAAAAATTAGAATAATCTAGTATTTGAGATTGAACAAATAGTTCTGTAGTAGAGGAAAAAAATATATGTGGAAAATTACAAATACTGAGAAAGACCTCAAATTTATAAAAAAAATATAAACATCTTTCTTGTGCTTGGGCTAATTGGATTGCTAATTTGACAAAATAAAACTGCTCCAATCTCCCAGCTAAAGGCAAAATAAATTTTCACAAGAGTTGAAATTTAAATGAGAGAAAACTGACATTCATGTCTTTTAAGAAGCATATGTGATTTTATTTAATTTTTTATTTATTTATTTTTTATTGAATCACCATGTGGAAAGTTACAAAGCTTTCAGGTTTAAGTCTCACTTATACAATGCTCGAACACCCATCCCTTCACCAGTGCACTTATTCCACCACCAAGAATTACAGTATACCTCCAAGAAGCATATGTGATTTTAAAAAAATTAAATGAGTGGATGTAGAAAATGGACATTAAAGACAAGCTAAAATAGAGGTATAAGTTATATTTATAAAATTAATTTATATAAAAATCTAAATTATAAAAGGAAATGTTATAATTATACAAGATTTTAAATCTGCTTTATTCCCATATTTTCTTATGAAAATGTATCTTATTTTTTTTCCTCTCCTTTCACATTTCTCTACATAAATAAAATCTTTTTGCTTTAAGTAAAACTATTTTGCTTCACTAAGAAAGAAATAAGATTTAAAATGCCTTCTATGGAAAAAGAAAACAAAACCAAATAAAATACCAATGAACTTCTGTATTTCTACTGTTACAAATCGCGTTAATACCTTCCTTGCTCCCCCAAAAGAATGCACATTCATTTCTTGTTTCTTACTTTAATATTTAATTTGCTATTGTATAACCATCAAGGTATGCTACAACTATATTACCAATACTTTCAACCTTTCCATATCTCCAATCTCCAGATTGCAACCCTTTCACCTTACTCAAAATTAACTACTCTCAGGTTTTGTATTTATTATCTTTTTTATGAAAAAGATAATGTACTGTCAGCTATTTGTATATGCTTAAAGGATATACTCCTTTAAAAAAAAAAAGGATATACTCCTTTATTAAATCTGCTTAACTATTTATACAAATGACACCATGCTACATATAAAATACTTGAGTTTCATAGACAGCAGTTCAGGAGGCACAAAGGCTTGAAATGCTTGAGCTCTTAATTTACAATCTACTCTTTTATGACCTTAGTTGCTTTAAGTCAGATCTAACGTTAGGCTAGAAGATCTGTTTCCCAATCTATCATTTTTTTTCTTGAAAATTACATGAAAAGTGTATTATAAACCATTAAAAATGTATCCTGCAGAACTAGGATTTATTTTATTTTATATATATTCATATTCAATCACTTACAGATTTTGAGACAAAATTCCCAAACTGATTGTTCTATGAATATGCATTGTGTGAATAAAACTAGTGCACCTTCCTAGTCAAAATTAATGCATTCAAAATAAAATGCATGTACTTTTTTTATTAAGGAGCCAAATTTAAATCTCTATGGTAACTACTGCAGTAAATGTGCAACATCTTAGCTATGATTATATTGTCACACTTAACGATCTCTCTCTCAAGTACTTGACTACCAGTCACTCTACTGTTGTTCTTCCTAGTCAACCAGAGGTGCATTAATAAAAGAAAACCAATTATAAAATTTATTTAAATAACGCTGAATGACTTCAGCAATAATAGATTATAAATGCGAGAAAAGAATCTTTGGAGGGTGTGAGGTAATGTTGAAGACTTTTATCCAATTGTTCAATATTTGAGAATTAAATGTCAGTATAGCTGCATTTTTAGAAGCATCAAAATTTAATTGCATACTTTTAATAGGTTTTGTGAAATCACACTTAAAAATAAATCTAACATTAGTTTTCACTACATCTGTATAATTCAAATCTGATGAATAAAAAAGTATTTAAATATTTTATTATCACAACAGTAACTGACTTAAACTACATTTGCTAAAGTTGCAATAAATTTTTGCATAAAATTATTAGCACATCTCTATTATCAGTGAATACTATAAATGCTCTATAGTCAGTATACATTTCTGAATATATCACAACATTTTCAGAAATCAAGACAGTTTTATCTCATTTTATTACTTGGTAATACTCCAGTGTTCAATCCTGTTTTCACGTTTTTCCTATTTTGATTGAGTGACTAAATTATTTACATTTTTAATTTTATATTTTAATTGGTCAATAAACTTTACAGTCTGTTTTAACTGGCCAAAGCTACTTGAGTTTGAAGTGATCATAAATTCTGGGATTTCTGATTAAAAATCTATTTATATAGACTTAAAAATTGTTAAAATGCCAATCATTTTACAACAATCTTGTGATGATTTATTTGAGTAGTAATTATTCCTGAATATTTTCTGGCATTGCAAGACCCAAAATGTATAACTTTCTTTTCCCCAGTGTTGGTGGAACAGAATAGAAACTCAGGACTCTTTTGGGTCATGGAAGGATGTATTTGATGAGGTATTGCAGAGTGATTGCAAAATATAAGGAAAGTGGCTGATTTGAGATTTCTCTTTCCAGAATTTATAATTAGTGAGCATATTAAGTTGATGAATTTGTCAGGAAAGAAATTATGGAGCACAGAAGAGCAAGAGATGTCCTTGGAGACATCAACATTTAGAAACAGAAGAAGTAAGTTGTGAATGCTAAGTCAAAACTGTCAGGGAATAATAAATATATATCACAAAAATTTATAAAGCCATGTTGATTATTTACAGTCAAAGCTTATAAAGAACTCCATGAGAATCTTTAGATGCCTTAAACAAGTTAGTAGTATGAACAATATTTAAAAATTTTTACTGTGGGATCAGAGATAGTGCAGTGGGTAAGGTGTTTGCCTTGCACGTGGATGACCTGGGTTTAATCCTTAGCACACCATATGGTCCACTGAGCCTGCTAGGAATGAAAACTGAATGTATGAATCAGTAATAAGTCTTGAGCACAACTGGGCATGCCCCCAAACAAACAAAGAAACAAAAACTTGGACTGAGAAGATTTATAGAGGAAAAAATAAAAACTATACAAAACATTTCAAATAGGAAAGAGAAAGCATAGTTACTTAATGGGTTAAATATGACCAAAGCAACTATTACACATTTGTTGTTATTTTGTAATTTGGGGAAAAAATAAAATGGTTGATGATAGAAAGGATTAAAACATCTACATAAGGGGCAAAGAGTAGTATAAAGGTTAAGTTGCTTGCCCTTCATGCAGCAGACTCCAATTTCATTCCTGGCACTAAATATGATCTCTTGAACACCACCAGGAGTAATCCTTAAGCACAGAGAGAAGTAAACTTTGAGACCAAAAGATGTGACCCAAACACATGCCCCTTCTGAAATCTAGGTAATGTTTTAAAAGAAAGAGGAAGAGTGCAATTGTTAGGATGAGTACTAAAAAGTTACAGTAGAGAGTTACCAGAAAAATTAAGAATGTGGGTACAGCATTTTTTAATTTGCAGCACAGTATTATACTAGCCTTTTCACTATTTTTAATCAGAACTTTGTGAATTAATTCTTATTATCTCATATGACTTTGATTCTTAAAGAAGGTTTGATTCTTAAAGAAATTGTCATATGACTAGAAAATGTCAGATACTTCTTTCCCACTATTTGATTCTTAGTTCAAGAATCCAGCAGCCGGACTTAACATTGGAGGGGACAACTGACTCTCTTTCCAAAAATGGAGACAGGAAACTTAGCTGATATGAAATTTTTCAACAGAGTTCCAGGCCAGCTATTCTTTAGCTCTAGAAAAGAGGAAAGTGAGAGATTATATGTAGAGAAGGTGGAATTGATATTTGAGTTTGATACGAGAAAAGAAAGTGTTGGATTAAATACTGCTTCCTCAGCAGGAATTTATTTATTTATTTATTTATTATTTTATTTATTTTTTTTACTGAACTACCATGTGGAAATTTACAGAGCTTTCAGGATTAAGTCTCAGTTACACAATGCTCAAACACCCATCCCTCCACCTGTGCGCATATTCCACCACCAAGAACCACAGTAAACCTCCCCCCTGCCCTCCACTCCCCCCAGCCCCCCACCCCACCTGTGTAGCTGATAAATTTCACTTTACTTTCTCTTTACTTTGATTACATTCAAACAAAAAACTCACTATTATTGTTTGGAATCCCCCCACTCAAGAGTCGACCCCTCAGCAGGAATTTAAATGAACATTGAAACTGTCTATGGAATAAACTTTAAATGTCACAAGAATGGCATTTTGTAATTCTAATAAAACAGATGAGAAAAGACATGATATTTAAAACAAACTTTAAGTAAACATTTTACAGCACTCTTCTTATTTGTAACTCATGAGTGAGCAAAGGAACATTTTAGATGGTACCTTTCTATGGCTATGTATTTAATCTTCTTCTAAAGTATAATATTATGTGCACTTATATCACTACAAATATATTTATTTTTTATGAAGGAGTACTGCTATTTATTTAGCTATTGATTAAGCTGATTAAATTGGGCATGAATTCCACATTACTTTTTTTTAATTGAATATCTGTGAGATAGACCATTACAAAGTTGTTCATAATTGGGTTTTAATCATACAATGATCCAGCACCCATCCCTCCACAAGTGTACATTTCCCACCAGCAATCAGCCCTGTTTCCCTACCACCATCCTTCAATACCCCACCCCCTACCCCAGTCTTCTCCCTCTATGGGTAGCACTTTCCTTCTCTCTCTCTCTCTCTCTCTCTCTCTCTCTCTCTCTCTCTCTCTCTCTTTCTCTCTCTCTCTCTATCTCTCTCTCTCTCTCTCCTTTTCCTTTTATGCATTATGGTTTGCAATACAGATGCTAAGTGGTCATGGTGTTTGTTCAGGACATTCTACATTTTTATTGGACTGGTAAGGCTGGAGTAGCTTTTTAACTGGGTGGCAGCTTTGGGCTGTGAATGTGACTGCCGAAGCTTCTGGAAGTACAGGGATGTGAGGGGAAGTAGCCTATTCTGACCCACAGAAAGCCTAGAGATTTCAGTCACAAAATTCACACACCAGAATTTTCAGCAGATTATGTCTCTGTCAGACCGATGCTGAGACAGTGGAGTCAGGCCAGGGGTGAGTGGCAATTTAGGATTGTGGAAGCAAGTGGCTGCCAGGGACCTGCCCCCTTCTGATTTAGCCTTGTCTGTTCTTAGCCTGTCTGTCAGCTCTGTGCAGGTCCAGGATTAATTGTGGCTTTTTTTTTATCACTTTCGAGATTTATTTATGGGTCTCTGGAGCATGGCTCATAGTAGAGCTTACATGGGGTGCTGGAGTTGTTTCGTGGAGGTGACAGCCAGTGTTTCCAGTACTGGAAAGTGGGGGGAGGTAGCCCATCTGAACTCCGAGAAAGCCTGGAGATTTCAGTCACGAAACCTGCATATCCGAAGTTTCAGCAGATTATATCTTGGTGAGGTCCGTCCTGAGATAGTGGAGTCGGGCCAGGGGTATGGTGGCAATTTTGGGTTGTGGAAGCAAGCAGCCAACGGGGACTCTGCTTTGGCAGGCACTAGACTGGCCCCCCATCCCCACCCCCCAATTTACCTCTGTCTTTTCAGCCATGCATAGATCTGATATTAATTGTTGCTTTTGATCTTTTTCAAGATTTCTCTGAAATAAGACCAATAAATGAGTTTGTATAGCTGAGCTGGAGGTGGTTCGTGAGCATGTCTCCCACATACCTAACTTTTGACTAGTTAATTTCTTGGTAAACTTGGTACCAAGTTGTTGGGGTCTGACCAAAAGCACAGCAGCAATTTTGGGGTATCAGGATGCCTGAACATATGATCAGGCTGCTGATGCACTCGCCCCACAGGTACAGTTGACCTGCTGGAGGCACTATACCCCCCTACAACTTTATTTTTTAAAACGGAAAATCCTGTAAAAGTAGAGGACCGCATTCTTTCAAAGTAAGTTTATGGATATTTGTAGTCAGTGTCTAAGAGGCCATCAATATGAATTTATGTGTCATTAAACATTTCACCACACACACACATGCACACACACATGTGCACAAGCACATAATAGATGATTTGTAGAAAGACATCATAGTTTTCTGTGGTTGGCATTTAAGTTTTATATGTATTCGTTAGAAAAAGTGTTTATCTGAAGCAAAACTTATACATTCCTATAAAAATGTTTCACGTCCCTGGCAAGAAATAAAATGCCTCTAGCTGATTAAAAACTAGGTAAAAAAAAGGACTAGGGATGTGAAACAGCAGTAAAGTACTTTCCTTGCATATGAGAGACTTTGCATAAACAAACTAAATAGGAAAAGCAAATTCTGTCTATGATAAAAGTTATAGTTGAGTGAATAGCCATTAAAATAGTCCTTTTCTTATGGACATGAGAAACTACTTTTAAACTGTCAGTGCACACTGTTCTGACACTCATTACTAAATTGATATAAAAGCCACTTGAAGAGAGAGACATGTTTTGTTTTTCTTTGTCTATGTCCCAGAGGCCAGAATGGTGCTTGACAAAAAGTCAGTGGCTAAGAGATTTGTTGGACAGAGGCCATCTAGGTCTTGAGGGAAAAAGCTTTGAAAGAGAGGTCCTTGCCTTTACTCAAACTTATCATGTGGGCTTCTGTTTGAAAAGCACTTGACCACTTTCAAGTTGGAGAGCAAATTTCATTTCAACTAAAATGCTCTACCCACAATCAGCTGAGATAGCTGGATAACAGATGAAAAAACTGAATAACTGAAAGATATTTTTTCTGAGATACCATATTTTCTACCCCTCACCCATTCAAATTATTTTAAGTGTTTCTGACTTTCAAACAGAGCAGAAGATGTTGTCACTCACTGCAGCTGGGAACCAGGTGGTCTACCAATATTCAAAGGGGACTGTTCTGGCATCAGTTCAGGGCAACAGCACACAGCTGTTATGAGCTGCTCGGTGGTTAGAAGCTGCAGATGTTAGACTATCTACCAGGTAGTCAGCTCACCAGATGTGGAAGGATACCAATATAAATGCAAACGACTTGACCCAAATATCATTTGAGAAATCAAAGAACGTTTCTCAGAAATCTCATGTACAAATAAATTTCACAGTTGCCATTTATTCATAGGCTTAAATATTCGAAGGAAGAAACTACAAATTCCAATAATTCTGTTTCTCTCTTAGCATTCATTCCCCTGACAGGCACTAAAAATATTTACAAAACCTCCACAACTTATCATATTTCTAATATTTTTGGTTTGTGACTATGAACAAATGTGATTTCTTCTTATTTTGTATTTTGTTCATGTGCTATCTGCTTGCAACAGTATAGTTAAAAAAATCAGTGCCTTTTCATAAATGTAAAAAAGTTCTAGACACTACTTTTCTTAAGAAGATAAACTATAAATTTCATGGGGGGTTGAATATTTGAAAGATTTTATGGTCTTGATTTCTTACTCTTTTCATACATGCCATTACAACAAAAAATAGAAGACTTACAACAATAACACAGGTAATGCATGTTGCTCTGTTAATCTAAATAAAAATTGAGCATTTCTGCAGTGATCCTAATAAAATGTGCAATCGTGAGAAATAGCAGTGCAATACCCATGATGGGTCTAAAGGTTACAAAGCAGCATGGTGAATAGTAAAAGTGATAGTAAATTGTACATTGAAATGTACAAAGTACAATGTACAATTGTACATTGAAAACATTGACATATATACATATTATAGCTGTCTTCATTACATATTTTAATGACTGGGAATAATTGTTTGTATTTGGAAGAAGTAGGCAATGAGATTAAAAGATTACATTTGTGATAACAAACTCTTCACTATACCTCTGATAAACATTGCTTCATGCACATAGCATCTTAGTTCCATTTAAAAATTTTCTCTACTTAACACCTAGTAAAAGCAAATTTTTCTGTGCTTCTGTTCTATTTTCTTTCTTTTCTTCATCCCTCCTACCATATACCACCAGTAGCACTTTGCCAAGTCATTCAATACCAAATAAAAATAGCAAAATGACTTTGAGACTTGTTAAAGAACTCTAGATTAGTGTGTGTTCTTTTGAAGGTGAGTAGCTATAAAAGGGTTCTTTTTGAAGATTCTCAGAGATAGTACAGAGATTCTAGCACTTGCCTTGCCCGTGGACAACTCTGGTTCAATTCCTGGCACTGAGCACCTCCACCAGTGAGCCATGAGTACAGAGTCAGGAGTAAACCCTGAGCATCACCAGATGTGCCCCCTGAAAGAGTCCTTTTTGGATTTTGAAATTTTCAGGTTCACTTCTAAACAAAATTAAAAAATTACTTTAAAGAAAGTAAAAGTAATAGAATTATGGAAGATGACAGTATATATATGAAATTGTAAAGATTTGTTTCAGAATCATCTACATTAAATTACCATAAAACTATAACCCCCCCCATATTTCTCTAATATATGATTGTTTCTGAAAATCCCTTGAAGAACAAACATACTCTTAAGGTTTTCCTTATTTGGGAGTGAGTGTGGAATTGGGGTTGTTCCTGGTTCTGTGCTCCACTATCACTATTGGTGGTGGTCAGGGGCTCATGTGTTGTGCAAGGGAGCAAAGCCCAGTCTATCATGTGCAAGGCAAGCACCCTAACCATGGAATATCTCTCTTTCCCATTTTTCTTATTTTATAATGCTTTCTACCTTTCTAAATTCGGAGGAATCTGAAGAGGGGTCGGGGGGGGGGAACTTGTTTGCTTCATGATTAGTTATATAGTGTAAATCATTTTGTGCTTTCTTGTATACCAATAATGTACTGCTAATTTTTGCCATGTACTTCTAACAAATAGCTTAGGTAAAGATAGTGTATCAAGGTTAGTAAGTGTTGATCATAACTTTGAAGATGTTGTCATTCCCATTTAAAAAAACCTCTAAAAGTGGTTTACTCATTCAAATAATTTTATGTGAATCCTAGTATTCTGAAAGAAAACTTTGATGTCATAAACCTTGCTTCTTCTTCTTTTACATATATGAATATTCTGAGTCTAAGCAACTTGTTCCAAATTTTGCAATCAATTCTTGCAAGAGCAAAATTCAGCTTTCTATTGTTAAGCCTGATGTTTGCTTTTGTTTTCTACAAATAATAATTCTGTTTTTAAAAACTCTCAGAAGTACTTGCTATATTTCTTACTCACACTAATGGTTGTAATCAGCTAACTCAGGTGAGCACAATAAGGCTATATCAGCTCAGTGGATGAGAATCTTCATAGTGAGATGCTCTGATGTCAGGATATTACTCTCTCCATCAAGATTTCTTCCAGATTACATAAATCTTGAAAGCACTTTAATGTGAATATTAATCCTAGAGGGCTAGAGAGATGCTATAGCAATAGCTCACTTCACTTGCTTTGTGCCAGACTGACCTGGGTAACATTCCCAGTGTCCCATATGATCCCTGAGTGCAGAGCCAGAATTAAGTTCTGAGCACAGGAAGGTGATGCAGAAAAGAAAAAAAAAATCCAAGAGTTAAACCAATCATTAAATAAGACATTCTTCCAGTCAAAATGACCATAAGGAACAACTGATAGTTTAATGTATGAACAGACAACGCTCACTGACTCCCTCATCCCAGCCTTTTACGGTATGGACTTGCATGCCTCTTGAGTTTGTGGCAATTTGTCAAGGATTATAGAGCCTTCAGGATTTCAGTGACAACTTGTTTACATCTTGTTTTAATTGTAAGAAGAAAGGGGATTTGTCATCAGTCTACTTGAGTATGTATAAGTTAAGTGGAAAGTTGAAGTGCTGACAGGGATAATTTGAAGTAAACAATAACTATAAAAGGAAATATTTTGAAAGCTGACTGAAAAGTATCTTGTTTTATTATCCCTTTACCAGAGCTAAGGAAACAATTTTTATTCTTAATTCTGTTTCATTTCATTCTTAATTCTATGAAATGTATGGCAGATACATTTTTTTTGTTTTTATATAATTTCCCAGATTCTTTAAGGAAGTATAAGTAGATCAATTTATAAGTAAGTGTTGACCACCATTATAAATCAATAAATATCTTTCAACTCTATAAACACTAACTTAATGGTATATTTAATTGTTTTTCACTATGTACAAATATAACTCCATTTCATAAAATGAAAAAACAATGTTTGGGGGAGATTTCTTTTGAGACTAGTTTACAAGAGATAAGATAAAAAATTTAATTTGTGAGAAGTCTAAAAATAGCATGTAGATATATTTAAATTAGTGCAAAGTTATTTAGACATCTATGTATCTGTAAATAACATGTTTTATTCAGTCTTTACTATTTTCTCAGACACTATACAATAATTTTATGAATTAACTGCAGTTTTTCAATTGTACAAATTTATGTATACAAATAAGCATATATACACACTATTTATACACAAGCATACATATATAAACATTAGCAAAATGCCACATTTTTGAACTGAGAAGTAAATAATATTAAGTCATGTGGAGTGATAGTACAGTGGGTAGGGCATTTGCGTGCATGCTGCCGACCTAGGTTCGATTCCTCCTCCCCTCTCAGAGAGCCCAGCAAGCTAGCGAGAGTATCTTGCCTGTATGGCAGAGCCTGGCAAGCTACCCATGGCATATTCAATAAGCCAAAAACAGTAATAAGTCTCACAATGTAGACGCTACTGGTGCCCTCTCGAGCAAATCGATGAGCAACAAGATGACAGTGACAGTTACAGGGACAGAGTAAATACTATTTGTCAGTGATAAACAAAAATACTAAATCAGAACAGATGTTAATACTAAATAAAGCTGGGGTTTTTTTCAAGAAAATGTGAGTTGGACCAAATGGATAGGTTATTATTGCTAAGAAAAAAACAACATTAGCACTTCATTGTAATGCCTTCAGAGTGTATCAATGGCTAAATATTCCTCTCTAATTCCTATGTCATTGCTCTAGTCCAAGTCATTATTGTCTATATTTTAGACTATTGTATGAACCCCTTAATAAATATCTCCTACTTAAATTTAATATTATTTCACCTTAAAACTAAGTGACTTTGTGTTTGCTGATTGATTTGTTTTCATCCTCAGAACAGTAATCTAAGATTCATCTAGTCTCATACCTATAACCTAAAGTATAGAAAAAAGTAGTAACAGTTATCACGTTAGACAGTGGCAGAGCTAGTGGAAAGAGCCCATTCTCAGTCTTCGCCACTATGCTACGTGGTCTCCATGGAAGAGTCTTCTTGTTGTTTTTATTATTAAGGCCACATTAAATGATAACTGTGTCAGAGATGTTCATGTGTGGATTTCAGTTGGAGATATGAAGATTAGTGTCAAAACAAGCAGCCACATGAATTTGGCATACTAGCTGTAAATTAGAAATAGTAGTAGCATGAACTGAGATTTTCAAAGTTTAAGCATATGAAGTTTATGAATCTTAATTAAAATTCACTGTCAAAATACATGCAAAGGATAATGTGTATTACTTGCCTTATAGTTGAAGGATAGAAAATCAAATAGATAATCAAATGAGCAATAGTGTTTTACTTGTGATTAATAACATTTGCCATCATCAAAGGATTCATTAAAAATCTGGGAACAAAGAGAAGTAATTTACTAGCTCCTATCCTCTGTGAATCAAAGGACTTTTTTTTTACATATTCAAATTGATATGCTGGATATATACACATAATTAATCTGTTGGAAGTCTATAAAATAATAGATACAACCATTGGTGGTACATCAAGGGGTTTATGTGAAAGAAACGTCATGTTTTATTCTTTTTATATTGGGTTAGTTTTTTCAGGCTACAATTTTCAGAAAATGAGATGTAGTCTTCTCATTGGAAATGTGTTGGCTATTCTTTGATTCACTCAGTGTGCCTAAACCCCGAGACATTAATATTATAATTACCTAAAAGACAAAATTCATCAAGATTTAAATAAAATGTTGTTTAAAGCAAGAATAAATGTAGAAGGGGCCAGAGAGATTGTTCACGGATTTGGATTAAGACATGCCTGACCTGTGGCATGTATGACCCTTGTATGATCTCCAATTGATTGATCCTGGTAAACAAACCCTCTCTCTCCACACATTCACACTCATAACAAAAAGGTATAATTAAACTAAAAAAGAATAAACCTCCTCTCTGCAGATAGTTCTCACCCCAATCAACAGCAAAAAAGCTAAACAGTAGACAATTACCATTTTGATATTTCACATGTAAAATACCAAGTATGATATTTGATGCACACAATCTCATGAGGGTCTTAGAAGGTAGTTATTATTATTCTCTCTTTCCAGTGGGAAAAGGAAGAACCTGAAGGCATAAATAATTTTTCTCTTTGCTTTTAGAGCCATTCCTAGCAGTGTTCAGGAAACCATGTGGTGCTGTTGATTCCACCCAGAGGTTTCAAGTGCAAGCATATGTTCATCCCTCTTACCATCTCACTGATCCTTCTTAAAAAATATTATAAGTATATATAGATAATAAGTGAAAGAGTCATAAAAATAATTTTCTTGTTTAAGCTCAAATTCCTAATTTCTATTTCATAATTGTTCTTCCCTCTTACCTTATCTTTCATAATATTTATTAAAAGTACACTAAGGGAATTCTGAGTCATCACTGCCAGAGGTTTAATGCAAGGGCCCAGGATGTATTTCTTCGGATGCTGTGGAGTCTGCGATACTCAGGCCACTGAGAACATGTTAAAAGATATAAGTACCACACCCAGAAGAATTCTGGGACTCCAGGGTTGACTCTGATGATGTTTAAGTGCATGTCTATCTCTACTATTCCTTAACTCCTCAATCAACATATTTTGTTTTCTACTGTGTATCAGGCACTAGATTTGGATCTGGAGATAAAATAATAACCTGACATTTCCTTTGTTCCTTTAGTTCATACATTTTTGTTGTAGAAAAAAAAATGTACAAAGGCCAGTAAGTTGCTTAGTGTAATAAATAATAAAGAAATAAACATGATCCTAGTAGGGAAAATAGGGTGAGGATTTAAATATGGCCATAGAGAATATATCTCTGATGTGGTGCTTTAGCTAGGAGCAAAACCATGGGAAAGAGGCTGTCAGGTTAAGGACAAATAGAATTTTATTACCTGCATTGGGAAAGCTCAGGTTCAATCTTTGGTTATTTGAAAGTGTTCAGAATACATTATTCTAGCATCAATATTGTTGTTTATTGAGTGGAGATAGAATCATATAGGATGAGGTATATATTCTACCCAAGAATTTTGTTTTTATTCACAGTACAAAGAAATACATTTAAGGATTTAAGTATTTAAGGAGGCAAGTAAGATGAAGTGACTGATTTTTTTTCCCCATACCACTCTTTTTTAGCACAAAACAAATTATAGAAATTTGTTTCACAGTAAAACAATGAAAGTGGCAAGAGAGTTTACTACAATTAACAAATAGCAGATGTTGGAGATAGATACACTGGAAATTATTACACAGAAAGTAATGTCAAGATTTATTAGTGGATTGAATATAAGTATAAAAGAAAAGTAAAAACAAATCAATGGTGACTTCTGAAGTTTGGGGTGTTTTTGTGGTGGTTGGTCTGAAATGAACACCTGCATGAAGAATGTTGAAAAATATCTAAGATAATTTTTTAAAGAGTAATTGGAAAACAAAAGCAAAGATCTGACTGAGACATTATTCGATTTTGTATGTGGTGATTGAGCAATCTTTAATTCATGTAAAAGGAAGTATCAAACAGATATCTGGAAACCTAAGACTGGTCCCAGAGGATCTGAACTGAGATACAGTTGAAGTGACCCATATACAGAGAGTATGTAAACATGTGCATACACAGAATCCTAACTACACATGAAATAAGATACCAAAAAATAAAAGTAATATGGTTTCTAAGAGTTCATGCTTTTAAAGAATATCCAGTGATATAAATGCTTACAATACAGAATGACTATGTCTTCATAAAATAATGTTTAAAGTATAAAAGTGATAAGATTCTTAATCTTCCACAAGCTTCCTAAAAAAATGGTTTTGTAGACAGATGCATAAACGTTAAACAGATTCAAAGGAGTCCTAACTAATTTTTTGGTTCTGGTTTTGGTTTTGAGCTAGCGGTGCTCAGGGGTTACTCCTGGCTTTTCACTCATGAACCGCTCCTGGTAAGCTGGGAGGACCAGATGGGATGTGACAGTGGAGGGTAGGGTGGGACTTTGAACCCTTGTCAGCTGTGTGCAAGTCAAGCGTCTTCCATGCTGTACTATTGCTCTGGCCCCCAGCTCATTGTTTAATAGGCAAAGCTTATGTTTACAACATCACTTCCACAGATGTATGGCCTGGCAGTGCAGACAGATGGTACAATGTGAAGAGGAGGGCAGGCTAAGGGTTAAAAACTCCTTCTGCTAAACCCTTGAATTTGCCTTTGTAACTGCTTGGCTGCTTTGAAAGATGTTTTCACGACCTACTGCTGGGCAGAAAACGCACACAAACTGCTCTAGGAACTGTAAGCAAACATTTGCACGGAAACAGTTAAAAGTTAACAAATGTTGAGATTAGCAAATTAAGTGACCTATGTGTGATTCCCTTTGATCCAATATGTGTGATTCCCTTTGATCCAATAGGTGTGATCACCCTTTTTTTTTTTTTCCAAATCGGTACAAAAACTGTTTGCTTTTTGAGTTCGGGGCCCTCAGCCCTGCTGGCTATAGGGTCCCGACATGTTGGCTTGAATAAACCCCGTGTGTTTGCAGAAAGAGTTGTCTCGGTCTCGTTCCTCCGAGTCTCCCCCAGGTAGAGGTCTGCTCAACCCTAACAAATGCACAGCCCAAAGGAGCTCTGGGATAATGATAGCCACCTTAGAGGTCCTCAAATCCCCTTACTAGTGCTGGGGATCAAACTCCAGATTTTAATCACACAAGGGATGGCTCCAGCCCTTTGAGCTTTTTTTTGTGGCCCCTATAATTAAGAGTTTTAAAAATACATTTTGTTGTGGTGGTAGTGGTTCAGGTAGTTTAGGTTTATTGGGTTACTCCCATCACAGTGCTCCCATTCCTCTGTTTATTTGTAGTATCTTTCTTAGTGTTCTGTTGACTTGTAAATATTGTTTTTCTTTTCCCCTTGAGTCCTTTGCATAGTTTATTCAGAGCCATGTTCTTTTGTAAGGACATAGGAAGACTTAGCAAATGCTGTGCTTTTGTAACCTGGGAGTCATTTGACTCTACATGATATTTTCCTCCTGGGCATCTGTTCTCTGGACCTAAGCTTCAGCTGCTCTTACTTCCTAGTACTCCCAAAAGCAGGGTCCCAACAAGGGGCGGACGGACCTAGGGCAAGTGGTGAGTTGTGTGCTACCCTGGCACCGAGATGGGCCTGGCCAAAGTGCCTAATGCTTAACTATAAGTTAAGAGTTTGGTCATGGACAAATGCTGTCATGATCCAAACAGTGATACCTAGATTTGGACTCTGCTAGGGTTAGGAATGATTAATCTGGCCTGAGTGTTGTAGTCTGAGTCTGTGGCAAGATGTTGCCAAGAGAGCTGCCTTGCAAGCCTCAATATATCTCTTGCTATGTCCATACAAAAATAACTAGTATTCAGATGTGAATAAGTTAAAAGGAAAGGAGAAAAACCTTAAGAGGTATTTAAACCTGCTGGCAGTCAGGAAGGCCTTTGGAATGCCCTACCCTCAGGAAGGGCTTTCTTATGTTGATTTTGCTACCTGGCTGGGTGTAGCCTAGAGGGCAAGGTGGGGAGAGAGAAGGAGGGGGAGAGACAGAGTGAAAGATAATCCAGAGAGGCTGCAGTAGATCCAGAGAGAGGACTAATCTGGGAGTGCGGGAGATGAGAAAGATGGAAGATTGAACAAAGGGTAACTAATCAACAAGCAGCTTGGTCCTCGTTCTTCCTCCGTCTGTCCTTGGCCAATAGCTTTCCCGATTCAGCCCATACACAGCAGTTCAAGAGCACTGAACACGGGCGGTGAGACAGAGCCGCCTGGAGAGCCCGAGAGTGCACATGCCCCTCGGCGTGCTTTAGTTTTTTACAGTTTGGTTTTTGTTTTCTTGCTTTTGGGGTCACACTCAGCAATGTTCAGGGGTCTACTCCTGGCTCTGCACTCAGGAATTACTTCTGGCGGTGCTCGGGGGACCATATGGGATACTGAGAATCGAACCCCGGTCGGCCGTGTGCAAGACAAATGCCACACCTGCTGTACTATTTTTTAAATATATTAAAAAAATATATTTGTGGTAGGTAAATAACCTGAGAGGTTGAGCATATGCCTCATACATGGGAGGCCTTGAATTTGATCTGTTGGATTGCATAAACCCTGGTACACTGTTGTGTATGGTATTAGTATCCCTGATATTCAAGCACCACTGGTGTGGGACTAGTGACCCTCAACACTCTATCAGTCATCCCAGCATTGAACCTATAGATCTACACATAATGGTTACGTATAACTGGACCTCATGTATAACTGATGCCAGAAGAGGCATCCTGGGTCATCATAAGGTCTAAATTGCAGGAAATATGGACATCAAGAAAGAATTGGTGATTTAAAATTCCAGATCAACATAGTATGATAAATTGTTTTTTTTCTTTTTCCTTTTTCTTTGCTTTTTTTGGGTCACACCCAGCGATGCACAGGGGTTACTCCTGGCTCTGCACTCAGGAATTACTCCTGGCAGTGCTGGGGAACAATATGGGATGCTGGGAATTGAATCCGGGTCAGCAGCTTGCAACGCAAATGCCCTACCCGCTGTGCTATCGCTCCAGTCCCCAAGATTGGTTTTTCCACAAAGAAACTTTAGTTATTTGTCATAAGATCAACATGCACAAATTCATTCATTCATAACATTTTGGATACCAAATACCTATTAACTAAGAAAAATTTAAATCATTCTATCTTACTTCCATTATTCTAATGCTGCAATATAAAATATTTCAAACTCTTCCAAGTTAATATCATTGGCCAAACATTAGTTTTCTAGTATCAAATCTCAAAGACCATCAGATGTTTGCTTGAACCATATGAGATCCAATAGTTTTGCCTCACATGCTTCTCATAAAATGGTACTGCAGTGCATATAACAAAGCTTTTATCTCAAATGCTCTGTTTTGCAGATTTGGCAATGTGGAGGCTCCCTGGAGATTGTGACCTGCTCGCATGTTGGTCATGTTTTCCGGAAGGCAACTCCATACACCTTCCCAGGGGGTACTGGTCATGTCATCAATAAGAACAATAGGAGACTGGCAGAAGTTTGGATGGATGAGTTCAAAGATTTCTTCTACATCATATCTCCAGGTAATCAATTCTGACTTTCCTTTCTGCAGAAGAAAATAAAAATGTAAACATCTTGACTATACATTTTAATATTTCTTCTATTCTATTAATTGAAACAGAATGATGTTTACCATAAAGTTACAGAAAACATTGCTTAATAAGGTTGTACTGTGAAGTCAACTTTGGCCTAAAATGTGACAGACTATACTGACTTCAGTGCCTAAGTGTGCCTGCTTTTTTTTCCTTGGCACAAATGCTATGCTAGAAAAATGAAGTAAACGGTATACGGAGATCCAGATTTAATTAATATGCCTCATCTTTAATCTAAGAAATAGTTTAATGTTTAAACAGAGATGCCTCATTTTCAAAACTAAATGAAAAAGAATAATTTTCCAGCATTATTCTTTATAGGAAAATGATGGCAATGCAGGTTTAAATGTGTGAGTAGAAAAAGATTATTTTACACACATTTCCAAGTGTCTTCTATGGTATTCCTAGGAAACGCATTTTATGCTCAGATGTATTTCTCTGTTCAGTAGTGATCCAGTCCAGATGTTCATAGAGTTGAGTTCAGCAAGATCATGTAAAATTCACAGAAAGGCAGTGACATTTATATAACCTTTTCATTTTCCTTTGTTGCTGCTTCTTGAATTCAGATAATTATTATAGAAATATAGAGCTTCACATAGGAAAAAAGGAGCAGTTGATTAACGAAATGTGTGATGTGTGATGATATATAACATAATTCAGGAATATAAGTAATTGAAAATAATTGCAACCAAAATTATTCTGTTTCCTCCTGATAGATACTACTTGCAAAACACAATGTGCTATTCTTTGAATAATTTTTTGTTGAGTAACAAAGGCAGAGAAACAGTAGAATGTTTCTCAGATTTCAATGAATGACAAGCTTTGGACTTCAGAAAAAAATAAAATTTATGCTATCTGGAACTAATGATTATATATACTAGAAATTTATATATACTGGTATATGTAAGTATATATACTTGTATTTTCTAGGAAGTTAGTTTTTGTATTACATTAAATGTTACTTGGAAAGTTTTTATTCTTTTAAAACAGGCTAATTTTAATCCCAAAAGGTACTTTGGAAACAAAAAAGGACATAGGGATATGCTAAAAATATCTCAGGACTTTCATAGGGACCTTTATGCTTGCTTGTTTGTGTCTCACAGCTAGCATTGCTGAGCATGGGGCCACCTGCTAGATGGGCCAAGTAGGAAATGTCAGAAGTGCAAAACACAGAATTGCTTATCAGTGTTAGGGAAGTAAGCTAGAAACTAGAGTTTTATGCCTAAAAAATAAAATCAGCCTGAAGAGATAAAGCGAATCATATTAAGGAAGTAGGGGTCTGTCACTTGTATGGTTTGGAGTCCTTTTTTAGAATGGATAACTTGGTTAGTCAATATGGGTGCTGTCTATTATGTTTAAAGTCAAATTCTGTATTTATCATCACTTATTGGATTCCTATTGCATGTTTCCTTGGATAATGGATAAATGTATAAAGAGAGAAATTGCTGTGCGCTGGGGAGATTGAGGAGATAGAGATGTTTGCCTGCACCTTCACACTTGAAAAGATAATTATTAAAAGTTCTAAACTGTTGTTTGTGTCTGTAAACTGTTTTACTTTTAATAATCTAAGATGATTGTTATCATTATTTCTACAAGTTCCTTGCTTATATGTTCATTTGTTTAAGATATCTTATGGGCCAATCCCCTATTTCACGCCAATGCATTTGTTACCAAAGCTAATTTCCCCCTCCTATAGTATATCCTTAAACAGGCTAAGGATAGTGAATTTTTTTTTTTTAGTACTGAACTTTTTTTAATTGAATTCTGACAACTTTGCTCTCTTCCAATATGTTTTATAAGTACTTATTGTTTTCTCTATTATTTTACTTCAGAGATACTTCATCCCTGCTTTGAGTAACTGGATACTCTGTATCAAATGGTACTGCCTGTAATTTTGATAGCGTGCGCAATTCATTTTAATGACATATTACATTGGTTTAATTGTATTGTGTTTTCTGCCTAGATTACTTCATGAATTTGTATTTATAATGCTTACAAACTTTTCTGTAGCTTTGGAGTTCTTGAAAAACTTATATATATTGAAAAACTAGAAATAACTAAATAAGTGAATGATCTAAAGGGTTTATGTTTGTTTCAACTTTTCTACCCAATTCTCCATGGATGTCTGAACTACTCCAGAAAAATTCTTCTCAAGAGTTGCAGAACTTTGAAAGTCTTTGTTCCACCTCTAAATAAACCCTGGTTAAGAACCCACTGATACTGACATTTATGATAAGATGTAAATGGTCCTTTTTATATAGCTGAAATATCCTCTTCTGAGGTCCTATGATAAAATAAGAATGTTGGTCTACCTCTGTGTTCATATGTTCATATATTCCAGGACTAAAAGTAAGGTATAACATGCAAAGTTTAGTAAGGCAATAATATTCTTTAATATATAACACAGAGCCTCCAAATTTAAAGTAAAATTACTTTAACACATATTGATTTTTAATAATAAATTTATTTATTTTTAATTAATGAATCACCATGAGGGTACAGTTACGGATTTATACACATTTGTGCTTATGCTTCCCTCATACAAAGTTCGGGAACCCATCCCTTCACCAGTGCTCATACTCCACCACCAGTAAACCCAGCATCCCTCCCATCTTCCCCAATCCCATCTCCCCCAACCCCACGCTGTCACTGTGGCAGGGCATTCCCTTCTGTTCTCTACCTCTAATTAGCTGTTGTGGTTTACAATAAAGGTGTTGAGTGGCCACTGTGCTCAGTCTCTAGCCCTCATTCAGCCCGCAACTCCCTTCTCCCGCATGGCCTTCGACTACATTATAGTTGGTGATCCCTTCTCTGAGTTTCCCTTTCCCCAGAATGTGAGGCCAGCCTCCAAGCCATGGAGTCAACCTCCTGGTACTTGTTTCTACAATTCTTGGGTGTTAGTCTCCCACTCTGTTATTCTATATGCCATAGATGAGTGCAATCTTTCTATGTCTGTCTCTCTCTTTCTGACTCATTTCACTTAGCATGAAACTTTTCATGCTGATCCACTTAAATAAAAAATTCATGACCTCCTTTTTTTAAGAGCTGCATAGTATTCCATTGTATAGATGTACCAAAGTTTCCTCAACCAGTCATCCATTCTAGGGCATTCGGGTTTTTTCCAGATTCTGGCTATTATAAACAGTGCTGCGATGAACATACATGTGCAGATGCCATTTCGATTATACTTTTTTGCCTCTCTGGGATATATTCCCAGCAGTGGTATTGCTGGGTCAAATGGGAGCTCAATTTCTAATTTTTTGAGAACCGTCCATATTGTTTTCCAGAAGGGCTGAACCAGTCGGCATTCCCACCAGAAGCGTAGAAGGGTCCCTTTCTCCTGACATCCCCTCCAACAGCGGTTGCTTTTGTTCTTTTGGATGTGTGCTAGTCTCTGTGGTGTGAGGTGGTATCTCGTGGTTGTTTTGATCTGCATCTCTCTGATAATTAGTGATGTAGAGCACTTTTTCATGTGCCTTTTGGCCATTGGTATTTCTTCCTTGGTAAAGTTTCTGTTCATTTCTTCGCTCCATTTTTTGATGGGGTTGGATGTTTTCTTCTTGTAGAGTTCAACCAGTGCTTTATATACGATTGATATCAACCCCTTATCTGCTGGGTAATGTGCAAATATCCTTTCCCATTCTGTGGATAATCTTTGTATTCTGGTCACTGTATCTTTTGCAGTGCGGAAGCTTTTTAGTTTAATGTAGTCCCATTTGTTGATCTCTGTTTTTACTAGATTGCTTAGTTCCGTGTCGCCTTTGAAGATACCTTTATCTTCATATCGTGGAGGGTTTTGCCGACCTTGTCTTCAATGTACCTTATGGTTTGTGGTCTAATGTTGAGGTCTTTAATCCATTTTGATCTGACTTTTGTGCATGGTGTCAGGTCAAGGTCTAAGCCCATTTTTTTGCATGTGGTTGTCAGTTGTGCCAGCACCATTTGTTAAAGAGGCTTTCCTTGCTCGACTTCACATCTCTTGCTCCCTTATCAAAGATTAGATGATCATACATTTGGGGTTGTGTGTAAGGATATTCCACCCTGTTCCATTGGTCTGCAGTTCTGCCTTTGTTCCAGTACCATGTTGTTTTAATTGTTACTGCTTTGTAGTAAAGTTTGAGGTTGGGGAGGGTGATGCCTCCCATCATCTTTTTCCCAAGAATTGTTTTAGCTATCCTTGGACGTTTGTTGTTCCATATGAATTTTAAGATTGCTTGATCCATTTCTTTGAAGAATGTCATGTGTATACTTATAGGGATCGCGTTGAATCTGTATAATGCTTTGGGGAGTATTGCCATTTTGACAACATTGATTCTCCCTAGCCACGAGCAGGGTATATGTTTCCATTTCCTCATGTCCTCTTTGATTTCATGGAGTAGCGTTTTGTAGTTTTCTTTGTAGAGCTCTTTTACTTCCTTGGTTAAGCTGATTCCGAAGTACTTGATTTTCTGGGGCACTATTGTGAATGGGATTGCTTTTTTCATGTCCCTTTCCTCTGCCTCATTGTTTGCATATATGAAGGCCATGGATTTTTGGGTATTGATTTTGTAGCCTGCAACTTTACTGTATAAGTCTATTGTTTCTAAGAGTTTCTTAGTAGAGGTTTTCGGCTTCTAGATATAGTATCATATCGTCTGCAAATAGTGAGAGTTTGATTTCTTCCTTTCCTATCTGGATGCCCTTAATCTCTTTTTCTTGTCTAATAGCTATCACAAGTACTTCCAGTACTATATTGAAGAGGAGTGGTGAGAGTGGGCATCCTTGTCTTGCACCTGATCTCAGAGGAAAGGCCCTTAGTTTTTCCCCGTTGAGGATAATGCTTGCTGTAGGCTTGTGATAGATGGCTTCGACTATCTTGAGGAAAGTTCCTCCAAACCCCATTTTGGCAAGGGTTTTCATCATGAAAGGATGTTGGATCTTGTCAAATGCTTTCTCTGCATCTATTGATATGATCATATGGTTTTTATCTTTGCTTTTATTTATATGGTGGATTATGTTGATTGATTTGCGAATGTTAAACCATCCTTGCATCCCCGGGATGAATCCCACTTGGTCGTGATGTATGATCTTTTTGATGAGTTATTGGATCCTATTTGCTAGTATTTTGTTGAGGATCTTCGCATCGGTGTTCATCAGGGATATTGGTCTGTAATTTTCTTTCTTAGTGGTGTCTTTGTTTGCTTTTGGTATTAGGGAGATGTGTGCTTCATAGAAACTGTTTGGGAGAGTTCCTGTTTTTTCAATTTCCTGGAAAAGTTTGAGGAAAACAGGCAATAGGTCTTCTTTAAGTGTTTGGAAGAATTCGCCAGTGAAACCATCTGGCCATGGGCTTTTGTTTTTGGGGATGTTTTGATCACAGTTTCAATTTCCTTAACATTGATGGGTCTATTCAGGTATTCCAAGTCTTCTTTGTTCAGTCTTGGGAGATTGTAGGAATTGAGGAATTCATCCATTTCTTTTAGGTTCTCCTGTTTTGTGGCATATACACTTTCGAAGTAGTCTCTGATGATCTTTTGAATCTCACTGGTTTCTGTTATGATGTCCCCCTTTTCATTTCTGATTCGATTTATTAGGGTTCTTTCTGTTTCTTTCTTTGTGAATCTTGCTAGCGGTTTATCAATCTTATTTATTTTCTCGAAGAACCAGCTCTTTGTTTCATTGATCTTTCGGATTGTCTTTTTGGTTTCCATGTCATTAATTTCTGCTCTAATTTTTATTATTTCTTTCCTTCGATCTGGTTTGGGTTCCTTTTTCTGGTCCTTTTCTAAGGTCTTGAGTCGTGAAGTCAAGCTGTCTGTGTGGGTCCTTTCTTCCTTCCTGAGGAATGCTTGGAGAGCTATAAATTTTCCCCTTAACACGGCTTTAGCTGCGTCCCATAGGTTTTGGCAGCTCGTGTCTTCATTCTCATTTGTTTCTAAGTATTTTTTGATTTCTTCCTTGATTTCCTTCCTGACCCACTCATTGTTCAACATTGAATTGTTTAATTTCCAAGTGTTTGATTTGATTCTCCATGTCAGTGAGTGGTTAGCTTCTATCTTCAGCGCATCGTGGTCTGAAAAGATGGTTGATACAATTTGCATTTTTCCGATTCTATTGAGGTATGTTCTGGGGCCCAGTACATGGTCAATTTTAGAAAATGTTCCGTGTGCACTGGAAAAGAATGTGTATTCTTTCTTTTTGGGGTGTAAGGCCCTGTATAGGTCTATTAGGCCTCTCTCTTCTATTTCTTCTTTCAGAGTCAGTGTTTCCTTGTTGAATTTTGTTCTTGTCGATCTATCTAGAGGCGATAAGGCCATATTGAAGTCTCCGACTACAATTGTGCTGTTAGTGATGTCCTCTTTGAAGTCTGCTAGGAGTTGTTTTAAATATTTAGCTGGTCGCCCATTAGGTGCATATATGTTTAAGAGTGTGATTTCTTCGTGTTGTACATATCCCTTGATAAACAGAAAATGACCTTCGCTGTCCCTTTTAATCTTTTTCAACCTGAAATCTATGTTGTCGGATATTAGGATGGCCACTCCAGCTTTTTTAAGGGGGTTGTTTGCTTGCAGGATTGTTTTCCATCCTTTGACTTTGAGTCTATGTTTACTCTGTTTGTTCAGGTGTGTTTCTTGCAGGCAGCAGAATGTTGGGTTTAATTTCTGGATCCATTTTGCCACTCTGTGTCTCTTGATGGGTGCATTTAGGCCGTTGACATTGAGAGAGATTATTGTGATAGGATTTTGTGTCATATTTCTATGGTATTTGTTGTTTTTATGTGGCTCCACCTTGTCTTACAGTAGCCCCTTTAAACCTTCTTTCAAGTTTGGTTTTGAGTCTATGAAGTTCCTGAGCTGTTGTTTATCCGAGAAGTAGTGTATGGTTCCTTCGAGTTTGAGTGAGGGTTTTGCCAGATAAAGTATTCTTGGTGAGGCATTCATTTCGTTGAGTCTTTTCACTATGTCCCACCATTGTCTTCGGGCTCAGAGGGTTTCCTCTGACAGGTCTGCTGTAAATCTGAGGGGTGCCCTTTTGTATGTGATTTCCTTCTTTGACCTTGCTGCTTGCAGAATTGTGTCTCTATCCATACCATCCATCATTCTGACTATGATATGCCTTGGAGTCTTTTTATTCGGGTCTCTTTTTGCTGGTACTCTTCGGACTCCTTGTATCTTGATGCCTGCCTTTTCCAGCTCTGGGAATTTCTTAGCAATGATGTCTTTGACTGTGTTTTTTTTCATTGGGGTTACTTCACTGCGGTTCTGGTACTCCAATGATTCTTATGTTGTTTCTCTTGAAGTCATCCCCCAGGGCTCTGATTCGCTCTATAGCCATTTTGAGGTCTTTGGCCATGATTTGTTATTGTCTATAAGCTTTCTGCAGCTCATCTTCCAGGTCGCTGATTCTGTCTTCAGCCGTAGTCATTCTACTGTTGAGGGCATCTAGTGAGATTTTTAATTCGTCTACCGATTGCTTTATTTGTGTGACTTCCGTTCGTAGGTTTGAGATTTCTGTTCTCATTTCTTCCTGTATTTTCTTGGTGGACCGTTCCAGTCCTTCAATCATCTCCTCCCTTAGTTTATTGGATGTCTGTTCCATGGTTGCTTGGAGTAGGTCGACTCTCCTACAGATCTCCTCTCTGAATTGTTTATCTGAGAGGTCGTAGATGTGAGTAGCCCCCATTGATGTTTCTGGAATTTTTTCTTCTCCCTCTCTTGGTGGAGGGGATTTTTGCTGCTTCCTATATTGTTACGGAAGTATAGAGTTGGAACTTTGTAGTTATTTATTCCTTTTTCTTCTTGTGGAAAGAAGGGGCTCTGATTGTGCTAAACTTCCCTTATTAACTGACAGCTTTTATAGTGTCAGACTAAGTTAATGGCTATTTTGCGTGTTTGAGATCGCAAAAGTGAATTTTCAAAGAAATACACAGTACCGATTGAGCTGAGGTAACAAAGAATAACTGCAGCCGTGGTAGAGGCCGCCGCTCTGAGAGGAGGCCACGCCTACTTTTAGACCACGCCCACTAAGATACGGGTCACGCCCCCAGTGTCTTCCTGTTAAAGAGCCAGGCTGGAAGACCTCAGGCAGCTGGAAGCGGGGCACGGGAGGGCGTGGCCGAGGGTCTGTGATGGTACGTGCGAGGGCGGGCCGGAGTTAGGGGGCCAGGTCAGGAGACGGGGCGCGCAGGACACGGGGTGGGGCGGCTGCAGGGTCTCGGGGAGTCCAGGCGGCGGGATGCAGGGCACCTAACACATTGATTTTAAATTTATGTTTCCAGTCCCATAAATGCAAAGTTAAAATGTCCTATATCCATTGCCACATATGCTAATACTTTTATTTCTTTCATAGTATTTGCTATCTCTTCATTGATTTGACCTTTGCACATTAGCCATTGGCGATATTGATGAGTTGGTAATATATAATATGTCTCTTAAATAAGTTTTGAGTGAAGAGTTCAAATACTTTGAAGGTAGTATTGAAGAATAGACTTTAACTTTTGTTGAGTTTACTTTTAGGCAGTTTTTTAAAGAATGCAAATACTACAACATCATAGATATTTAAAACCCTTTTTGCTCTTTAAGCCTGAGGCAGTTTTTCCTAGTAATTGGATTGTTTCAGCTTGAGCCAATCTGATTGTCCTAGAAAATCCTTTGAAATGAGGTGATGTAAGAGGAAACCACTATTCACAGAACACCCAATTATAAATAGCAATATTTTCCCCTCTTTTAGTTACAGGAAAAATCTTGAAAACTTTAAGACAGAGTGTAGTCATAACACTGCCTATATATTTGAAATTCAGGCAGTTCTATAAACATTGATTTCTTTCTCTGGGGAGAGAGATTTCTGTGTGTCAATTGACAAGGTGATTAGAGTCGCTGTCCTTGTATCACCTCTTCTCGTTCTTGCTTTTCCTCATGGACAGCCTGTTCTTCCGTTTTTGAGCAGAAACAAACTGAAAATAAAGTTTAACGGCTCCCCAAACATACCTTTAATGGTATGTATATGAAACTGGGACAGTAGCTTACTTTTCTTTGGCTTTATCTTATTTTGATCTGTATTCATCTAAAGAGAAACCAGTTAGAGAAAGATCCTTGAATTTATTTTGAAGGTTAACTATCTATTTGTTGACAGAGTCTTAACCTTTTAAAAAATGCTTTAGAAAAATCAGCTCATCAAGGGTAACCTTTATTAGCAACTTATTTGGAAAGCTAAGGTGTATAGTCATTTATACCACTTTACATTTTTATCTTTAAAATGAAAATATTTTCCAGCATACTTATTTTTTAAGATACAATATTTAATAATCAGAAGTTTTAGTGTAGGGCTTAGTTTATTTTGTAAGTCATAGAAATGTAGTTCCAGGCTGATTTTATAAGCTCTTGATGTTTTTAGCAAAATGTGTAGCGTGCATTTTTTTTTAATGATCCAGGGATATCAGCTTTCTGTTGGATTAACATGAACTCATCTGAAAAGAGTACAGCATTTTGAAAGCAAAGTACACTTGTCCCAGTGAATTTTAAATTTATTATTTAATAAATGCTTCTTCAGCAGCATAGCTAAAGAATCAGTGAATGAATATGATACCAGAGGAGGAAAATCTAAATCATTTTAATAGGATTTACTCTAATAACCTATAATTTATTTATCCATTCAACACCTTGAAATGCTAAATTTTTCAATATGGAATAATGACTATAGTCAATATTCATATCACAGTCTACAGTCTACTTTTCTCTGCTATGGTCAATCAAAAATCTTTTAAATTCGTTTGTTCTTTGAAATATCAGTTCACTTTTTATGGTTGGTATTTTATTGATATTTATGGGCATTTCTTTTATACTCATATACTAGCTTTCTTCTGGCTTCATTTCACAAGTATTTATTGTTTCTGGTCTATACAAGGTCAGTGAGGAGGGTGGGGAGAGCAACAGATAAAATGCTGCCTTTAAGATCAGCTATGACATTGGGCCAGTGGTAGAGGGTAGAGGGTTTAAGAATAAATATTAATCTATCATACACATGTTGCCTCAACTATAGCTTAAAAAATTAAGTAAAGCATTAAGAAATGCCTTTGCCTTTCTACATCACCACATTATCATAATTTAGTGAAAAATAAAACAAAAAAAAATCTTATTCTCCCGTCCAAGTACTAACCAGGCCTGATTCTTCATGGTTCTTTATTGAATTTTTTAAAAATTAAAAATTAAGACCTCTGTGGGGAGGACCAGAGAGATAATACAGAGGGAAAGTTGCTTGCTTTGCACTGAGCAGACTGTTTAATCCCTGAACCAAGGACCTAACCAGGAATAGGCCCTAAGCATTCTGATTGTGGCCCCCAAACCAAATATGTGTGTATCAGTAGAGATGCATGTGTGTGTCTGTGTGTGTGTGTGTGTGTTAATTTATCACGACACAAAGTCAAACATCCAGGATATGGCCAAGTATCCCTGTGTTACCTGTCCCCTTGCCCATCGTTTCTGCTCCACTCTGGTGCCCAGCGTTCTACATGCCCTACCGAATGACACTGAAGTTCAAAGTTCAGTGTGTTTCTTCCTGCTGTTAGATTTTTCCATGCTTGAAACAATGTTTGATAAGTTAATGAATTTCATGGAGTGTGAATAAAGTGCCATCATCATCTACCAGTACTCATTATTTTTTGGTTAGCTTTGACAGCATTTCCCTAGGAACTACTATGGCTTTCTGAACTTAACCCATTTTCATGTCTATCCATATTATAAAAGATTTCCCTCCTCTATGAAACCTCATAAATAAAGGATCTATGTCTGTTTTTTCTTTGTTCAGTTTGCTATTAGAATTCACAGGTTCAAATATTTTCTTTATTTCTAGAATATTATTATGTCGAGGCAAATAATATGTATCAGTTACCACTGATGTGACCTTCCTTTCCTAAATACCCTGAGATATAAACATTAATGTTCAAATCTTCAAATTCTTTCCTATACATTGGCATACATATACACATATGTATAAAATGTATATAGAAAAAATGTATATAGATACTATTTTGGTTTCCTTTCTTTTAATTTAGCATGTCCTTCAGTATTTTGCATCTCTAATTCCAGTAGGATTATGCCATTCCACTTAGCAGCTAAATAACTTTATACCTCAGAAATGTATCAAAACTTACTTACGCATACTGACTTTGACATGCATTAAACAGTTTCATTTTGCCTTTTGGGTCACACCTGGCAATGCACAGGGGTTACTCCTGGCTTTGCACTCAGGAATTACTCCTGGCGGTGCCCAGGAGTAATGTGGGATGCTGGGAATCGAACCCGGGTTAGCTGCATGCAAAACAAATGCCCTACCTGCTGTGCTATCACTCCAGTCACACAAATAAAGATTTTTAACCAAAAAATAAATAAAATATTGGTGGCATACTACCTGGATTAATTTCAACCTGGATCTATTTATATTTCAATACTTGAACTTCTCTGTTCTTCGTTTTCCTACTGCAAAATGGAAAATATACTAATAAAGTCTTGCACATAGTTTTTAGAGACTCAACTGAAAAAATAGTTCATTTAAAATAATAACAGATATTTAATATCCAATTATTCATAGAAATAGACTTATTGGCTCCGAGGATATGCACATATGTTTTCTGGTGATCTTATCAAAATTTTACTCAACTAGACATTAAACATTATCATTCCCACCAATAATACTTAGACACTTATATATACTATCAGCATGCTACATATTATCATTCCTCTAATTTTTGCTCATCTCTATATATTGTTTTCATATGTGAATATTTAAATAAATAACTTCATTTAATCAATAATTAAAATGTTATTGTTCTTTTGTGATTTCCTTTTTGTTCATATGCTCTGTTCACGTGACTTTGGTATTTTGGGCCCTTTCTATGTATTTGGAGATTTTTTTTTTCTTTTTGGTCACACCCAGCGATGCTCAGGGGTTACTCCTGGCTTTGCACTCAGGAATTACTCCTGGCGGTGCTCGGGGACCATATGGGATGCCGAGGATCGAACCCAGGTCGGCCGCGTGCAAGGCAAACGCCCTACCCGCTGTGCTATCGCTCCGGCCCTGTATTTGGAGATTTTATGTATTCGTATTATTGATCTTTTTTCTGCTACATACATTGCAAGGTTTTTATCACAGACATATGTTTAAAATTAGCTTAAATAACTTAATTATTAAAGGAAAATCAATCTCAAGCTTTATGGTTGCTTTGAATTATTTCTCTCCCAACATAATACAATTTTGGTGTTTGAGAAATATTCCTTGGATGATTTTAGTTTGTGTTGATTAAAATGCACAGGACTTTGTTTTACATCTTATTTCAGTAATTAGTGGTTTCTAACTTATTTACAAAATAACTACCTTCTCGAATTTAATACCCATTTACCTCTAATTTTGCTTTTCCCTGAAGCAAACCATGCATAATTCTTGTCTAATTAGTGGTGTGCATGTCTCTCTGTGTGTAAAACTAATGTAAGATTCTGAAATTTCTAATTAATAAAATTAAGCAGTTATATTGGCAAACCCATGATTATATTTTATTCCCTAGGGCTATTGAACTAGCAGATGTAGGAATTTTCAAAAAATGTTTGATTGATGCTACTTATCAAGAACACTTATGAAACTCATGGATTTACTTTTTTTTAGGGGCTGGCTGGGAGTTTTTATTAACGGCAATATTATTAAATGTGAATCAGTCATGATTTTGGTGCACACAGAAACTTTTTGCATACCAACTGTACGCTTGTCAACTGTTTTTGAAAGTACCATTGTTTCATTATTTGATTTTAACATAACTGACACTGGGCATCCTTAGATTATGTAATTAATTATATTACTTTTGACCCCTAGTTCTTGGCTTACTCTTCAAGCTTGTGTTCTTCCTTGAAAACATCATATTGCTTGTTTGTCTCTGTTTCTATGTTTTCCTATTTTCACTCTGGAGCAGCCCCTATTCTCTCTTGAACACTCACTTCCTTCTGTTCTTTTCCCTCACATATTCTTAAGCAAGTTTCATTCAATAAAAATGACTTTGCTTTGCTAAAAAAGAATTTTTAAAAAATATCTTGATTCTTATCTGAAATGAGTGGACCGCTGTGAATACTTAGTCCTTGTTTAGTCATTAGTGATTGGTGGTTACACAATATCCATTTCTTACTTTCGATAGGATCAAGATAAGTCCCCCAAATTTGGTGTTCTTGGACTCTCCTTTGTCTATTTCCCTGTGATAGTTATCTTTTCAGTATTTAAAATAGCTAATATTTTAAGTAAAATGTGACTTTTATTTACATATAATTTCAACAAAATGGCCATAATCAAGGATACTCTTTAGAGAAATTGGAAAATGCAATATTTTCTAGATACAAATTTTTCCAAATGCCCTAATCTTGCCAAATGTGCAAAATTGAGGTTCTTTAACACGATCCCTTGAAAAAAAAATTAAGCTAAAGAAAAACAACCACCATCTCACCATATAGTTGCCTGCCAAATATAATCTCTCAATCTTTTTAATTGTCGTAGGGACCATGTCTGGTACCAGTGTTTGAGGATCCTGGTGTCAGTCTGTGTTTCTGCCTGGCCATGCTTCGAGGAACCTGTGGTTCTAAGAATCAAACGTAGGGCCTCACACTGAAAAGTATGCGCTCTACCACTTGGGCCACATCCTCAGTCATGTCATTGCAGATTACTTAGGCTTCTTAATAACTCTCAGTTTCTTAAAGTATTTCCTTTTTGATATTAACACAATTTTATAGAAAAGAACATTTTTCTTTTTTGGTAGTAACTGTCTTTATTTAGTGAAGTGTATGTATTGAGCATAGCTTTCGAGCAAGTCTTTGTAGGAAGAAATGCTGAACAATGAATAAAGGCCAGAATTAAATGATTCATCAGGCAGAAAGGGCGAAAGCTTTGCAATTAGAGGGGCTGAGAAGACAGCACTGTGGGGCAGGTACTTGCCTTGCACGCAACCAACCTGGAGTTCCATCTCCAGCACCTCATACAGTTCCCTGAGCTCTACCCAGTAGAATCCCTGGGAACAGGCTCAGAAATAAGCCGTGAACACTGCCTGGTTTTGTCCAATAACAAAAACAGAAGAAAAAAAATACTACAAAAGGAATGGGGAAAATATTTTTTAAAAGGTAGATTGCTTATTTAGCACATTAAGCACTCCTTGTAATTTTATTAGGAGGAGCATAAGGAGTAATTATTCTTCATAGGGAATTCACAATGCTGAAGAGCAGGTGGCCTCCTAATTGAATACTGGGTCTGAGCCTGCTAATGTGAAAGCTTTTCTTTAAACCATATGTACAAATACACATGGATTCATTAACACCAGGTGAGTAAGGTATTATTTCTATATTAATTGCCTAGAAAGTTTTCTGTTTAGTTGTGGGATTTATAATCAGCAGTTATTATATTTTAAAAACAGATTTAAAATAAAAATTAGCCCTTTTGGTTAATTCGGTTCTGCTGATGCATTTTAAATTATATATGATATTAGCAATTTGAAAATGTAAAAGTGCATTCTAAATGCTGATAAAATACACTAAGGAGTCAAATCTTCTTTATCTGGTAGAGAATAAGATAAACAAAATCGCAGTGATAGTATTGTGGTTACTCAAAGTTTTTCTTTCAGAATTGTCATTACTAAACAAACTCCATTATACCATCATTTAATTTTTTTAGCTGGTTTGTACTATAATTTTTTGGGAAACATATATGAGCTTAAAGTCTGAAAACTGGAGTCAATTGGGATTTTCTGTTACAATAATAGGAAAAATTGTCTCATAACAAGCTAATCATGTTTTGAATAAAAACTTTTATTAGATAAAAGAATGTAGTAACCAAATTATGAATATGTTCAATTGATAAAAATTCAATTAATATTAAATATTAATATCACTAATCTTATTTTATTAATTATATAACTTTTTGGTTGGTTGACTAATAGTTTAATAAAATATTAATCAACTAATATTTGAACAGTTACTGTCACTGTCATCCCATTGTTCATCAATTTGTTTGAGCAGGCACCAGTAATGTCTCCATTGTGAGACTTGTTACTGTTTTTGGCATATTGAATACAACATGGGCAGCTTGCCAGGATCCACTGTGTGGGTGTGATACTTTCAGTAGCTTGCTGGGCTCTTTGAGAAAGACAGAGAAATCAAACCCGGGTTGGCATGCAAGGCAAACTCCTGTTAATATGACCTTTCATAAATAACTACTGGAAGAGTAGTTGGGCTTTGGGAAATAAGATTAAAAGATTAAGTGTTTCTACTCAAAAGGATCGTTTATATGGAATAGCATGGATATTTATAGAAACTTGGAAGATAAAAATTATACACAGACAATTCTAAGTTCTGGATCAAAGAGTTTTCCTGACTTATAATGGGTTGATTTGCAATGCAATGAAATTGTTATCTTAACAAGTATTCAATCCAAGAGTATATGTATGTCTTTTAGTGACGCTTTACCGAGGATTGAATCAGATAAGATCTGATCTCTTGTCAAATCATTCAAACTGTATACTTCTAACATCAATTCAATGAATAAGGATATGTTTATACTGATAGACTTGCTTAAAATTGAAAGGAAATAGATTTCAACTCAACATAAGAAGCTTCTAAGAATCTACTCACCTACGCAATAAGAATCCTTTGTTTGATTCAGACAGTCGTGCCTTATACTTATTATTGGAAATATCTTCATAGTGTCTCCTTTGACTCAGAATGCTGTGCTGATTTATGGCACTGTGTATATTGCACTGAAAGTGACTGCTATTGGAAGGAGCAAAGTGAACCAACAGGGATAGCAGTCATTCTGGCCCTGAGTAGCAAGTAGCACTGCTTCTATTCAGACAGAGTTTTGTGCTACCTAACGCTACAGAAATCTACAAGTCATTTGAACTTTTGTGCAATTAATTCACAAATAATGACTCTAATTTATTGAACTATCTGACACCCAACAAGTATTTCCTTCCTTAAAATTATATTAGCAAAGAAAATGAACTTTTGATTCATTTGGTAATATATTTACCATGATCGTAGGTTGTGATTGATTATTTAAAATCTTATAACACTGATAATATGTAATACATAATGCCAACTTTAAAATAATAATAGAAAGATAAGTTCTAAATTCCTTAATCTTTGATACCTTAAAATATCTCCATACATTTGTACAAGTATTTAAACATTTTCTCAAACAACTTTTCTTGCTTAGTGAATAGTATAGTACAATTTAGTTCTTAATATTTACTTGGCAAGTAAGAGAAAGTGATGGATTAGCAATTTTATGTGTTTAGCCACAAATTGTGGGAAGTTCAATATATTAGGAGTTTTCAATTAAAATAAGATAAAAAATGAGAAACTTTAAAGATTGGTGGATTCAGGTTTCAAGAGTTACTCAGTATTTAAATTTGGTTCATGTATCTATGCTTCAAATATATGCTAAAATAAATTAAATTGCATACTCAAATGTAAATGTATATTTAAACTTACACATATAAAGAACAAGGAAATTAAGTAAGTAGAATTATAAAATTGCAAAGTCAAAAATTCATAAAATATAGTTTAAACAAGTATGGGAATAGCAAATGTTAGCATCAAAAGTATAGGAAAAATTGTGTACTAATGCAAAATTCCTACAAATGACTATACAAATCACTAAACAAATTTATTTGAATGCTGCTAGAAAAATTGCTCTCTATTCTCCAATGTGACTATCCAGAATAATGGACTTCCATTTTAACTAAAAGTTGTTTTGGTGACATTCTATAAATATCAATTAAATTGAATATTAGTTCAACAGTATTTATTGAACTAAAAATTTTATTTCAGTAAGTTATCTTTACATTATTATATACATATTTTACCTAATTTTTAAACCTTTGTTTTTAAAATAGAGTGAAAACCTTTGCATTTCTATAGGTCACAAAAGAAAAACTACGCAAACACTAAGTAAAGTGCTATGTGTATAAAGTTCTCTTATATCTATATTCATATATACATATCAAAGTACAAATAAGCATATATATTTATTCCACATAAGATAAAAATTATTTGATGTGAGATGAGGAGACAGTAAAGGGATTTGGCAAGACATGTGTCCAATCTGGGTTTGGTTTCATATAGAAGTTTGGTTTCATATGGAGTCCATATGGCCTTCTGAACAGCTGGGTGTAGCCCTGGAGGCCCCAGCACAATCAGGGGTGGTTCGGGTGATCCCGCATCACAAGACCAAATCGTCACCACATCCTCAGTCCCACCAGTGAACTGCTAGCCTTTTTGGCCAGATACAGCTGAGGATGACCCAATCCCATGTACACTGCATGGGAGGTCCATATATTATTCAGATTCACAACTTTTTAGGAAATACTGATTTTTTATCTGATTTTTATTGTTTAATATAGTTCATAGAAATACTAAAATTTCCTTCTCAAATATATTGGGAGGAAAACCCATATAAATTTCTCATTTTCTGGTTTCTGTAGGCTTTTTATTTTTCCTTCTGTTTCCTTTTTCTTTTTATTCTTTTGTTTTTCTTTCTGTTTATTTTTATTTTTTTAATTTTTGTTTTGTTTTAGGGTCACATCCTGTGGTGCTCAGGGCTTACTCCTGACTCTGTATTTAGAGATCATTCTTGGTGAGTCTCTGGGACCATATGGAATTCTGGATATCAAGGTAGGGTCAGTTGTATAGAAGGCAAAGCACTTTACCATTACACTAACTTTCCAGAAAAATTTTTTATTTTCTGGCCAAAGACAATGAAACTAGAGATCTTACAGAACTAGGCATAAAATAGAAGTGGCCAGTTGATTGGAAGGGGCCCCTGGGACAATAGTGGAGAGAAACTGATACTCTGGTGGAGTTTGTGGTGTTGAAATGTTGTAGGCATGAAAACCATTGTGCGTCACGTAAGTATGTAGGAATAAATGAAATGTAAAACAATAGTTATATTGCCATAGTGTTAGCTTTATGAGGGCAAGACTATATCTTTTTCTGTTTGCTTGCTTATTTTGGGGACACACTCAGCAGTGCTCAGGGCTTATTCCTGGCTTGCTGATCAGGGATCATCCATGCAGGCTTGGGGTACCATATAGGGTGCCCGGGATCAAACATGGGTCAACTGCATGCAAGACAAATGCCCTACCCCTGTACTATTGCTCCAGCATCAGAACTGTGTCAGTTTTATTATTTTTTAATCTTATATAATCAAAAGAGTCTCTTGCCCGCACGCCTGGCTGTCTTCCCCGGGGTCCCTCGGAGGAGATGGGCTCCAGCTTCCCTCCCCACCCCGAGTAGAGTTCCTGGCAGCTGAAGACCACCGGAACCTAGCCACAGCCATGCTCGAGGCCCCTCTCCACACTTTCAGACAGGCCTCACACATGAAGGTACTGGCAGAGGAACCCAGGTGTATTTAATCCCATCAATGGCCAATATCCAGAGACTTAAAAGCAAGCTCCCAGAAGCCATATCTTGTATCCTACTTCTCCCTCTGGGAGAAACTGGCAAGCTTCTGAGAGTTTCCTGCCCACATGGGACAGCCTTGCAAGCTTCCCATGGTGTATTCATATGCTAAATCCAGTAGCAAGCTGGATCTCATTCCCCTGACCCTGAAAAAGCCTCCAGTGTGACATCTTTGGGAGGGCCGAGTGGAAAGAGACTTATAAGATCTCAGGAAAAGAATGAATGGAGAGGTTACTGAGCCAGCTCAAGAAATTGATGATTAACGGGAATTTCGTGATTAGTGATATAATCTTGTATTATTTTTATCTTTAGCTCCTGTTTTAGCATTTTGCCTGATTGCATTATTATTAAATGTTTGTCTTTATCTGTTAATATAAATTCAATATTTCATAGGCACAATAATAGTAGATTTAATGGGGCTGGAGTGATAGCACAGTGAGTAGGGTGTTTGCCTTGCACGTGGCCGACCCGGATTCGATTCCCAGTGTCCTATATGGTCCACCAGCACTACCAGGAGTAATTCCTGAGTGCAGAGCCAGGAGTAACCCCTGTGCATCGCCTGGTGTAACACAAAAAGCAAAAATTTAAAATATAGTAGATTTAATATATGATGATAGTATATTTTCCTACATGTTTGGGGAGCTAAGGAGGTCATGACAATAGTATTTCCTAGCCCTTTTATACAAAAATCAAAAGTACAACCATGAAACATCAAAACTATTATCACCTATAAAATGCTGCTTCTATATCACCAGGAGCAGACATCCATGACCTTCCTCACTCCTGACAATTAATTGCCATGCCATCTTTCAGAGTATATAGTCAATAAAGCCTCATATTTTGAAATAATGTTTTCTACCTTTGTTTCTCCCCTTTAATTGTCTTTAATTTATGTCAGTAACTTTGGTTAAAGTGTACATGTTTGTAAGTTTTATCGGAATAATGGCGCAACAATGTAACACTGTACCAATAAACATTACTACTGTTCATAACCTTTCCATTCTGCTGATCTTCCTCTTGGTAAACTCAACTGTCCTTTTGTATTCTGGTTTTGGGGGGTGGAAATCATTTGGGCTATAGCTGGTAGTGCTTCGAATATACTGGCTTTTTACTCAGGGCTCACTCCTGGTACTGCTTAATTGATTAGATGTTAAGATGTAAATGGTGTTTTGCAGCATCCAAGACAAGTAACTTAATTCTTGTATTATTCTCTGGCCTCTACTATTAAAGTTTATTTGCTCTTATTGGACTTTATTTCCTCACTTGCTTTGTTTCTCATATTCCACATTATCAGTGACTTCACTTGGTATTTTCTCACTTATCCTGACTTATTTTGCTTAGCATAGCTGACACCCATCAGTTCCATCCATGGTATCAAAATGTAATAGTTCATGTTTTTTCAGAACTGAGTAGAATTTCATTGTGTATGTTCACCACAACTTTATCTGCTTACCTTTTAGATATAGGTTTTCTCTAGATTATAACGCTAGTAAATAATTCTACTATGGATATAGGTATGCATTTATCTTCTTGAATTAGTGATTTTGTGATCTGGAGACATTTAGGTGAAGTTTGAATAATATTTGTATGGAGTTGAACCACTTTATATTCCTTTCCTCAGTGAATAAACGGTCCTATTTCTCCACATTCCCATCAATATGCATTGCTTTTGATATACGCCATTCACTCTACTGTCAGGTATCTTTCATTGATGTTTTGATTTGCATTTCACTGATAAAAAGTGATGCTAAATCTCTTATCCAGCTATCTGTCCTCCGTGAAGAAGTGACCGTTCAGCTTTTCTTCCCATTTACTGATGGGAATTATTTTGTTAAATTTTCAGAATACTTAATAAATCTTGAATATTAATCCCTTGGAAGATGTGTGAAAGGCAGGTATTTTCTCACAATTTCTCATTTTCTTAGATATTAGGTTTATGATAGACCAGGGCTGCACTGATACTGTTAATGTTTATATGGTATACTTTGCGCTTATGCTGCTACCTGAAAGATCCTAGAACCTTTGCTCTATGGCAGTGTGCTTAGTTCCCACGTTCTATTATTATCAGAGTATAGATGTGTATCTGCAAGCAACTGCTCAGTTTGACATTTGGGGGAACACTGGCCACACAAAAAGTCCTTGAGAGCTGCACTTGAGCTTCTGAAAATTGCCCATGCTACACCACAAATGATCTGGAGAACTGGGGTAGGGAAGGTGGGGAGAACTGGAGTACCCTGTGCTGAAAAAGGTGTCCCCTAGAGAGATAGTACAGTGGGCAAGGAGTTTGCCTATCATGCGGCCAATTTGGGTTCAGCCGTGGCACTTTGTATGGTACTCAAGTCCCACCAGGAGTGATCCCTCAGCACAGAAACAGGAGTAATCCTTGAGCAAAACCAGCCATGAACTTGCCTTTAAAGTATCACTGCATTACTGTATCACTGTCACCCCATTCATCATCAATTTGATTGAGCGGGCACCAGTAACATTTCCATTTGTCCTAGCCCTGAGATTTTAGCAGCCTCTCTTTACTCATTCTTCCCAGCAGTGCCACATTGGAGGCTCTTTCAGGGTAAGTAAGGGGAATGAGACCCATCATTGTTACCGTATTTGGCATATCGAATATGCCACAGAAAGCTTGCCAGGCTCTGCTGTGTGGGCAGGATGCTCTCAGTACCTTGTCAGGTTCTCTGAGAGGGAGAACTAGGCTATCAGAGGCAGCGCGCTTCTGGGAGCTTTGTTTTATAGTCTCTGGATCTTGGCCATTGATGGGATGATTACATGGCGCCAAGGGCAGTTTGTGGGTGTGGCTGCCAAGCTACTGGAAAATGGGGGGTCTGGGTGGAGGAGGCCCCGTCCCGATCCAACCAGCCTTGGAGATCTCAGCCTCGGGTTCCACACACCTGGGTTCCTCTCCGGTCCCTTTGGTCCCTTCATGCATGTGAAGCTTGGCTGTGGCTGGGTTCTGCAGGTCTACTACTGCCAGGGCTCTGCTTGGGTTGGGGAGGGAAACTCAACCCACCCCCTCCAAGAGGCCTCGGTGAAGATAGCCAGGCACAGGGGCAAGAGACTCTGTGTCACTGCCTTCTGGAAGCATTGTTTTATAGCTTCCAAACTAAATAAATAAAAACATCGTATCTTATGGAGATAAATAATAAACTACTTAAAAATGTGAAGAACATAAAATAATTTGCATATATACAAAACTATATTCATTTAGAGTTCCTATTTATAGACAATGTGATTCCCATTTGAAATAATTCTAGGAACCCAGGACTCTAACTAGGCCTTGGACTACAATTTTTGAAAGTAAGAAAGAAAATAGAAACTTGACTTAAAAACTTGACATGCATATCTTTAATTCTATATTTTACATAAAATACTGTGCAAATTTACTGTGCACAATAGGTTGATTAGAAACATTAATACTTTGCCATGTGATCAACATCTAGATTTTGTTTACAGGTCTATCATGACCATATTAATATTTGTGGTAAGAACATTTACAATATAGTCTTATCAATTTTGAAGTATTCAGTTCAATTCCCATGTTATGAATCTCCATAACTTATTTCTGGTAATTACTGTAATTTAACAATATCTGGAGCTAGCACAGTATTGTGGATAATGTACTTCCTTTGCACATTTATGGATTGGAGGTAGATAGTCTCCTGAGCACCACCAGCAATGTTCGTGAGCACAGAGCAAGGAGTAAGTCCTGAATACCACTGAGTGTGGCAAATAAAAACAAAACAAGATAAAACACACTATCTCATCATTTTCCTAGACCCTAATCATGTTTCTCTTTTTAAATAGGTAAAACACAGTATCTCATCATTGTCCTACACCTTAGTCACATTTCTCTTTTACCAGGTTCCATATGTAAGTAAAATAATAGAACATTTAACTTTCTCAGTCTGATTTATTCCAAGACGCATTCAGTGTCATAAATGACAGAAAATTCTTTATGTTTCAAGATCAATTATATTTACACATTTATGTATATGTATATACATATATGCATATGTATTTATATGTATATACATATATTCTACACATAGGTTTTTTCCCTATTTTTCTGTTATAAAAAATGGCAATAAATATGATGATACAGATGTGATGTTTTCATTTATTTTGGGTATATATTCAAAAGTAGGGTTGCTTGGTCATATAGTTACATGAGTATATTCATTTTATTTGACAGTTGACTATGATTGGCTCATGAATGAGCTCAGAGGTCAAGGGCATATGCCTTGGAGGCATGAGGACCCAAATCCAATCTCAAGCAGTATCTGGCTCCCAGAACATAACCAGGAGCGACTCCTGGGCCCTCTAAGCACTGTTTGGGAGTCCTCAAAAAATTAATTAAAACAAGAAAGAAAATGACAATCTCCAATTTTCACTTTAACGTTTAATGTTTTTATGAAATAATTTGCTTCTCAAATTCTTTTGAAATGAGACCAGTTCTTGTCATCTGATTATTCAGATTTATGAATGGGATGATTCACTTGCTCAGTATATTAGGAATATAAACTTAGGATAAATACTAAGGAAGCATATTTTGTTCTGACTCAAGTCTTCTAAATTGGGACAAAACACAGTGGTCAAGAGTCAAAAACAAGAACTATTGAATGAGACTATGACTGGGTAATTAGAAGCAGCCTTAGTCTGCGGACTCTGACTCATTGTAGAAAACAGCAGTTTTAGAATTTAATTGGAGTGTTAGTGATGAATTTAATATGGAACATGCAGATGTTGATTTCTAATAAGGCACACTTGAAGCATATACAGTTGGTTGTGTCAGGTTGTGTTATTGTTTGACATGGTTCTAAATCTCTGTCAGTGCATAACAAGTCATCACAAAAAGTAGCTTTACAAGAACATTTATTGTAGCTTATAAATGTGTGGAGCAATAGCACAGCAGGTAGGGTGTTTGCCTTGCACTCGGCTGACCCGGGTTCTATTCTTTTGCCTGGCAAGCTACAGAGAGTATCTCACCTGCACGGCAGAGCCTGGCAAGCTCCCCGTGGCATATTCGATATGCCAAAAATAGTAACAAGTCTCACAATGGAGACATTACTGGTGCCCACTCGAGCAAATCGATGAGCAATGGGATGACAGTGATACAGTGATAAATGTGTGGTTCTAGAGTTCTGATGGCATTCTGGCAGAGTTCTGTAGTGTGAATCCCTGCTCCTTATAGGATTGATTAGTCACTTAGTGGTTCTCAGCTGGTCCATGACTGATTTGGAAGACCTAAGGGAACTTCTCTTCTAGACCTTACTATGATGTCTTGAAGACTATGTGGGCTAGAATGGCCAATGTGCTTGACTGCATTCTCTTTAGCATAGAGCCCTCTGCATACCAAATGACATTTTGTTCTTATTTGTTTGTTTTGTTGTTTGTTTGGGGCCACACCCAAGTGTGTACAGGGTTTACTCCTGAATCTTCATTCTGGGATCACTGCTGCTGGGCTCAAGACATCGTTTTCCTTTTATATGGCCAACCAGGGATCAAACCTGGTAAAAGGTTCTACCTGTACTATCACTCTGACCACAAGGGTATTCAGTAATTTTTAATGAAGTCAATTGCCCTCTAGATATATGAGAACTTTTTGAGCAGAGACTGAAAGGATTTTTCTTTTCCGGGCTGGAATTCACAGAATAGCAAGTCAGACATATTCCCTTGTTCAGGCATTAAGGAAACAATACAATCAAGGAGAAGGATTTCAGCCTCTATGTCTCAGCGAAAGAAGTCACAACATATTTGTGCCACCTTATTACTCCACCCCACTAGGCACAGATGCTAGTTAATCATATTTTTTGTCATTGTTAATAAAATAATTACATATTTTTCTCTCATGTATTTTTTATTTTCTTTATCCAACATCATTTGCAACCATTTCAATTTGTTTAATATGTGCATTTTACTTGAGTGTTTTATTAACAATGTATAGTTTCCCATTGATTTATTTTTATTAACATAACTGTTATCTATATAACTTATTCGTTTCCTTATTATAGCACTAAAATTGTAGTCATTAGATGTATTTATGTTTTCTAAATATATACCTACCAGGATTTGTGAGATAGCAGCTGACCTAGATTCCATCTCTGGCACAGCATCATGTTCACTGAGCACCCCTCAGATTCTGAGTGCAGAATCAGGTGTAAGCCCTGAGCACACCAGGTGTGACACTCCTCCCATCCCCCAAATAAATAAAATAAATGTGCATCTATTTTAAGTGCTAAAAAAACACTCAATGGAGGGAAACCACTATATTTGATTGATTCACACGCTCTGTGATCGAGAGAAATTCATACTTTCTGTCTTTATTATTATTTATTTCTATAACAAGTAACATCAAGTATTTGTTATGTTTCAGGCATGGTTCTAAGTCCTAACAGCACATTTTTCTTAGGCAGATATATAAGATGGTGGGAGAAGAATTATACACAAGAGCAAACTTTGTGTATCACAAAATTTTGTCATATGATTTTGTAAAAATCCAAACAAGTGTCTTCTTTCAGGAAGCTGTTAACTTTGATCATACATTATTCAAAAATAAAAACAAATGATATTCTTAACATTCAGAAATCTTGACCCAATCACATTTCCATCCACTCTTTTCCAAGATTTTGTATTTATTTCTCATATATTTCTAATGAGAAATACTTAAATTTGGTTATATAAAATTTACTGATATTTTTTGTTTATGCTTTTAAAGATTTTAAATGTTTTATATTATAAATTCTTTCCCATAACATCTAATTTTCATTTCATCTATTACTAAATATTTTGTTCTCTTTAATATTATTAAATATTCTGTGGATGATTCAATTTTGTTTTTCAATTTTTTTAAGATGGGATCTAATCTTTGGAGATCATCAAGCAATGCATGAAGTTTAATTTTTTAGTGTTTTATATTTAAATGACATATTTGAAGAAACTTTCACAAATGCATCTGGCAAATGCATCTTTTTTGCAGCACTGATCTTTTAAGATAAACTACATTGATTTGCATGGAGGACCATTCCACATTTAAGGGTTTAAACTCAAGAGGTAAAGACAGAAAGGAAGTTGGGGAGATGATAAAGAGAAATCTGTGAGGCTATTCCTGACTGTGAATCAGAAAAAAATGGGAAAGGATGTAATGGCTTTGAATTCACATTGAACAGATGAGACCACCAACTATTTAACACAGGTCATTGGGTTCCTTGCTGCCAGCAATAATGTGGCTGCTTGGGACTGGTAGATAAGACTAATAAGCAGAAATTTGTATCTCATACAGTGCTCTGGAAATTGCTTCTGGAATTAGTAATTTCCAGTGAAAAGGTGACATCTTATTTGTGAGTGTTCTGTCAGATTAAAAGTGTTCCATCACTTTAACTTGCCTTTTTGTTTTGTTTAGTTTTGTTTTGTGAACACTCCCAGCAATGCTCAGGGATTGCTCCTAACTCTGCACTCAGGAATCACCCCTACCTGTGTTTGAAGGATCATATGGGATGTCAGAGATTTAACCCAGGTCTGCCAAAATCAAGGCAAGCACCTTACCTGCAGTACTATCACTTAGGCCCCTAATTTGTCTCTTTATTGGCAACCCAATCACCATTCGGCCTTGATGCTGAGCCCAATGTAGTTAGTGTCTCCACTAGAGTATTTCTATGAGATCATATCTTGAGTTGTCCTAGTTTGTTGTAGAATTGGCTGAGTGAGGAAATCCAAATTGCTTCCTATTAGAAGATCTGGGTTAATTTGAACAGAAACATCCTCCTTCCTGAGCTTATATCTGAAAAATGAGGTAGGCTAACTTCACAGGAGAACAAGATACCACCTCAGGGACTATGACTATCTTAGCATAGAAAGTTTTAATTCTACTCTCATTTTAACATACAATTATCCAAGGACAAATTGAAGTACCAGTCCATGCTACTGTATTATTACAACCTGAACCAATGCAGCATAGTACCAAAATCTGCTTTTAATAAGGTCTCTGGTGACTCTTAATCATATCACATTTAAGAGCATCATTGTCTCATTGCCATCTTCTGGTTGATATTCTCATTTCACACTAGCCCTTGCACTAGATGCAAGGTGTTTGCCACATACAAATTCATTCTAAGTGCACAAAGATTTGTGATATGATTATTCAATTTCAGTATTAATCTGAGCCAAAATTTATAACACTATAAAACAACAGAAATGCCCTGTTAAATTTTAGTGTCAGAACATTAACCAGAATTTTCAACCCACCCCACATTAAAGAACTAGAATGGACTCTTTCAGACACAAGAACTCAAAAGAATTAAATATCAAAGGCATAGAAGATAAAATCGTGGAAGGAAAAGATTTTGCTACTACTGTCTCAAGGGCTTACACTTTACTAAGTGAGTTACACCTTTTGTACCTAAAGTATGAGTCTTTTAGTATATCAAAATATTTCTATTAACCTTTTAACACCATTACATGTAATTATGCATAATAATGATATTTTGCCATTTTAGTTGACTTGTATTTTTTCAATATGGCAAATAAATAGCTTTTGCATAGAAAAAACATCTGTGAGGTGATTTTAATCCTTTGGTTTTTGTGTGATAGGACACCTGATGAACTTAGAAACAAACATTGAATTGGCTACAGTCTAAATAGGAGAGTATAAGAAAATACAAATAGAAATTGTATTTGATCCATTTATCTCAATCTTGTGTATTGATTTCCCCCACAAAAAAAATCTATTCAAATGAATAACACACATATACATACATGAACTTATGTACATATATACACATTATTTACAGTAATATATATGTGCATGTTTGCATACATACTGTTCATATTACTGTATGTAAAATGAACTCCTGTGATCATCACAAAATCATTCAAAGTAGCCAGAAATGGGAAACAATTTATGTTCATAGGCAGATAATTGGATAAAGAAATGGTAAAGGTACACCATGTAACACAACTCTTATTACATAAATGTCGAGATTAAATTCTGCCACTTACAACATGAATAAACTGAAAAAAGGTTATGTTTAAGGTGAGCTAAGTCAAAACTACAACACCATATAATTGTACTCATGTGTTGCATAAGTAAACAGTATCAATTGATGAACTAAACAAATAAACAAAAATAAAACCTTGTAGAATGTAGGACCAAATTAGTTGTAACCAGAATAAAGGAGGAAGAGAATGGGTGAAGGGAGTTGATTATATGGAAAATTAAAAATTAATGAATACATTGTACATAAAGATCGTGACTTTAATTATGTATACCTGAAACTAATATAATATTATGATACAATGTCACTTTAAATTTAAAAATTTTTTTAAAAGAGACAAACTCTATAGGAAAGTACCAAGAATATGTGATTAATGAGCCAAATAATTCTCATAATAATTACAAAAGCTGTAAAAAAAATGTTCAAGCCCCTTTCAATAGGCTCCAAATATGAGCAACATTATTTTCATCTGGTTTATTTATTCTGCACAGTCTCAGACCATAGGACAGACACCATTGTTTATGAGATGAAATGTTTGCATCTTCGAAAATGTTGAAACTTTAGTGAGGTGTTTGGAGATGGAATCTTGAGAAATAATTAAGTCATGAGGGTTGAACCTTCAATAATAAGAATATAGTTCTTAAAAATAGAACCCAGAGAGTTTCTATCTTTTTCTATTCTTTTTCTGTCATGTGAAGATGCAATGAGAAGTAGATACTCTGTAGCACAGAAGAAAATAATCAACCTCAACTCAAACATGCTGGCCTCTGGCCTTGATCTTACAGCCTTGACAATACAAATAAAATCAAACACATAGAACCCTCAGTCTATGGAATTTGATTTCCTATATCTGACTCTATGGGATAGCTCAATGTCCAAGGCTATTGCAGAATCTCGATTGTAACAAGATCTGTGCCATCAGGTATGCATGCTAAAGTTTTAGAAACTTTACAAATGATACAAATGATTTAGAAATTTAGAAATTATTCTAGGAAGAATTATTCAGAGTGAATTTTGTTATCTCTGCTGGGTCTCATTTCTTTCTGGCCCTGTAACATGCCCATGAAAAGATGCACTACTTTTCTATCATTGAACCCTTAATTCTAAAATAAAATCATTGATCATTATATTGTGATAGCTACAGGACTTTTAGCATTCTTCCTCTTCTCAAAATACAATGCTTCCAGCTAAATCTCAATGTCAGATCAACAATCAAAACTATTTAGCATGTTGTATAATGTCTTATACCTGTGAAATATTTATACAAAAGATTGCTCATCTGAAATCCACATTTAATTAGTTTGTATTTTTTTTGCTACATCTGAAAACTATATATATGTCAAAATTTGAACTCCCTCTTTGTAGAATTAATCATTTTTACCACCATCAATAGGAAAATATTTGACAAAACAGCCATATTTTTTAATATAACATATTTGGTTCCTTTTAGAAAATCCAGAAGCAGAAACCTCATTTTCTCTCAATATTAAAAGAGAATTGGTTTGCCTTTATATGCCTTTATATACCATTATATATGCCTTCATATACATATGTATATGCCTTTATATACCTTTATGTATATCTTATTATTGGACACATATTTTTTGTTATATTATGTTATCTTATGTTATATTGGACACATGGTTTACTTCTTAAAAAGGGGCTAGCCTTGAGATATAAAACAATGGTATTCAACATCAGAAGGAATGTTTTAAAATTATGAGTAGCTTTTGAACATATTCTCTAACATACAAAAATCCCTATTAACTAATCCCTTCAGTAGGTAAAAACTTTCAAGTGTGCAGGGCACATTTGGTGCCTAAGTCCTTCTGGCTTTCCCATTAATATTCCCTGTTGTTTAAAATTTAATGCTCTCTCTCGCTATGTCACTGCTCATGTGGCTGACCCGGGTTGGAGAGTATGGCAAGCTACAAAGAGTATCCTGGCAGAGTCTGGCAAGCTACCCGTGGCATATTTGATATGCCAAAAATAGTAACAACAAGCCTCACAATGGAGACATTACTGGTGCCCGCTCAAGCAAACTTATGAACAATGGGACGACAGTGCTACAGTTCTACAGTGCTACTCATTGCTCAAGTCCTATCTTGTTTTGGAGGACAGTTAACTAGTGACGTCTGATTTGGCTGGAAAAAAATTTTTGATTAAAATTTTTCCTCCTATAATCCATATTGACGATTTTCAGTAGGTAATAGTTTTAATGATATAGGAGAACTAACACTTTCTTGACAAAATCTTATACTCATAGTCTTTGGGCACAACTTCTTCTTGGAGAGGAAATACACTTATATTTGAATGAGAGGACTGGATGAAAGTGCTCTTAAATTTCAGTAATATACTAGAAAGTCTATCCTGTTCACCCAGTTTCCAGAACTTAAATAAGTGACTTTAGTCAAAGATACCACTACTAGAATTTAAGCTCTTACTCTATAGTACTGTTGGTTTATAATTTATAGTTACCACAAGATTTCATATATATAAATAGTTTAAGGGCTTTTCCAGGCACAACCAGCTCCTATGCATTTTAGTCAATTGGTCACTGTCACTGTCACTCTCATCCTGTTGCTCATCGATTTGCTCGAGCAGGCACCAGTAATGTCTCCATTGTAAGACTTGTTTGTTACTGTTTTGGGCATGTTGAATACACCACGGGGAGTTTTCCAGGCTCTGCTGTTTCTATTCTCTCAGGCAAGAGAGTCATGGCTCAGCCAGACCTATTATATTTAGCTTAAAACTCCCTGACTCAGTTTGGTCCTACAGTTCAGTTTCTGCCAGGAGCACTTCCTTTTAATATTGATGAGGATGTTCAGGACTATAACGCCCCCAGTCTCTGTCTGCAGCTGGGTTAAGTTGATGGAAAACAGAGGATGCTGCTGGTACTGCATGACATACAACAAATCCCTTATCTTTGGCATTTTGCTTTCATTCACTCCTGTCGCCAACCTTCCAAAAATCTGATGCATGGGTTCCTTAGGTAAGCCAGACTGTACTATGAGAAGATGAGTCCTTTCTATAATTTATAACTGACTCTTCTGTTGTAGTAGAAGAGAACATTGTTTACTGTAGTCTATTACACGTTATTTCTGAAAGTCAGTAATTTTTATTCCTACCAAGTTTCCCTGTTTCTATAATTTTCAATCATTTTCACCAATAATTTCACTGCCATGGTTTAAGATAGAATAACACAGAAAATCTTACAATTAAACAACCTATTTTTTCTGAATACCAATAATATATATATAAATGAGATTGATGCTTCAATATCCATCTTCAGTGTAATCATCTTGTTATGAAAATTGAGCCTCAATTATTTGTTGCCATGAATATCTTCCCTTGAACTAGTCACGATTCTGTTCATATTTTTAATATGGTTTGTTGCTATTCTTTTATTGCTTTTGAAACATTTTGAAGGCTGAAATATTTTGTTTTGGTTTTTGGGCCACACCCTCTGGTACGTACTCTTGGTACTGTGCTCAGGGCTCACTTCTGGCTGTGCTCAGGGGACCATATGAGGAGCTGGGGATCAAACCAGAGTTGTAGTCAAAACAGCTGCATACAAGGTAAGTTTCTTACCTCCTGGATGTCTCTCCTGCCTCAGGTCTATACTATATTTTATTTTTATCATTCTTAATGTACTCTGTGTTCTACTCCATTGCCAGTAGTAGGTAATTCCACTATACCTGTGGACTTGAAATTTTATTCTCTTTATGAGGTTGATGGATCATTGCAATTATTATTTTAATGTAGTCAAATATATGAATCTTGCTTTTTACTGATTACCAAGGGTTTTAATGTTATCCTTCTAATTTGGTTTCTCTATATAGATGATGCTCTATTGCTTTGAAATCAGAAGTCACAGTAAACTCTTGTACCTGATTAGGTTTTGAAGATTAGACTCACCAAAAAATGTACAGACAAAAGTGAAAAAGTATTAAGATGGAATACTCAGATCTCTTATTAAAGCAAGGCATATAATAAGCACCCATCTTCAAAGCAAGATCCAGAAGGAAAGCTATTTTACTGAGGAAACCAAGAAGAAATTAAAGAATACATATACACAGATTATCTTATGTTAAGTGCAGTGAAAGTGACCATCACATATTTTTTGATCACAAGGAAACAGGAAGTGCTGGAGAAGCCACATCTCTGTTTTTCCTATTCCTTCCTGTGGGAGGGACCCTAGAAAGGCAGTGCTGAGCCGAATCAAATCTACAGTGTCTCATTCCACATCTATGGGGAGAGAGCCTCAAAAGTGATAAGAACATGAAATCTTTGAGTTGCTCAAAGTTAGTACTGTAGCACTGTCATCCTGTTGTTCATTGATTTGCTCAAGTGGGCACCAGTAATGTCTTCTTTGTGAGACTTGTTACTGTTTTTGCTCGAGCGGTCTCAGTAACGTCTCCATTTGTCCTGTCCCTGAGATTTTAGAAGCCTCTCTCTACTTGGCCTTCCCATTTGGAGGCTCTTTCAGGGTCAGGGGAATGAGACCCAGCTTATTACTGGCTTTGGCATATGAATACACCATGGGAAGATTGCGAGGCTCTCCCATGCAGGCAGGAAACTCTCAGTAGCTTGCTAGTTTCTCCCAGAGGAAGAAGTAGGTTATAAGATATCACTTAAAAGATATCGCTTCTGGGAGCTTGCTTTTAAGTCTCTGGATGTTGGCTGTTGATGGGATCACACACACCTGGGTTCCTCTGCCAGTACCTTCATGCGTAAGGCTTGTACAAACGTGTGGAGAGGGGCCTTGAGCATGGCTGTGACTAGGTTCCGGAGGTCATTGGCCACGAGGAGCTCTGCTCGGGGCAGGGAGGGAAGGTGGAGCCCATCTCCTCGGAGGGGCTCCAGGGTAGACAGCCAGGTGTGCGGGCGAGAGATTCTCAATTAAAAAATTAAAATTAAAAAAATTTGCTTTTCCCACAACATACAGGAAAACAGTATTCCCCCCACCAACATTTATTTTCCAACTTCTCTATTGGTCCAATGACTAGGGTCAGCGAAAAGTGAAATGTGTATAATTACAAGATTCCTAATCTCTTCCTGTTTGGTTATTTGATTTTCTTTTTCTGAATACACTGGGACCAGTTTAGGATTTTTTGAAGTAGATTTGTTAGGGCATGGTTCTGGATCTCCAACCACAGTCAAGGACCATGCAGGAATGCAATTAGCAAGCATGTAGTTTATTAACCTGGCTAGCCAAGGTCTTGCATACGCACACAGCGACACGCAGGTCCTGCGTGCGAGGCAAGGCCCCGACCCAGGGTGCAAGGGTTACTTATATAGGCCCATGTCAGACGTTAGAGTAAAAGCATGAAAGCCCACACATTCCCTAGTCAACAAGTTCATAATTCGACATGCCTCTCCCTCCAATCCCATTAGGCCCATCTGCTTGTCCAGCCTATAGATTTACAGGTCACAATTGCGTAAGAGCCTGCACAGGTCCGAGGGCTGAGCCTGGGCCCGGGAGGCTATCTGTTTAGATTACACCCTTATATGGTCCTAGCTCAGGAGCCCACACATTCATCTTGGAGCAAGCAGATAGCAGAGGCCTGAGTGAAAAATATATGGTTTTCATTGTCTTTGGCCCCGCCCAGGGCAGTCCTGCCCTAACATTCCCCCCTTTATCTTTATCATAGAGGAATTTTTTCTATGCCCAGCTTCTAGACTGAAGAATACCCTTCCCTGGGCACTGAGGTGGTTAGAGGCTGGTATTGCTGTCTCAGAACCAGCAGTTGGACTGCATTAATGCAGTCCCTAACAAATGCTATTAGCTTGTTCTGGGTGCAAGGGGTCCATGGTCAGAAACAAAAACAGGGGTACTAGGGGTCCCTGATAAAGTCCTTGGCATAGTACTGGGGAAGAGAAGACTTTTAATAGATAAATTGAACCAATAAAACCCATGCCTCTTCTAAGTTAATATTTTTAAAATACTTCTTTCTTTGTCATAATGTAAGTTCAAAGGAACTATTGTATTAATTTCACAATTATTTTTTTCCTTTTTTCAGCTGAAAAGGTAAAAATGCATTATGACTAAAGGTCAATTGAAGTAATTAATATGCCTGGTTACATTATTTCTTGCTGTCTTAAGCATTGTGAAGGTTTAAAGAAAACCAGAGTTAGTCATAAGTTTTCCTTAATGTTGTTTCTTTGTCTTATTAAAATATAATGTAAAACAAAACAATCAAGACATTGGTTAAATATGAAAAAATTGAAGCTCTGAAAATGGAAAAAATTTATGACAAATATTTGACAAGATTATCTCTTGAAATATCTATAATAGAAAAATCTCTTATTATAATTATTTTCTTTAAAATTTTACTGTTATCCTTTAAGAAAATATTCTTAAAAGAGTTGTCTGCTCCTAAACTTTTATTGAAAATATATTTGTAGGACATTTAAAGAAAAGTAAATCTATAATTTATTCATAAAATAACAATTTGTCTATTATGTATTTTGAACAATACCTTTCTTCTAAGTGGTCAGCTCTTATGCAAGGGCATCTATCTGAGTAGTGGTATTATTAAAATATCTTTATTCTTAATTTTTTTCTTCAAACCATAACATCTAGCTGCTAAAATAAGTTGATAGATGCTTCTTGATATAAAAATAGAGAAGGATAAATGTGTTACTTGTGAAGGAGACAAGAGCTGTGGAGGCAAATGCCCAAGGCAATCTTAATTAAGGAAGAAATTCATTTGAATGATTTGAGCAATTTGAACATCAGCTATGTAGTTTCTCTGTGATCTATTTTGAGTTTGAATGCAGTTACCATGGGTTGCATAATTCCTTTTATCCTCTGGAAAATACTTTAATATGTTTTTGACTCATCATTCAAAATTCTAACCTTTTACATTTGGATAACTGTCCAAGACATATTAAGTCTCCACTTCCTTTTATGCTCCTATTTCATCCTAGAAGTCCCTTATCTTTTATTTATCTGGGAAAAAATGCCTTCAAGATCCTGTTAGCCAATTTTTTGTTTGTTTACTGAGTCTTTCCCCATGACACTTTATCTGCATCACTAAAATAACTTTTGTAATTATGTGTTTTTATTTACATATTGAACTCTATTGAAGTTTCCCAAGGGAAGGGGCTTTGATTTCTTTATATGTCTTTGTCCATTTTCTGGTGGAAGTGCATAGGGGAATAGGCAAGTGGTGAAAGAAAGAATAAACATCTAAGTGCTTATCTTTCCAAGGACATTTGAACACTATAAATTTATAATTTGTGTCTAATTGTCTTAACTGCATAGCATGTTAATTGCTTCAGCCATGGGATCTCTGAGATAAACTAAACAACATTCACAGTTTTATAGAAGAAAACAAAAGAATTGAAGTTGTCACTAAGTGTATATAAATATGAATGTTGTAGGTGCCTATGCATGTTGTGTAACAAAAATAGAAAAACTGGACCAGGGGTTGTTTGGGGGTTTTGTTTGTTTGCTTTGGGTTTTGGTTTTGGGACCAAGAGTTGAAGAGCTTATTCCTGGATTTGTGCTCAGGAATCACTCCTGGTGGTACTGAGGATTGAACCAGGGTTTGCTGTGTACAAAGTAAATACTCTGCCCACTGCACTATCTCTCTGGCCCAGAAATACTGGTTCTTATCTCTTCCAAATCTCACAGTAAGAAACATGTACTTTGACTTTGTAGTCAAATGGTTTAAGGTCTGGTATTAGAAGACCTCTAGTTTTGATAATCTGACTGAGCCTCAGCAACTCTTTCATACAATTAGAATTATAAATTCTGTTCTAGCTACTCCACAACAATCTTGGCATGTGACCAAGTGAAATATTAGAATAAAGAATGGGTTCCATTAAAACATTCAAGGGGCTGGAAAGATAGGATGGGGGTAAAAGGTCTTCTTGCATGCAATTGATCCCCATTCATTCTCTTTACCACACTGATCACCTGATCACTACCAAGAGTGATCCTTGACCACACAGCCAGAAGTAAGCATTGTGCACTGCCAGTTGTGGCCCAGCCCAAACCCTATCTCAGTAAATAACAAAAGCTCTAGTTCAGGCTTGTAAGTAGACACTTTTTATAAAGTCATATGCATGTGAAACCTAGTTTCCTAGCTGGTAAGCACTCAAAAACAGGGGCCCATTGAGTGACTTAAGTGACCAGACTGTAGTAGAAGAACAGGTTCTGCGTCCACAGCCGAGCAGCAGTCCCACCAAAGACAGCATAGAAAAGTAATTTTTTGTTGTTTGCTTTCGAAAAAACCATTTTTTGAAGTTACTTCACATTCTTGTTTGTGTTCTCACTGTTTCATTGTATGATTTAATGTTATAGTTGTCAATATGCTATTAGATCTGGTCATTTACTCTAGTACCAATACTGACATAGAATGTTGCTTTTGCCACCACAGTGCCTGACTGATTTAGCATTAGGGTGAGAAGATTTCTCTCTCTCTCTCTCTCTCTCTCTCTCTCTCTCTCTCTCTCTCTCTATATATATATATATATATATATATATATATATATAGCATGAAATCCTAGCAACACTTGCCTCCTCTTGTTCCCCAGGATAGAATAAGTGAACTGGGAACATTTTTTACCTCAGCAGTTCAATTGTTTACCCGGGGCACATTCCAAACAATGTTAGGGGTGGAGCAGAGCAGATCTCTGCCCGTGGGAGGCATGGAGGAACAAAGGAACAAAACCGAGACAACTCTTTCTACAAACACATGGAGTTTATTCAAGCCAACGTGTCCTTGTCAGGACCTTCAACCGTGCCTGAGAGTGGCAAGGCTGAGAGCCCCGGACTCAAAAAGCAAACTGTTTTTGTACCCTTTGGAGGAGAAAAGGGAATCACACATATTGGATCAAAGGGAATAACACATATTGGATCAAAGGGAATTACACCTATTGGATCAAAGTGAATCACACATAGGTCACTTAATTTGCTAATCTCAACATTTGTTAACTGCTAACTGTTTCCTCACAAATGTTTGCTTACAGTTTCTAGAGCAGTTTCTTGGCCCATTTGGCGACTGTTTCCTGCCCAGCAGTAGGTCATGAAAACATCTTTCAAAGCAGCCAAGCAGTTACAAAGGCAAATTTAACCCTTAACCTGCCCTCCTCTTAAACAAAAGGTCTGTGTCACCCTTTGGACAGATTCTGAGGGAAAGTATAAAAACCCTGTGAAGCCTTCCCCTATATCATCTGACTGAACCATGGTCTTTATTTGTCCCTTTCAAACATATATACTCTCTATCTAGCTTGGAGAAATTAAAAAAATACTTTTCAAAGACCAACTCACTCACGGAATTCTGTATCATGTAAGAATCCACCGGCTAGGGAATTTTGCCATTAATACTATGGCGTTCTAACTCTCAGGTGTGTATCATTGTAAATGAATGTGCCTGTACTCTTTATCCTGATTTATCCTCCACCTGCCCATTCTCTTTTGGTGTATAGTCCAAAGTTTATTTTTGTTTTATTTCAGTCATTTTTTATTTATTTTTTTTGGAAATTTTATTTTATTTTTCTTTTTTTAAATTCTTTTATTGATTCACCATGTGGAAAGTTACAAAGCTTTCAGGTTAAAGTCTCAGTTATACAATGCTCAAACACCCATCCCTTTACCAGTGCACATATTCCACCACCAAGAATCACGATATATCTCCCCCCTAGCCCCCACCTCCCCAGCCCCCCACCCCGCATGTGAAACTGGTAAATTTCACTTTACTTTCACTTTACTTTGATTACATTCAATATTTAAACAAAAAAATTCATTATTATTTATTTGGAGTTTCTCCCCCCTAAAGTCGATCTGCTGAAAAGGAAGCATATGGTAATTTGTTTTCCATTGCTGAGAATGAAGAGATATGAGGTCAGGAGGCCACACTAGCAGCAGCATAGTTTTGGATTTCTGTATTTTAGTGTTTTAGTAACTAAGTCCAGAGAAATGTCTGCCAGGAATCGCAACATTGTAAGCTTGTACCTCTCAGCTACTTTATATTGCACATATGAGTGCGATCTTTCTATGTCTGTCTCTTTCTTTCTGACTCATTTCACTCAGCATGATACTTTCCAGGTTGATCCACTTATATGCAAATTTCATGACTTCATGTTTTCTGACAGCTACGTAGTATTCCATTGTGTAAATATACCAGAGTTTCTTTAGCCAATCATCTGTTTTTGGGCACTCTGTTTTTTTCCATATTGTGGCTATAGTAAACAGAGCAGCAATGAACATGGAAATGCAGATGTCATCTCTACTATACCTTTTTGCCTCTCCGGGATATATTCCCAGGAGTGGTATTGCTGGGTCAAATGGGAACTCAATTTCTAACTTTTTGAGAATCATCCATATTGTTTTCCAAAAGGGCTGAACCAGTCGGCATTCCCATCAGCAGTGAAGGAGAGTCCATTTCTCCCCACATCCACGCCAACACCGGTTGCTTTTGTTTTTTGGGATGTGGGCCAGTCTCTGTGGTGTGAGATGATATCTCATTGTTGTTTTGATCTGCATCTCCCTGATAACTAGTGATGTTGAACATTTTCTCATGTGCCTCTCAGCCATTCGGATTTCTTCTTTGGGAAAGTTTCTGTTCATTTCATCAGCCCATTTTTTGATCGGGTTGGCAGATTTCTTCTTGTGGAGTTCAACCAGTGCATTGTATGCCCTTGTTATCAACCCTTTATCGGATGGGTACTGCATAAATATCCTTTCCCATTCTGTAGATTGTCTTTGTATTTTGGTCACTGTTTCTTTTGAGTTGCAGAAGCTTCTTAGTTTGAGATAGTCGCATTTATTTATCTTTGTTTTCACTTGCTTGGCCAGTGGCGTGTCAGCTTTGAAGATACCTTTGGCTTTAATGTCGTGGAGGGTTTTGCCGACCTTATCTTCAATGTACCTTAGGGATTCTGGTCTGATGTTGAGGTCTTTAATCCATTTTGATCTGATTTTTGTACATGGTGATAGATGGAGGTCTAAGCCCATTTTTTTGCATGTAGCCGTCCAGTTTTGCCAGCACAATTTGTTAAACATGCTTTCCTTGCTCCATTTCACATTTCTTGCTCCCTTATCAAAGATTAGATGATCATATATTTGGGGGTGTATGTCAGAGTATTCAACCCTATTCCATAGGTCTGCAGTTCTGCCTTTGTTCCAATACCATGCTGTTTTAATGACAACCGATTTGTAGTAGAGTTGGAAGTTGGGGAGGTTGATTCCTCCCATTTTCTTTTTCCCAAGAATTGCTTTAGCTATTCGTGGGGGTTTATTGTTCCATATGAATTTCAGGAGCGCTTGCTCCATTTCTTTGAAGAATGTCAAGGGTATTCCTATAGGGATCGCATTGAATTTGTACAATGCTTTGGGGAGAATTGCCATTTTGACAATATTAATTCTCCCAATCCATGAGCAGGGGATGTCTTTCCATTTCCTCATGTCCTCTTTTATTTCCTGAAGTAGTGTTTTATAGTTTTCATTATACAAGTCCTTTACCTCCTTAGTTAAGCTGATTCCGAGGTACTTGATTTTTTGAGGCGCAATTGTGAATGGGATTGCTTTTCTCAGGTCACTTTCTTCTCTCTCATTATTTGCATATAGGAAAGCCATGGACTTTTGAGTATTGATTTTATAGCCTGCAACTTTCCTATACTGGTCTATTGTTTCTAGGAGTTTCTTTGTAGAGGTTTTAGGGTTCTCTAGGCATAGTATCATATCATCTGCGAATAGTGAGAGCTTGATTTCTTCCTTTCCTACCTGAATGCCCTTAATATCTTTTTCTTGCCTAATCGCTGTTGCAAGTACTTCCAGTACTATATTGAACAGAAGTGGAGAGAGTGGGCATCCTTGTCTCGTCCCTGTTCTCAGAGGGAAGTCTCTTAGTTTTTCCCCATTGAGAACAATGCTTGCAATTGGCTTGTGATAAATGGCTTTGACTATATTGAGGAACGTCCCTTCTATACCCATTTTGACGAGTGTTTTCATCATAAACGGATGCTGGATTTTGTCAAATGCTTTCTCTGCATCTATTGATATGATTATATGATTTTTATCTTTTCTTTTGTTGATATGCTGGATTACGTTGATTGATTTCCGGATGTTAAACCATCCTTGCATCCCTGGGATGAATCCCACTTGGTCGTGGTGTATGATCTTTTTGATGAGTTGTTGAACTCTATTTGCTAATATTTTTTTGAGGATCTTCGCATCTGTGTTCATCAGGGATATTGGACTGTAGTTTTATTTTTTTTTTTGTGGTGTCTTTGTTTGCTTTTGGTATTAGGGAGATATGAGCCTCATAGAAACTGTTTGGGAGGGTTTCTGTTTCTTCAAATTCCTGGAAAAGCTTGAGAAGGACTGGCAAAAGGTCTTCTTTAAATGTTTGGAAGAACTCGTTAGTGAATCCGTCTGGACCTGGGCTTTTGTTTTTGGGAAGACTTTTGATTACCATTTCAATTTCCTTGATGTTAATTGGACGATTCAGGTACTCCAGGTCTTCTTGGTTGAGCCTTGGGAGATTATAGGAGTCAAGGAATTTATCCATTTCTTCTAGGTTCTCTTGTTTCGTGGCATCGAGATTTTCGAAGTAGTCTCTGATGATCTTTTGAATTTCATTGGTTTCTGTTGTGATGTCCCCCTTTTCATTTCTGATTCGGCTTATAAGGGTTCTCTCTCTCTCTTTCTTTGTGAGTCTTGCTAGTGGTTTATCAATCTTGTTTATTTTCTCGAAGAACCAGCTCTTGGTTTCATTGATCTTTCGGGTTGTCTTTTGGGTTTTCATGTCGTTAATTTCTGCTCTAAGTTTTATTATCTCTTTCCTTCTGCTTGGTTTGGGCACCTTTTGTTGGTCCTTTTCTAAGCTCTTGAGCTGTGAAGTCAAGTTATTTATGTGGGCCCTTTCTTCCTTCCTGAGATATGCTTGCAGAGCTACAAATTTTCCTCTTTAAACGGCTTTAGCTGCGTCCCACAGGTTCTGGTAGCTCGTGTCTTCATTCTTATTTGTTTCCAGGTACCTCTTGATTTCTTCCTTGATTTCCTTCCTGACCCACTCATTGTTCAATATCGAGCTATTTAATTTCCAGGTGTTTGATTTTGTTTTCTGCATCTGTCCACGATTAAGTTTTATCTTCAGTGCATCATGGTCTGAAAAGATAGCTGGTACAATGTCTATCTTTTTGATTCTGTTGAGGTATGCTGTGTGGCCTAGCGCATGGTCTATTCTGGAAAATGTTCCATGTGCACTGGAAAAGAACGTGTATTCCTTTTTTGGGGGATATAAAGCCCTGTATAGATCTACTAGCCCTCTCTCTTCTATTTCTTCCTTCAAAGCCAGTATTTCCTTGGTTAGTTTTAATCTGCTTGATCTGTCCAGAGGATACAGTGCAGTGTTGAAGTCTCCAACTACTATTGTGTTGCTCGAGATGTCCTTCTTAAGGTCTCTTAGCAGCTGTTGTAGGTATTTAGCTGGTCCCTCATTGGGTGCGTAGACATTTAGGAGTGTGATTTCTTCCTGATGTACACATCCCGTGATTAATAAAAAGTGGCCTTCACTATCCCTTCTAATCTTTTTCAACCTGAAGTCTATGTTGTCCGATACTAGTAACGCCACCCCAGCTTTCTTGAGGGAGTTGTTTGCTTGCAGGATTGTTTTCCATCCTTTGACTTTGAGTCTGTGTTTGTTCTGGCTATTCAGATGTGTTTCTTGCAGGCAGCAGAATGTTGGGTTGAGTCTCTGAATCCATTTTGCCAGTCTGTGTCTCTTAATTGGTGAATTCAGACCATTGACATTAAGGGAGATTATTGTTATGGGATTTTGTGCCATCTTTGTGCAAGGGTTTGTTGTGTTTGTAGTGGTTGTTCTTGTCTTACAACAGCCCCTTTAGTGCTTCTTTTAGGTTTGGTTTTGAGTCTATGAAGTTCCTGAGCTGTTGTTTATCCCCAAAGTAGTGTATGATTCCTTCTAGTTTGAATGAGAGTTTAGCCGGATAAAGTATTCTTGGTGAAGCATTGATTTCATTGAGTTTTTTCACTATATCCCACCATTGCCTTCGAGCTTGGATGGTTTCCTCTGATAGGTCTGCTGTGAGTCTAAGGGGTGCTCCTTTGTATGCAATTTCCTTCTTGGACCTTGCTGCTTGCAGTATTGTGTCTCTCTGAACGATGTCCATCATTGTATCTATGATATGTCTTGGGGTTTTTCTGTTAGGATCTCTTTTAGCTGGCACTCTTCGGGCGCCTTGAATCTGGATGGCCGCATTGTCCAGCTGTGGGAAGTTTTCCGCAATGATTTGTTTGACTGTGTCTTTTTCGTTGGGGTTGGTTCCCTGTGGTTCTGGTAGTCCAATGATTCTAATGTTGTTCCTCTTGAAATCATCCCCTAGGACTCTGATTCTGGCTAGAGCTATTTTGAGGTCTTTTGCCATGGTTTGTTGTTGCCTGTAGGCCCCTTGCAGCTCATCTTCAAGCATACTGATTCTGTCTTCAGCTGCAGTCATCCTATTGTTGAGGGCAGCCAGAGAGTTTTTGATTTCATGTACTGAATCCTGCATTTCTTTTTGAAGGTTTTTTATTTCTGCTCTCATTTTTTCCCATATTTTGTCGGCTGTCTGTTGTATTGTTTCTGCCAGGTCTTCCTTGAAGTTGTCCATCTTTGCATTGAGTTCATTGAACATGTTGAGGATTTCAACTCTGAATTCTTTCTCAGAGAGGTCAAGTTTGTAGGAGATGCCCATTTACGTTTCCGGACTCTTTTGATTGTCCTCTGCTTGCAATGGGGATTTTCGCTGTTTCTTCATGTTGTTGTTGTGGTATTTATTTCAGTCATTTTTTATTATCAGTCTTTTTTAGTCTTTTTTTTCCACATTCCACATATGAGTGAAATCTTGTGGTTGTCTTTCTCTGCCTGACTTATTTCACTAAACCTAATACCCTCAAAAACATCCATGGCAAACGGCAGAATTTCATGTTTCTTTATAGCTGAAAAGTATTCCATTCTCTATATAATATTACATCTTTATTCTGTCATCGTTGGATGAACACATTCTTTGATTGTTTCCAGCCCTTGGCTATGTAACTAATGCTGAATTATGTACACGGGTTGAAGGTGGGGGCAAGGGAATAAGTACTCAGAAGTAGAATAGCTAATCATGGGGAATTTCTATTTTTTATTTGTTGAAAAATCTCCACACTACTGTTCCATAGGGTTCTGACAACTATCTCCACACCAACAATGTGTAAGAGCTTCCTTCTCTACAGAGCCTCTACAGTAATTGTTATTTCTTCTCTTCCAGATCATAGTCATTCTCACAGTTATGAAAAAAAATCTTAAGGTCATTTTGATTTTGATTTCCCATATAATGAAAAATGACACACATCTGTTTTATGCTTATTAGCCATCATTGTACAGCTCTGGAAAAGTGTCTAATAAAAAGTCCTGCCCATTTTTGAAGTTCTTCTTTACATTCTTGATTTTGTTTTAGTTATTTGTTTGTTTTACTTATCAACTCCTTGGTGAACATATAGTGTATAAATATCTTCTATTCAATGGGATGTCTTCCCATTTTGATGCTTAGGGATGTTTTAAAAGAACAAACAGAGACATAAACTAAGCTTAGGTGCTTTGAAAGTTTGGGGGTGTTTTTTTAATTAATAGTTTATTTTTAATTAGTGAGTCAATGTGAGGGTACAGTTACAGATTTATACATTTTTGTGCTCATGTTTCTCCCTTACAAAGTTCGATAACCCATCCCTTCACCAATGCACATTCTCCACCACCAGTAAACCCAACATCCCTCCCCCCTCCCCAGTCTTGTCTCCCCCCACCCTACACTGCCACTATGGCAGGGTATTCCCTTTTGTTCTCTCTCTCTGATTAGGTGTTGTGGTTTGCAATAAAGGTGTTGAGTGGCCATCGTGTTCAGTCTCTAGTCTATATTCGGCCCCCATCATCTTTCCCCCACATGACCTCCAACCACATTTTACTTGGTATTCCCTTCTTTGAGTTGCCCAGAATGAGAGACCAGCCTCCAAGCCATGGAGACAACCTCCTGGTACTGATTTCTACTATTCTTGGGTGTTAGTCTTATAGTCTATTATTCTATATTCCACAGATGAATGCAATCTTTCTATGTCTGTCTCTCTCTTTCTGACTCATTTCACTTAGCATGATACTTTCCATGCTGATCCACTTATATGCAAACGTCATGACCTCATTCTTTCTAACAGCTGCATAGTATTCCATTGTATAGATGTACCAGAATTTCTTAAACCAATCATCTGTTCTAGGGCACTCGGGTTTTTTCCAGATTCTGGCTATTGTAAACAATGCTGCGATGAACATATAAGTGCAAATATCATTTTGACTATACTTTTTGGTTTTCTGGGATATATTCCCAGCAGTGGTATTGCTGGGTCAAATGGGAGCTCAACCTCTAGTTTTTTGAGAATAGTCCATATTGTTTTCCAAAAGGGCTGAACTAGCTGGCATTTCCACCAGCAGTGTAGAAGGGTCCCTTTCTCCCCACATCCTCTCCAACAGCAGTTGCTTTTGTTCTTTTGGATATGTGCTAGCCTCTGTGGTGTGAAGTGGTATCTCATGGTTGTTTTGATCTGATTCTCTCTGATGATTAGTGATGTAGAGCACTTTTTCATGTGCCTTTTGGCCATTCATATCTCTTCCTTGGGAAAGTTTCTGTTCATTTCTTCGCCCCATTTTTTGATGGGGTTGGATGTTTTCTTCTTGTAGAGTTCAACCAGTGCTTTATATACCATTGATATCAACCCCTTATCTGATGGGTATTGTGTAAATATCCTTTCCCATTCTGTAGATAGTCTTTATATTCTGGTCACTGTATCTTTTGCGGTGCAGAAGCTTTTTAGTTTAATGTAGTCCCATTTGTTGATCTCTGTTTTTACTAGATTGCTTAGTTCCTTGTCATCTTTGAAGATACCTTTATCTTCAATATCGTGGAGGGTTTTGCCGACCTTGTCTTCAATGTACCTTATGGTTTTTGGTCTGATGTTGAGGTCTTTAATCCATTTTGATCTGACTTTTGTGCATGGTTTCAGGTCCAGTTCTAAGCCCATTCTTTTACATGTGGTTGTCCAGTTGTGCCAGCACCATTTGTTAAAGAGACTTTCCTTGCTCCACTTCACATCTCTTGCACCTTTATCAAAGATTAGATGATCATACATTTGAGGTTGTGTGTGGGGATATTCCACCCTGTTCCATTGGTCTGCAGTTCTGCCTTTGTTCCAGTACCATGCTTTTTTAATTGTTACCGCTTTGTAGTAGAGTTTAAGGTTGGGGAGGGTCATGCCTCCCATCATCTTTTCCCAAGAATTGTTTTAGCTATCCGTGGGCATTTATTGTTCCATATAAATATCAGGATTGCTTGCTCCATTTCTTTGAAGAATGCCTTGGGTATCCCTATAGGGATTGCGTTAAATCTTTATAATGCTTTTGGGAATATTGCCATTTTGACAATGTTTATTCTCCCTATCCATGAGCAGGGGATATGTTTCCATTTCCTCATGTCCTCTTTTATTTCATGGGTAGCGTTTTATAGTTTTCTTTGTAGAGGTCCTTAACGTCTTTAGTTAAGCTGATTCCAAGGTATTTGATTTTCTGGGGCACAATTGTAAACGGGATTGCTTTTTTCCTGTCCCTTTCTTCTGTCTCATTGTTTGCATATAGGAAGGCCATGGATTTTTGGGTATTGATTTTATAGCCTGCGACTTTACTGTATAGGTCAATTGTTTCTAAGAGTTTCTTACTAGAGCTTTTAGGCTTCTCTACGTATAGTATCATATCGTCTGCGAATAGTGAGAGCTTGATTTCTTCCTTTCTGATCTGAATCCCCTTAATATCTTTTTCTTGCCTGATGGCTATTGCTAATACATCCAGTACTATATTAAAGAGAAGTGGTGAGAGTGGACATTCTTGTCTTGTCCCCGATCTTAGAGGAAAAGCCCTTAGTTTTTCTCCATTGATGATAATGCTTGCCATAGGTCATGGTAGATGGCTTTGACTATCTTCAGAAAAGTTCCTCCAGAACCCATTTTGGTGAGAGTTTTTATCATGAATGGGTGTTTGATCTTGTCAAATGCTTTCTCTGCATCTATTGATATGATCATATGGTTTTTATCTTTACTTTTGTTGATGTAATGGATTATGTTGATTGATTTCCGAATGTTAAACCATCCTTGCATCCCCGGGATGAATCTCACTTGGTCATGGTGTATGATCTTTTTGATGAGTTGTTGGATTCTATTTGCTAGTATTTTGTTGAGGATCTTCGCATCGGTGTTCATCAAGGATATTGGTCTATAGTTTTCTTTGTTAGTGGTGTCTTTGTTTGCTTTTTGTATTAGGGAGATATGTGCCTCATAGAAACTGTTCAGAAGGGTTCCTGTCTTTTCGATTTCCTGGAAAAGCTTGAGGAGAACTGGCAACAAGTCTTCTTTAAATGTTTGGAAGAATTCGCCAGTGAATCCGTCTGGACCTGGGCTTTTGTTTTTGGGGAGACTTTTGATTACAGTTTCGATTTCCTTGATATTTATGGGCCTATTCATGTATTTCACGTCTTCTTGGCTCAGTCTTGGGAGATTGTTGGAGTCAAGGAATTCATCCATTTCTTTTAGGTTCTCTTGTTTCGTGGCATACAGACTTTCAAAGTAGTCTCTGATGATCCTTTGAATCTCCTTGGTTTCTGTTGTGATGTCCCCCTTTTCATTTCTGATTCGGTTTATTAGGGTTTTCTCTCTTTCTTTCTTTGTGAGTCTTGCTAGCGGTTTATCCATCTTATTTATTTTCTCGAAGAACCAGCTCTTTGTTTCATTGATCTTACGGATAGTTTTTCGGGTTTCCATATCGTTAATTTCTGCTCTAAGTTTTATTATTTCTTTCTTTTGATCTGGTTTGGGTTCCTTTTGCTGGTCCTCTTCTAAGATCTTGAGCTGCGAAGTCAAGCTATCTCTATAGGCCCTTTCTTCCTTTCTGAGGAAGGCTTGCAGAGCTATAAATTTTCCCCTTAACACAGCTTTAGCTGCGTCAGTTTGGGGGTGTTTTATAGGTGTTGGATAACACTCAGTTGTCCTTACTCCTCCTGCAGGGAGCTTAGGTTTATTGAGTTACTCCCACAACAGTGTCCCTGAGGCACAGCCAATTCCTTCAGGCACTAATAATTCTATATTGCTTTTATCTTTCCTTTGTTATTTGCATGGTTTAGTGTAAAAAACTAAGCAAGCCTAAGGGCGTGTGCTTGGGGGCTCTCCGGGCTGGGCTGCTCTGTCTCACAATCCGCATTCTGTGCTCTGCAGCTGCTGTGTATGGACTGGATCAGGACAGCTTTTGGCCAAGGACAGGAGAAGGAAGAAGGAGGACCTGGCTGATTGCTGATTAGTTACCTTTTCTTCCATTCACTCCTGTCTCTCTCTCTGCTTCTTCCCTGGCTCCAGTCTCGCCTCCCTTTTCTCTTTCCACCTTGCCCTCTAGGCTACAAGTGGTCTGGTAGCAAAATCAACATAAGAAAGCTCTTCCTGAGGGCACCAGGTTCAAAGGAATCATCACTGAAGGGCACTCCAACGCCCTTCCTGACTGCCAGCAGGCAAAATACCTTTTAAGGTGTTTTTCTGTTTTCCTCAGTCCAAAAACTCCATCAACATCTTAATACTAGTTATTTTTGTGTGTACATAATAAGAGATACATTGAGACTTGTAAGGCAGCTCTCCTGGGAGCATCTTGCCACAGACTCAGACTAAAGCACTCAGCCAGGTTAATCATTTATAACCCTAGCAGTGTCCGAATCTAGGTATTATTTCCTGAATCATGACAGCATTTGTCCATGACCAAGCTTTTAACTTATAGTTAAGCATTAGGCACTTTGGCCAGGTCCATCTCGATGCCAGGGTAGCACATATCTCACTGCTTACCCTGGGTCCATCCCTCATCGGAACTTTGCTTTTGGGGGTGCTAGGAAGTAAGGGCAGCTGAGGCTTAGGTCCAGAGAACAGATGCTCAGGAGGAAAATATCATGTAGAGTCAAATAACTCCCAGGTTACAAAAGCATAACATTTACTAGAGTCTTCTTGTGCCCATACAAAAGGACTTGGCTCTGAATAAACTATGTAAAGGACTCAAGGAGAAGAGAAAAACAATATTTACAAGTCAACAGAACACAATGATAGAAGTTACAAATAAACACAGAGGAATGGGAGCACTGTGATGGGAGTAACCCAATAAACCTAAACTACCTGAGGCTATGTTATCCTACAGTTTAACAATCTTCATTTTGTATAAGCAGAGTAAGTCTGCTGATGTTATGCTTTTGTAACATGGGAGTTAATTGACTCCAAATAATATTTACTCCTGGGCATCCATCATATTTACTTGACTTAAGCCTCAGTTTCCCTTAGATCCTAGCACTCCAAAATCAGGTTTCCAGTGAAGGAACTGCATGGACCCAGGGCAAGCTGTAAGCTATCCTGGCACCTAAAGGGAACAAGCTAAGCACCATAAGTATAAATTAAGAGCATGGTCATGGAACAAACTCTGTCATGACCCAAAAAAGAAATAACTGAATAAGGACCCTGCTGGGGTTAGGAAAGACTGACCTGGCCTGAGGACTACTGGAATATATAGTGTGATATGTCTTCAGGAAGAGCTGACCTTTAAGCTTAATATATCTCTTATTGTGTTCATTGAAAATGACTAGAAGTATTACAAGTAAATTTACAATGATTGTTTAAATAGATTGCTAGCTGAAGAAAGGAGAAAGCAATATACCCTAGATGGAATTCCAACCTCAAGAGGATCTCCTAGTAATCTAGAGTGCTGAACCCTCAGATGAGATTTTCTCCTTGAGTTAACCCCCTAGAACTTCCCCTGAATGAGTGATTTTACATCTGTTTATTATTATGACAATGTTCAACCCCACCTGTGTGTACCTCCACCCTTTATGATTTTTATATAACTATGCTTTAAGTGATAAGAAGGGTCTAGAGAAATTATGATTGTGTATGATTATGAGAAAGATAAGGACTAGACCAGAAAGAGGACTTTGAGGTCTACAAGGAGACTAGGATGATGAAACTATGATGACTGGGACTACGACCAAAACTACAAATATGGTTGTGCCTTAAAGAGAGAGATCAAACTACATTTTAGAGAAGAGAGAAATAAACTGATTACTGACCAGCCTGGGGCCCAGGCCCTGTTTCTCACTTCCTCTGGTCTTTTGTTAGTCTGTCATTGTGGGCTGGCCAGGGAAACATTTCCCAGTCACCAAATGCTTGTATCCTGCTTGCACCCTGCATGTGCCCAGGCTTTTCTCTGTAAACTCACAGTAGGAGTTTCCAACAGAATGCTATTATGTGGATTGTTTGGGGGTCTTATTCTGTTGGGTTTTTTTTTTTTGCAGCTATGGTTTCCCCTATGAAGACAACCCATGTTGTGTGTTGTCTCCCTGTGTGTTGCCAATCACTGATAGCAGGGAACAGGGTAGGTTGTTGCTGATTTGGGGCTGTAATCAGCAATTACAATATTATCAATATTAAAAAGTTGGTGAATGAACTTTTTATATTTAATAATTTTATTATTCCCTACATGGAGCTGGATCTGGCCATTGAATCAGGCTGTTTCCATTTCAATTATAAATCCCATAATATAATTGGGGGAAAGATTCAAAGTAAATTCCAAAATCTCTACCTCTTATAGTCACTCACAAGAGCTATGACCAGTCTATGATAGCTCTCTATGATATCATCAGTGTGACTGGTTTCCCAATATTCAAGCTTTCCAATAGCTAGTTCCCATCTCTCAGAGCTAGATTAGTGAAATGATGACATTTCAAATCATAAAAAATTTTGATTAGTTCTTAAGTGGATCCTTAAGAAATCCATAAGTAAAATTAATACCCTGAACTCCAGATGTTTTGGTGTCACTGTCTATTTAACTTATAATTTAGGTTGTTCTAGCCTCATCCCAATCTCCTCCATGTTCCTTCTACTAAGTCCTTATGTATCTCTTTTCTTGTACAACACCCTGTGTCCTGCCCCATACTTGGCTTGTCCCATCACACTCTCACTGGTCCATTGCAACACTGTTCTGCTGCTTTTGATGTCTTATAGGTCTATTGGTATTTGGTGGTCTGCCTCTCCTTGCTGGTTCTGGCTGCTTTGTCCCACCAGCTTATTTCTGTTCTCTATGAAAACTGCTACTTTTCCTGCCTATCTACATGGGATCAAGGAAGTTACCTGACCTGCACTTCCTTTTATGTATTAACTGTTTATGCCCATTATCCATTATCATACTTATGCCCATTAGCTATGGCCATAGTTTTTTCCATTACCCATTATCAGTTCAACTGACTCTACTTCAAGCAGTTGGGTTTTAAAATGAGAGTTGGGTTCATTGTCCCTTGGCAATTGTTGTCACTTGTCACCAATTGGTGTCACTTGGTATCACTTGGCACCCATCTCCCTCCCCTTCCAAAGTAACAAAACTATGAAAATATATTAATGCAATCCTATAAACCAGTGTCAAAAATTCTTCTTGGGGCACCCCTGGTAGTGCTTAAGATTGTGATGCCAGGAGGGCGGTGCTATAAACCATCAGGGATTAAACCCAGTGACTCACAAGAACTTGCATATATGCTACCATTAGAGCCATAGTCCATCATTAGCCTTCTTATCTGGTAGTAAATGAAAAAGAGTAAAAGCAATTTAAGGATTGGATAGCTAGTACAGCAAGCAGAAAACTTGCCTTGCATGCTGCTGACCCAGGTTTGATGCCTGGCACTGATTATGGTTCCCCAAAGACTTTCAGGAATTAGCTTGAGGCAGAATTAATAAAACCACTCATAGTTCTTTAAATTTACTCAAATCTGGGTTTTAAAATGTTGCCTCTCATGTCCAAGCAGTAGTATAGTGGTAGGACTATACTCACACATAGCTGACCGAGGTTCTATCTCTGGCGCCCCATATGGTTCCCTGAACCCACCAGGAGTGATCCCTGAGTACAAGGCTAGGAGTAAGCCCTGAGCACATCCAGGTATGACCCCCAAATAAAGAAACAAATAGAGGCATTCTATTTTTGGAATGCTCTATTTGAATAGATTTCCCTCTGTGAGCACTGTCTCTCCCCTTTCTTTGGCTGACATAATATTTAAATTGATAATAAGACAGGACAGTAACAGGAGAAAATACATATTTCATACTTGGGGTCTCAAACATAAGCCCAAAAATATGACATAAAAATGGCAGCCTTTATTCCTCTTGGATGAAAAAAAATGAATTTGTGATGAGTGGATAAGACAAAGTTTTAAATAGATTAGCTAAAAATATAACACATTTGGAGGCCTGAGCCTGAGCACAGGCATTAGAGTGTTTGCTTTGCTTACATCTCCCTGTCCCCACAGAAAATCCTCAAATGTTTATCAGTTTCAGCCTTAAATTCCTTTTCTGTGTTGGGGAGGTTGTCTTTTATCTTGTTATGACAGGAAGAGTGGCTTTCGACTGGAGAATTTTATTTTCTTTTAAGGACACGTAAGGAGGGTCATTATTTCTTTTTTACAATAACTGATAAATTATTAATTCAAAAATAATCACTATGCCAAGTGCCATATTTTAAAAGGCCAAATTTCCTCTGCTTCACCCCAAACAAGGATGTATATTTTTATGATACCTGTTTTTTCCCCTTTTGTTATTCTCTCCACCTAGGCCCTCCCTCAATCTGACTCCTAAAAATGATAGATTTTTTTAACTTTTCTTCCAAACCTTTTAGTATTAAGTATGCAGGGAAAGAAGCAAAGAAGGAAAATAATTGGAGCATATGGCTGGAGATATAGAGGTTAAGAAAAGAAAATTCCATGATTTTCTTTTTCAGAAGCCTCACTGATCATGATAGGCTTTTACCCACTTCAACTCAGTCCTCAGCTAATGCATCCTCTACTTTTAGCTCCTTTTCGTGGGTATATTTATTGAAGTGTCAAAGGAAAGCTACTACAACAAAGGGATTTTCTGAAAAAAGTCCCTAGAAACCTGTTTTTAAAATTAATCTTCTGAATCTAGAGAGATTATAAATTTGTCATTTATGGGAGTTTTTTATCGTTACATTTATTTTTTTTTCTTTCATGGGGTTCCTGAAACTCACCAGGAATGATCCCTTAACACAGAGCCAGAATAAGTTCTAAGCACCAAGTATGGCCTAAGAAAAACAAAAATGCCCTAGAGCACAGGCTTGTAGGCAGTATACCTGGTTTGATCTCTAGAATCACATGTGGTCCACTGAGCAGTACCAGGAGTGACACCTGTATAGTGTAACTGAGAGTATCTGCTGAGTACTGCCATGTGTGGCCCAAAAACGAAATTTAATATGGTACTTGCCCTATACAGTGCTAACCCCGGCTTGAACCCACTTCAGGAGCATGGGGTTCCTGAACTCCAGCAGAAATGACTCAGGAGCACAGAGCCAGAGGTAAGCTCTGAGCACCAGTAGGTATGGCCAAAACAAACAAAAAAATAATAAATGAATATAATGTCATACTTGTATTTATATAATAAATTAATACAGTTTAATTCTCAGTGTTTTGACATTATAAAGACTTACTCTAAGAATTATTTTATCTAAAGATAATACTTGTTATTTTTTAGAAAAATGACATCTATATGTATAGAAAGTAGAAAATTACTCACTCTTTAAAATGAAAAAAAATGAGATAATATTAAAATATCATCACTTGATTGACATTATTTTGGATGACTGGGGTTCGTAAACATTTATAGCTCTAAACAGAAGAACATTAGGAGGTTCAATTAGGTTGGGAATAGATTTGAGTAACAATGAAATGTACATGAATTATATTATTTGCTGTTTTAGACCTTGAATCTGTTTTTTAATCAGATATTACAGAGAATACTTTCAGTCCTCATTAACGGCATCACGTGAAGATAAATGAAGGCGACATAATAAGCAATTAAGATTCCGATACAAAGTAGGCTGGCGGTGGGAAAATTTCTAAAAATAATTGTGAGAGGTCAGTACAGTGACTCCTAAGCTGAGACATAACTGAGAAGTTAGCAAGGGGAAACAATACTGATGGGAAAACGGAGTTTTTCTGACAATAATCAAAGGTTGCCAGAAAATAAAGAGACTGCATGAAGTTTTCCAGAGATTAAAAATGAGAGATCTGCATGGTTCATAGAGTTAAGCAGTAGCATGGAATTTATCTCAAAGGGCAATTTGGAACCACTAAAAACATAAGTAGCATGTGAAATGACTTTATTTAGAGAGAGCACTTTGGCTATTGTGTGGTAGTATTAGCACAAAGTCGTTTTTAGTTCCTGAGTGGATCCTTAAAATTTGTTTATAAAATTAGCATAAAACACTCCCAATGCTTAGGAACTTAAAGTTGTTCATTTAACTGCTTTAAGAAGGTACTTTTGGACCCTGCAGCATTCTATATCCAGGCCTACTACTGACTCCTAGGTGGTGTCCATGTGTTCCCGTCTTTGGTCCACACTGATACCTCTCTGGTCCTATCCCTTGAAATGCACTCTGTTTTCTCCCTGGTTCTTGCTCATGAATTTGTTCTCCTGGCCTGTTTACGATGCTCTGCAATCTGTCCTTGGGGCTTTGAGTAGCTAGTACACTCACAAGTAGCTAGTGAGTGAGGCACAAAGAGACTTTGAATTTCTTTTGTTCTCAGGCCACTTGGTAAGGGTCAGAGTTGCTGCAGAGATGAGGGGTAGTAGAGGAAGTTCCCTGGCTTGTTTCCCTTTCAAAGCTTGCTATCCCCATCTCTCAGCCAGTTCCATAATTTTAAAACCATCTATCCTTCAAGTTGGCAAGAATTAAAATGACCGATTATTTTTACTAGAACAACCTGGTGTCCCTTCCCTGCCTGCTCCATTGTAACATTGAGACGATGGTGGTGATTAGAGATTGGAAAACCTGGTGTTGCAGCCTCTTAAACTGTAGAATGTACCCCCAGGTGGGATCATATAACTGAATGGGAGGACCATGAAAATGTTTAAAATGTTGTTTTAAAATAAATTTCTTTGTGATTTTTATCAGTAAATGTTTAATTTATACTTGCTTTATTTCCCTGTATGCCTAGGGTAGCTTAAAAACCTCTCCAGAAAATAAAAGGTCATCAATGAAAAGAGTCTAAGAAGACATTTTCTAAACCTACTCTAAAATTTTTGTGAGGGCAGGATAGATAGTACAGTGTGTAGGGTACTTGCCTTGCATGAAGGCCAACCCAGTTCAATCCATGATATTGATGCATTTTCATGATGGTAGATATTATGTGAATGCATAAAGAACTGGTGTGTAGAATGCTCTGGTATCCTATGTTCTTATGTCAGTGTGGACAAAACAAGAATTCTCAAGATAAAAGTGAAAATGGTGATTCAGGGGTCATTTAATAAACTAGAGTAGATGTCCTATTTGCAGAACTCCAGGATTAAATCACTGGGTCCATATATCCTCCAAGAATCATCAGGAGTGACCCTTAAACACTCAACAAGGAGTGACCCACAGCACCACAAGGTGTGGCCTAAATATCCTTCCCATATAAAAGCAAAGTGATTTCAAAAATTTTGAAAGTATTTTGATCAAACAAACCTTGATAGTGGAATGAGAGAAAAAAATCATGATTCTCTGCAAAGAGAATATTATGGGAATCTTCGACAATGTTATTTGTTAAAAAATAGAATGGAATATTAAAACAGCCTCTGGAAGAGAATAAAAAAGAAATGTTCATGAGGAAGCATAAAAATAAGAATTCAAAAGCTATATAAATGACTAGAGATGTGATTGGCAGCTCCAACATAATGAACTCAGCTGCATATGAAATATACAATTATAGATAAATCCCGCTCTGATATGTTCAATGATTAGTATCCAAGCAAAGATTAGTTTATTTTTTTCCCTTAAAACAAAAATGTAATTTGAAATTAAACATCAACTGTTATTTCTTGTGAGAACAAACTCACTTTAGCCAGGAGAAGTAGTCATCATATTTTTCTGGGCTATGGGATAATCTACTGGTTGTCTTACAATGTAGGAACAATTAATTTATAGCTATTTTTAATCATTATTCAGCATGGATATTTTGACACATTGGGCATTTTTTATAGTTAATCCTAGACATAAAAATTCATTAATATTTAAAATGAATTCAAAATTAACATATTTATATAACTGAGAAAATAATGTAATGTTGTAGATGTATGTACAATGAAAGTTATGAAAATGTCTTTGATTTTTTTTTCAAAAAACTTTGGTCAACACACGGAAAATGCCAAACATCATTTTTTAACCTGAAAATATAATTGGATTTATTACCATTGTTCAAAAATCATGAGGACAAATGAATACAAAAGAGAAACTTTACTGGGAAGAAATCAACTTTAGTTGGGAAGTATGTCTGCCCATCAGATACTCCAGAGCAAGCTTCAGAGAGAACTAGGGATTTGGTTTCATGCCCAGTAGAGTTAGGATAATGTAACAATTTATACGTATTAAATAGCTTTTGGGAGAAAAGCATACCTATTCATGAGGGACAAAGTCAGACATGCACAACTGAGGAAAAACAATGGAGATATATATATATATAGATATAGATATAGATATATACATATATCTATATATATATATAAAATAGTACATCATGTGTACAAAAAGGGACAGAGAAATATTGTTATATGTCTACATGTTTCTTACTATGGTGATGAGAAAGGTGAGAGTAGATCGAGGAGAACTACTTTGCACAATTTCATTGACTCTTAATGCCCAGCAAGGATCTGGGTTTCTTAGCAATATCAAAGTATTTGTAAGGCTTTTTCTTGGTCCAGTCAAAAACAAAAGAATATAAAAATATGCTTTTCTCACAGAGGAATGGTTACATCCTCTATAAACTACAACTCTTAGACCTGACTACTGGTCATTTTCTTATTCCTTGAGAATCAGATTTTTTGGGGAGGAGAGGGGGAATTTGAATTAATTTTTGACTGTTTGATTGCATTACTTTCAACAAATACAATTTTTTTAGATTAAAAAATGTTTTTCAACACAGATCTAGAGCAACCAGAGTCAGTTTTCACTATTTACCACTAAATTTAACAAAAATTTGTATTTCTGTTATAAAGTGACTCAATCAAAAATATTAATTAAGATATATATTTTAAGAGGTAATGAGACAACTTATTCTAATATCAGTGACAATCATTCCTAACATTTTTATGTATATTCTTAGAAAACAAGAAATATAACAAATATCTTGAACATTTTTCCATTTATAAATCATTCTTATACTTCAGGGGCTGGAGTGATAGCATAGCGGGCAGGGCGTTTGCCTTGCACGCGGCCGACCCGGGTTCAAATCCCAGCATCCATATGGTCCCCTGAGCACCGCCAGGAGTAATTCCTGAGTGCAGAGCCAGGAGTAACCCCTGTGCATTGCCAGGTGTGACTCAAAAACCAAAAAAAAAAAAAAAAATCATTCTTATACTTCATAGGATATTCTTAAATTGTATTAATTAGTCGAAATCATTTAAGGCATAATTACTATAATTCTAGGTCATCTAAAATATGCTATAAAATATTATAATGAATGTTCTTAGAACTAAATATCTGTCTACTCTTTATATAAAATATTGGATGGTACAGTATTAAAAAGTAAAGTAAACGAGGGGCTGGAGTGATAGCACAGCGGGTAGGGCATTTGCCTTGCACGGGGCCGACCTGGATTCAATTCCCAGCATCCCATATGGTCCCCTGAGCACAGTCAGGGGTAATTCCTGAGTGCAGAGCCAGGAGTGACCCCCTAAGCCTCACTGGGTGTGACCCAAAAAGCAAAAAAAATAAAAAGTAAAGTAATGAAAGAAGTAAGCTTCCTTGTAGTTAAATTTCCTTATCTTTTATTTTTCTCTTAAGTTTGAGTGTATGTTCTTTTAATGTATATTTATTATGTATCTACTTGATACTTTAATTTGTTAGAAATGCTTAGGGATTCTTGGGTGAATAATGTATATACAGCGACTGTGGAAGATCATGTATCTATCAGGGTGAATGACAGACACAGAATAATACCAAAGCATTTAACAGAAGATTATACATAAGAGAAGGAACTGAATGCCACCTGCATATGGAACTCCCAAGCATACTTAGGACTCTGATTGATTAAATCTCTTTCCACTGTTTGGGATAAAAAGAACCAACTGGAATGGACAGCTAGAATGATTAATGATAGGGATATTTTAAATAGCAGGTGGAAGAAGAAAACAATATAGGTTTTTAGTTTGTTTGTTTTTTGGTTTTATCTCTTTTTTAAGTTTATCTTCATACACTTTTGGTACTTGTGTAAAGGTAGCTCTCAGGCCAGCGAGGTAGCTCACAGGGATGGAGTACATGCTTGGAATATTTGATTCCTGGCACTGCAGAGACCCAAGTATCATGCTTAGCCAAGTGGCTCAAGAATCATGGGATTTGACCCTGGTAACACCCAGCATTCTCACACCCCAAACACTGCTGTATGGTGTTTAACTTTCACTCTAAAAAATAAAATAAAATAAGTATAAGTGGCCCTTGCCTGGCCAACCTAACTAACATCAGGAAAAACAGAAAGCGTTCCCTATTTATGCAATGAGAGACCATCTATTAAATGATAATTAGTACCTGATCAATGATATTTTGGGTTCCTAACTCATCTAAGGCCACAGGGGTAAATTTAAATTTCAAATTATCATTTGGCTTTATTTCATTTGTAGACTTTATTAAACACCAAAGAAATGCCAAGTTACTTCTTAGCTGGAACATTTTGTGTGGTTAAATTTAAAAGAGTAGTTTCAAATTCAAAAATCATGATCAATTTATTTTGTCTAAGAAAATTTAATAACACTATAGTGTATTTCATTATAATTATAACATTAGTTTGAAGATGGTCAATTTCTTAGAACTAAAAACCTTTCTTAGTAACTATTACTTGACAATCAGCTCTTGAAATTTTTAATTTTCTGGTATTTATTAGCAAAAGAAGCTACCGTGAAATTACTTCTATTTAAATGAGCAGGCGCCTACAGTGGGACTTCTTGCTAAGGACCTTTTGGTATTCCTAACTGGATAAATCTCTGGGGCAAATATCCTAATTGGTCCAGGATATTAAAGCTTTGTTTCTGGTTCAGTGCTCCAAGTGACACCTGAGCAAAAGGTGTACACATACAGAGAAACTTTGTAGGTATTTGAGTTCTAATTATTGATAAATTAATAATTAAAATAGTTTTTATACAAAAATCAGAAGCCCCAAAACATGTTTGCCTCCGGACTGCCAGGCCCTGCTTAATTATCATTATAAATCAAGGTTTTAGTGGAATAGTCATGCTTAAAAATGCAAATAGTGAGATGGATAAATTTCATTTTGCCTTTCTAATTACAAAATTACATTCATTTCAGAACAGTTCTTAAAAAAACCATATTGAAAATAATTGCTTAATAGGTAAATTTGGGGAGGAGTTTTTAGCTGTATTTAAAATGTTTTGTCTTTAAAATTTTAAAAATATATCTTAATTAAATCTGGTAAGCATTTATCATTTTTTGCTCCCAGATTGTTGGTACATATCTTCTTCAGTTTTTAAATATTTACAAATTAAAAATAAAATAATCTAAAACCCACCTAAGAGTACTAACTGGTATTTTTTCAGCATTTTAGTTAAACTTTCAAATCTTTGTCACATACAAATTCAGATAAATGGTTTGTACTCAAGGTGAAATTATTGTTTTATGGTTTTCTCTAAACAGCATACATTTTTCACATAATAGATATTACCTGTCATATTAATATTTAACATACTGTATTTTATTATTTTAGTTGTTATACTTTTATTTCCCTCACAAATCCATTGTTGTTATATTGATTCAGGTACTATTTAAATGTCTTAGAGAAAGTTGCTAACAAATTATACTAAGAATGACAGATGAAAAAAATCTGTCATTTTTAATTAAAGAGATAGTACAGGAGTTAAGGCACTTGCTTTTCACATGCTTGACTCATATTCAGTTCTCAGGACGGTATGTGGCTCCCCCAGACCACCAGGAGTGACTCTTGAGGTCATGGCACTGATGCAAGTCTGCAAAGATAAAACCACCCAAGTAAACTGGTAAAAATTCTCTAATTGCTCTTATGAGCAATTTTTTTTAATTGAGTTACCGTGAGAACAGTTACAGGGCTTTTAGGGTCGAGTCTCAGTCATACTATGCTCAAACACCCATCCCTTCACCAGTGCACATGTTCCACCACCAATAACCCCAACATACCTCCCACTCCCCCTCTGCTAGTGTGGCAGATGATTATCACTTTACTCTTTCCTTACTTTGATTACATTCCATTTTCGACAGGAAATTCACTACCATTACTTGGTGTTTTACCCCCAACAGTCAGACCTGTTGGAATGACATCATTAGATTGTATGTTTTCTATTGTTGGTAAAAAAGAGCATATGATGTTGCACGGTCATGAAGTGGCCACCAGATTTGGAATTCTGGTATTAAGTCCAGAGCTATTTCGGCCAGCAGCCGCTGCATTCCAAGATTGGTTTCTGTGGCCCTGGGATCATGGCTGTTCAGGAGCAGAGGAGCTGTCCATGGGCAACCGCTCTGGGTCTCATTTAGGCAGGGCTGGTTCTGCCACCCCCATCACAAGATTCCCCATACATCCTGTCCCATCACTGCAAACTCCTACCTCTCTGTCCAATTGATTCTGAACAGTGGCGGTCGCCATGCTGTCACAGGGAGGAAAAGGCCAAGGGAGAGATTCCCTTCCCCTCCCGGGGCTGCATGGGGTCATAGCTTTGTTCAGAGTCCAGGAGTATATCTGCCAGCAGCCAATGCATTCTGAGATTGGCTTCTGTGCCTCTAGGATAATGGATGCTCAGGAGTGGCAGAGCCATTCCAGAGCATATATTTTGTATATCAGGAAAGCTTATGGGGCTTACGTGGCCACGCAGTTTGGAGATGTCCAGTCCCATATACCGGAGCCATGTTAGTAGAAGCTCAGTGTCGCCAGGGCTCCATCTGGAGAAGGAGTGCTGGCTGTACCTTCTCCATCTGGCACCCCGCTGTTTTTGGCCTGGTCTGGGGTCCGGAGTTTGATAGGCACACTCTATGTGACAGACTCTGTGGAGCGATAGCACAGCAGGTAGGGCATTTGCCTTACACGTGACCAACCCGGATTCAATTCCTCCACACCTCTCAGAGAGTCGAGGGGAGTATCCTTCAAGTATACTCAAGCTACCGAGAGTACCCCACCTGCACGGCAGAGCCTGGCAAGCTACCCGTGGCATATTCGATATGCTAACAACAGTAACAAGTCTCACAATGGAGATGTTACTCGTGTCTGCTAGAGCAAATCAATGAACAATGCGGCGACTGTGCTACAGTTCTATGACAGACACACTCTATACTTAGCTTACAACCTTTAGGAGACACTTAATGCTTGGAGTGACAGTCAGTCTAGGGTCAGCAGGACCCTGAATGTCAGTTTCAGAATATAGGAATAAAAAACATGGAGTTACATAGCATGCTTTTCTATAATGAGCATGGATGTACAATGCACTTGAAGAATAAAGGAATTCAACAAAACATTTTACATTTTTAAGTGAAAAAAATATTTATTATCTCATCTCTTGGACAAATACTTGAGCACCTACTACATGTTATATATTCGATAATGGGGAAAACAAGACAGACTCTGCTTTCTTTCTTTTTTTTATAGGTCTGGTATATTGGGATTTTTTTGTTTTTATTTATTTATTTATTTATTTATTTATTTATTTATTTATTTTTAGTGAGTCACAGTGAGGGTACAGTTACAGATTCACAGCTTTTTGTGCTTGTTTTTCCCTCATGCAATGTTCGAGAGCCCATCCCTCCACCAGTGTCCATTCTCCACCATTAACAAAACCGGTATCCCTCGCATACCCCCCGAACCCATCCCCCATCCTACCTCGCCTCTGTGGCATGGAATTCCAATTTGTTCTCTCTCTCTGCTTTTGGGTGTTGTGGTTTGCAACAGGAGCATTGAGTGACCATCGTGTTCAGTCTCTAGTCTACTTTCAGCACACATCTCCCTCCCTGCGCAGGATCTCCAATCACATTTTACCGTATGTTACCTTCTCTATCTGGGATGACTTTCCACCAACATGTGAGGCCCTCTTCCAAGCTATGGAGCCAACCTCCTGGCATTATATACTACTATTCTTGGATGTAAGTCTCCTACTCTGTTATTTTATATTCCACAGATGAGTGGAATCTTTCTATGCCTGTCCCTCTATTTCTGGCTAATTTCACTTAGCATGATACTTTCCATGTTGATCCACTCATATGCAAAGTTCATGACTTCATCTTTTCTAACAGCTGCATAGTATTCCATTGTATAGATGTACCAAAGTTTCTTTAACCAGTCATCTGTTCTTGGGCACTCGGGTTTTTTCTAGATTCTGGCTATTGTAAACAGTGCCGCGATGAACATATAAGTGCAGATGTTATTTTGACTATAGTTTTTTGTTTCTCCAGGATATATTCCCAGAAGTGGTATTGCTGAATCAAATGGAAGCTCAATTCCTAATTTTTTGAGAAGAATCCATGTTGTTTTCCAAAGGGGCTGGACCAGTCAGCATTCCCACCAGCAGTGTAGAAGGGTCCCTTTCTCCCCACATCCTTTCCAACAGCTGTTGCTTTTGTTCTTTTGGATATGTGCCATTCTCTGTGGTGTGAGGTGGTATCTCGTGGTAATTTTGATCTGCATATCCCTGATGATTAGTGATGAAGAGCATTTGTTCATGTACCTTTTAGCTATTCATATCTCTTTCTTGGAAAAGTTTCTGTTCATTTCTTCGGCCCATTTTCTGATGGAGTTGGATGTTTTCTTCTTGTAGAGTTCAACCAGTGCTTTGTATACTCTTGATACCAATCCTTTATCTGATGGGTATTGGGTGAATATCCTTTCCCATTCTGTAGCTTGCCTTTGCATTCTGGTCCCTGTGTGTTTTGTGGTGCAGAGATTCTTAGTTTAATGTAGTCCCATTTGTTTAACTCTGTTTTTATTTGATTGCTTAGTTCCGTGTCATTCTTGAAGATACCTTTAGCTTCAATATCGTGAAGGGTTTTGCCGACCTTGTCTTCATTGTACTTATGGATTGTTGTCTGATGTTGGGGTCTTTAATCCATTTTGATCTGATTTTTGTGCATGGTGTCAGGTCGAGGTCTAAGCCCATTCTTTTGCATGTGGTTGTCCAGTTATGCCAGTACCATTTGTTGAAGAGACTTTCTTTGTTCCACTTCACATTTCTTGCCCCCTTATCAAAGATTAGATGATCATACATTTGGGGTTGTGTGTTGGGATATTTCACTCTGTTCCATTGTTCTGCGGCTCTGCCTTTGTTCCAGTACCATGCTGTTTTAATTGTTACCACTTTGTAGTAAAGTTTAAGGTTGGGGAGGGTGATGCTTCCCATCATCTTTTTCCCAAAAATTGTTTTAGCGATCCATGGGCGTTTATTGTTCCATATGAATTTCAAGATTTCTTGATCCATTTCTTTGAAGAATGTCATTGGGTATACTTATAGCGATCGTGTTGAATCTGTATAATGCTTTGGGGAGTATTGCCATTTTCACAATGTTAATTCTCCCTATCCCAGGGGATATGTTTTTATTTCTTCATGTCCTCTTTTATTTCATGGAGTAGCATTTTATAGTTTTCTTTGAAGAGGTCCTTTACTTCCTTGGTTAAGCTAATTCCGGGGTATTTGATTTTCTGGAGCACGATTGTGAACGGCATTGTGTTTTTCCATGTCCCTTTCCTCTGTCTCATTGTTTGCATATAGGAAGGCCATGCTTTTTTGGGTATTGATTTTATAGCCTGCGACCTTACTGTACAGGTCAATTGGTTCTGTGTTTCTTAGTAGAGCTTTTAGGCTTCTCTAGATATAGTATCATATTGTCTGCAAATAGTGAGAGTTTGATTTCTTCCTTTCCTATCTGAATGCCCTTAATATCTTTTTCTTGCCAAATGACTATTGCTATTACTATATTGAAGAGAAGTGGTGAGAGTGGGCATCCTTGTCTTGTCCCTGATCTTAGAGGAAAGGCTCTTAGTTTTTCCCCATTGATAATAATGCTTGCCATAGGTTCCTGGTAGATGGCTTTGACTATCTTGAGGAAAGAAACTTCTATATCCATTTTGTCAAGAGTTTTCATCATAAACGGGTGCTGGATCTTGTCAAATGCTTTCTCTGCTTCTATTGATATGATCATATGGTTTTTACCTTTGCTTTTGTTGATATGATGGATTATGTTGATTGATTTCTGAATGTTAAACCATCCTTGCATCCCCGGGATGAATCCCACTTGATCATGGTGTATGATATTTTTGATGAATTGTTGGATTCTATTTGCTAATATTTTATTGAGGATCTTCGCATCGGTGTTCATCAGGGATATTGGTCTATAGTTTTCTTTGTTAGTGGTGTCTTTGTTTGCTTTTGGTATTAGGGAGATATGTGCCTCATAAAAACTATTCGGGAGGGATCCTGTCTTTACGATTTCCTGGAAAAGCTTGAATAGAACTGGCAACAAATCTTCTTTAATTGTTTGGAAGAATTTGCTAGTGAATCCATCTGGACCTGGGCTTTTGTTTTTGGGGGGACTTTTGACTGCAGTTTCAATTTCCTTGATATTTATGGGCCTATTGAGGTATTTCACGTCTTCTTGGTTCAGTCTTGGGAGATTGTAGGATTAAAGGAATTCGTCCGTTTCTTTTAGGTTCTCTTGTTTTGTGGCACACAGACTTTCAGAGTAGTCTCTGATGATCTTTTGATTCTTCTTGGTTTCTGTTGTGATGTCCTCCTTTTCATTTCTGATTCGGTTTATTAGGATTCTTTCTCTCTCTTTCCTTGTGTGTCTTGCTAGAGGTTTATCAATCTTATTTATTTTCTCGAAGAACCAACTCTTTATTTCATTGATATTTCAGATTGTTTTTCGGGTTTCCATATCATTAATTTCTGCTCTAAGTTTTATTATTTCTTTCCTTCGATCTGGTTTTTTTTTTAAGTTTCATATGTATTTTATTTTATTTTTTTCAAAGTTCTCAGGTTTATGTCTCATTATACAATATTCAAACACCCATCTCTTCACCAGTGCCCATAGTCCACCACCAAAAACACCAGTATACCGCCCTGCCCCCACCCCCTAACCCCTACTGTATAACTAATGAATTTCACTTAATTTGCTCTTTACCTTGATTACATTCCATATTTCAACACAAAACTCACTATAGTTGTTGGAGTTTCCACCCAATAGAGACAGACCTACTACCAAAGAAGCATTTGATAATTAGTTTTCCATTGCTGGGAATGAAGATATATGGAGCCCCACTGCTACAAGTACATAACTATTCTTCCTTTTTTTTCATTTTTCCTTTTCCCTTTTTTTTTTTCGCCCTCATCCCCCATCCTGCGCCTCATAGTATGGTGTACACCACGCCGCAACGGCCGGCGTGGGGCTTTTGCTTAGTTCACAGTCCAGAGAGGTGGCTGCTACATTAATAACCTTCAATATTTCAACAAAAACTTACTGTTATTATTTGGAGTCCCCCCCCCAAGTCAGACCTGTTCAAAAGGAACCCTTTCACATAGCTGACAATCATAGATGTTAAGTCAGTTTTGGATTTCTGTATAAAGTCCAGGGAAAATTCTACCAGAAATTGCATATCCCAGTTTGCAGTCCCAGTGCATTGTTATTAGAAGCTGTGCTGGATGCCCGAAAGTGTTAGGTCTCTGGAATCAAAGTCTTTAGGCGCAGAGGGTCCGTTTCCCTCTCAGCAGCTCCGAATTTATCTGGGCCGAGGGCGTGCCGGTTACATCCCCTTCCCATGAGTCCCTGGGAGCCCCAAGTGTAGAAATCGAATACCTCTGGGTTAGGATTCTCAAAGATGGTGCCTGCCATGCGGTTGCTGCCTCTGCTCTTTTGCCACTGCCGCCGCCGTATTCCGTGCAGGAAGACAGGGTGGGGAGGAAAAAACTACTCCACCCCCGGGCAGCACAGGGCTGAAGCCTAGTTCGCAGTCCCAGTGCATTGTTATTGGAAGCTGCGCTGGATGCCCAAAAGTGTTAGGTCTCTGGAATCAAAGTCTTTAGGCGCAGAGGGTCTGGTTTGGGTTCCTTTTGCTGGTTCTCTTCTAAGATCTTGAGCTGTGAAGTCAAGCTATCAATATAGGCCCTTTATTCCTCCCTGAGGAAAGCTTGTAGAGCTATAAATTTTCCCCCTAACACAGCTTTAGCCGCATCCCATAGGTTCTGGTAGTGTATGTCTTCATTCTCATTTGTTTCTAGGTATTTTTTGATTTCCTCCTTGATTTCCTTCATGACCCACTCATTGTTTAACAGTGAGTTGTTTAATTTCCAGGTGTTTGATTTGGTTTTCCACGTCTGTGTGTGATTAACTTCCATCTTCAGTGCATCATGGTCTGAGAATCTAGTGATACAATTTCTATCTTCCTGATTCTATTAAGGTATAGTTTGTGACCCAGAATGTGGTCTATTTTGGAAAATGTTCCGTGTGTGCTGGAAAGCAATGTGTATTCTTTCTTTTTGGGGAATTTAGACCTGTATAAGTCTATTAGCCCTGTCTCCTCCATTTCTTCCTTCAGAGCCATTGTTTCCTTGCTGAGTGTTGTTCTTCTTGACCTATCTAGAGGTGATAAGGCAGTGTTAAAGTCTCTAACTACTAACTACTATCATGGTGCTAGTTATGTCCCCATTAAATTCTGTTAGGAGTTCTTTAAATATTTTGCTGGTTGTTCATTAGGTGCGTATATGTTTAAGAGTGTGATTTCTTCCTGTTGTACATATCCCTTGATGAATAGAAAATTACCTTCGCTGTCTCTTCTGATCTTTTTCAGCCTGAAATCTATGTTGTCGAATACTGGTATGGCCACCCCAGTTTTTTGAGGGAGTTGTTTGATTGCAGGATTGTTTTCCATCCTTTGACTTTGAGTCTGTGTTTGTTCTGGCTATTCAGATGTGTTTCTTATAGGCAGCAGAAAGTTGGGTTTAGTTCCTGAATCCATTTTGCCACTCTGTGCCTCTTGATTGGTGCATTTGGACCATTAACATTAAGAGAAATTATTGTCATGAGATTTTGTGCCATCTTTCTATAGGGTTTGTTGTTCTTGTAGGGTTTTTCCTTGTCGTATAGTAGCCCTTTTAGTCCTTCTTTTAAGTTTGGTCTTGAGTCTATGAAGTTCCTGAGCTGTTGTTTCCCTGTGAAATAGTGTATGTTTCCTTCAAGTGTAACTGAGAGTTTAGCTGGGTAAAGTATTCTTGGTGAGGCTTTCATTTCATTAAGTTTTTTCACTATATCCCACCATTGTCTTCAGGCTTGGAATGTTTCCTCTGATAGATCTGCTGTGAATCTAAGAGTTACTCCTTTGTATGTGATTTCCTTCTTTGGTCTTGTTGCTTGCAGTATTGTGTCTCTATCCACTATCCACGGCATCTATCATTCTGACTATGATATGCCTTGGAGATTTTTTATTTGGGTCCCTTTTAGCTGGCACCCTTCGGACTCCTTGTATCTGGATGCCTGCATTCTCTAGCTCTGGGAATTTCTTAGCAATGATGTCTTTAATTGTGTGTTTTTTTTTTCATTGGGATTGGTTCCCTGTGCTTCTGGTATTCCAATCATTCTTATGTTGTTTCTCTTCAGGTCATCCCCTAAGACTCTAATTTGCTCTAGATCCATGTTGAGCTCTTTTGCCATTATTTGTTATTGCCTATATGCTTTCTGCAGCTCATCTTCAAGCACAGTGGTTCTGTCTTCAGCTGTAGTCAGTCTACTATTGAGGGCTCCTACTGAGTTTTTTATTTCATCTACGGATTCTTTTAATTGTGTCACTTCTGTTCGTAGCTTTGAAATTTTTGCTCTCATTTTTTCCTGGATTATCTTGGTGGACCATTCCAATGCTCCATCGATATCCTCCCTTAATTTATTGGATGTTCGTTCCATAGTTGCTTTGAGTTCATCAACCATCTTTCAGATAAAGGATTTCCTCACCGAATCCTTTATCCGAGAGGAGGTTGTATTTCTGGGAAGTCCCTGTTGAGGTTTCTGAGATCTTCTCTTCCATCTCTCCTGGTGATGGGGATTTTCGCTGTTTCTTCATGTTATGGGCTTTACCCCTCAGGCGCACTTCCTTAGCTTGTGAGGGGCCTCAGTTGAAGATGTCGGGCTATGGTCTCTTTACGAAGGACTTTTTGTGTGGCTTGATGTGTTCACTGACAGTTTTTATGAAATTAGGATAGGCTAGGCTAATTGAGTATTATCATATAGTGACTAAGATGACCAGGGTATTCTTCAGAGGAATAGGTTATACTGATTGTGATCAAAGTGCGATGCATGGAATGGGAGAAATAACTGCAGCCGCTTAAGCGGCCACCGCTCCAGAAGGAGGCCAAGCCCCCTTTTGAGACCATGCCCCCTGACCTGTGAACACGGCCCTAACAACCTGTGTGAGGAGACCAGCGATGCTCATGAACCCGCAGAGGGCTGAAGTGATGGCACTGCCTGAGGCTGGGAAGCCCCAGGCAGTGGATGATGGGGAGGCAGGGCTGGACGGAAGGGAAGTGCCTCTGCTTTTTTTTTTTTTAATTTTATTTAGTTAGTTGGGTTCTATAATTTACAATTATGTTACCAGTAGGGTATTTGTTTTGATGTTTTAATGGTTTATTTTGAAGGTAATTTTAGAAACAAGGTTAAAGGCAATCAGAAAAAATTGCACAGAATACACTCGTTAAATAAGTATGACAAACAAATCAAAATAAGGGAGACAGGTGTTCTTCCGCAACTTCAGATGTAGACTCTGTTCTCCTGAAGGTTCTTATACTTCCAAGAAGGGGGTATGTAAGGGAATCACGCAATTAAAGCTGCCTCTTAATCATGTAAATCTACAGTAGAAACCAAGTCGTTCTGTTCTTCCCAGTAAGTCAATTTTGATCTTCAAACTGTGCCTTGTTTTTAAAAGGTATGATGCTAGAAATTCAGTGGGATTTGGTGGCCTCTCCTTGGCGAGCACAGCAAGTCCCTGTAACAAGATAGGTACAATAGTCTGATCCAGGTAGGCACGGGTAGGTAACGCCTGGAAATCCACCTTCTGTTTGAATGACTTTTCTGCATTAACCTTCTCATTTTCTACTATCCTCTGGACGTTGTCGGTGAGGCCGTATTCGGAGTGCGGGTTTTAGGCGACCTGTGTCTGCCCCTCCAGCATCTGCTCAGGCTCCATAGCTCGCGCTGTGGCCGCAGTCCCCGGACGCTGGCCTGGAGCCGAGGCCGCGCTGCCAGCGAGCCCCGCCACGCAGCCGCGTCCCAGCACGATCCGCGGCCGCAGTAGTGATGGCGTACACGGCCCGCGCCTGCCTACCAATAGAGTTTCATGCTTACAGTGTCCCAATACCACAGTATCAACTTCCAACTACCGTTGCCTCAGAGTACCTCAGCCCTCAACTTACCCTCCCCTGTCCCAATATGGTGATGCGTTCACTTCTGTAGAAAAGTTCTCAGATTTGGTTGCCTTAGCTCATATCTTAATTTTCTTGCTAAAAATGTCTTTATATTCCAAATACAGGAGAGATCATTCTGTATTTATCCTCTCCTTCTAACTTGACGCTCTGCCCATCTGTCTACACAGCAGCAAATCCATGATTTCTTGTGGCTCAGTAGTAATCCATAGTGTATATATACACCACAATTTCTTCACCCAGTCTGTTCTTGAATACATGGTTTGTTTCAATATTTCATCTATTGTTCTGAAATATAGGAGTGCAAATGTCTTTTATGAATAGTATCTTTGGGCCTATGGTATAGATGCCAAGAAGTAGTGTAGTGGGATTGCTTGGAGCACATAGACTAGAGACTAGAGACCAGCGTGGGACAATGAACTTTGTATGACCTGCACTGGGGGCTTGGGAGAGTCCTGTGCAGAGGGCCTCTTGAAAGAGGGGCCTTGAAGGTAAAACCTACCAGCAAGATAAGCAGGGCACATCCTGCACGTACATACTTTTCGTGCTCTAAGTAACCTTGGGAATAATTTGACTTGGTATTTTTAATGAGAACATCTTGAGACAAACACAAAATATGTCTAACTCATGAGAGCATCTTTTGACTTGGCTACGTGCCTGGGCCAAGGTATGTAAATAATATAAAACTGCTTGCTTGAGAATAAACGGGGCCTTTAGCCTCGATAGCTGCTGGTCAATGCATCATCTCTGAGTCGGTGGTCTTCATGCCGGAGCTGGACTCCGGCAAAGTAGGATCACTGGGTCATATGAAAACCTAATTCTTAGTTATTTTTTTTAAGAAGTGTCCATATAATTTTCCAGAAAGGTTGAAGCAGTAGACATTCCCACCAATGGATGAGAGTTCCTTTTTACCACTCTCAATATTAGTTGTTTTTGTTCCTTTGGATATATACAGTCTTACTGGAGCAGAATGATATCTCACTGTTGTTTTCATTTGCATTCCTCTGATGATGAGCTATGAAGTGAATTGTTTTCATGTCTCTATTTGCCACCTGTATGTATGTCTTCTTTGAGGAAGTTTTACTCATCTTTCCTCATTTTTTGGGAAATTTGATATGGGATGTCTTTTCATTCTGGTTATCACTCCTTTTCAGTACAAAAAATATCGAAATTTTATGTCCCACTTGTTTATTTTAGTTCTAGTCTGTTGATATATTATATATAATAGAATAGCACTGTAGCACTGTCATCCCGTTGTCCATTGATTTGCTCGAGTGGGCACCAGTAATGTCTCCATTGTGAGACTTGTTGTTACTGTTTTTGGCATATCAAATATGCCACAGGTAGCTTGACAGGCTCTGCCATGCGGGCAGGATACTCTTGGTAGTTTGCCGGGCTCTCCAAGAGGGACAGAGGTATATGTTCCAAAACTAAGAATAACATGTCAGCTTGCATTATCTCTCTTCTGTATGTGATGACTTCTCCAGAATTTCAGGTTTACCTTATTTTTTATCACAGACAATACTTTATATAATTTTCTAGTCAACATTTTTTTTTCTTTTTGGGTCACACCCGGCGATGCACAGGGTTTATTCCTGGCTCATGCACTCAGGAATTACTACCTGGCGGTGCTTGGGGGACCACATGGGATGCTGGGAATCGAACCCGGGTCGGCCGCATGCAAGGCAAACACCCTACCCTCTGTGCTATTGCTCCAGCCCCTGTAGTCAACATTTTTATAATGGTTCATTAAAAATATATTTTACACTAGAGTCTAGATGTTGCTATGTACTTCTGATCCTCTGTTAAGAAGTCAAGAGTTGCACTGACAAAATATGATAGGATATATTATCATTGTTGCAGTGATCACAGGTGTATATTCATGAATATAGGCATTCTTACATGGGTATACTTGTTTTAAAGTAATAAAATTAATTAAAGTATTTATATGTACAGTGAGGTCTTAAGGTTTCTTTTGCCTTGATTTTTATTTCCCACGCAGAAATGGATTTCCACTTTAGAGATAATGTGTAGATTTTGCTACTTACTATTTAAATTTTTATTTATGTGGAATGACTTAAGCTGTTTGGTTGTAAAAAATCTCTACTTAATGTTTGACTTTTCTCTCCATGTGAACACCATATGTTCTTGGATAAATGACTTATTTCCAAAACGCTGAAAGTGATTTTTGTGATCAACCGATTATGAGTTTAATGATAGATAAAATGTACTTTCTGTTGTAATACAGCCGTGAAAACATGTACTTCACATGCAGACAGGAATATTTTGATGGAACATTAGGTGATATTGTACAACTAATTTTAAAATGCACCATCCTATCTGTCTTCAAATGACAGACATTCAAAACTTCGAGAAGATATATTTGCCTTTGGATTTAGAACCTGCGGTATGCTTTAAAAGCCAGCCAAGCAGAATAGTACTTTATTTCTATTGTCAGTCAGCTCTTCAGTAGATTTCAATTGCCTCAAATTTCTAGCCTAACTAAGAGATCAAGGTTCCTCCATCGTATGTTCTTCCAATTCCCTGATGCTTCTGTTCTCATTCAGCTTTCAAATCTTGGGCTTAATTCTCATCTAGATTATACACATATGTTCATCAAAGGTACTGTACACACTTATTTAGCATTTAATGCTTCTTTCCACTGTTTCATTAATGACTTCCTTTTTTTTTAAAGAAGAAAGGGTTTTCAGTTTATTTCTTTTGTATCATTTCTTGTGCTTCATTGATGGTAGAATTGACTCGTTATCAACATTCCTCTTTTCTTCCATAATTAAAGAAAAATCACTGAATTGGAAATCAATTTGATGTTATATACTAAACTAGTATTTTATTATTAAATTAAGAGTATTTTATGGTGCAAAAGTAAATATAATCAAGTCTATTGCCTATCCTATCATTGGTAGAAAATATGTAATAATTTTTTCTTTATAATTTCTTTAAACAGTAAAAGCATTTGATGTTTAAGCATTAAATGTTGTTAAGCAGCAGTTAGTTTACAAACCACTTTCAAAAATTCTTATTAAATCTGGTCTGTATAATTGTAGCACTGTCGCACTGTTATAGCACTGCCATCATATTGTTCATCGATTTGCTCGAGTGGGCACCAGTAATGTCTCCATTGTGAGACTTGTTATTACTGTTTTTGGCATATCGAATACACCACGGGTAGCTTGCCAGGCCCTGCTGTGGGGTGGGATACTCTCAGTAGCTTGCCGGGCTCTCCGAGAAGGGTGAAGGAATCAAACCCGGCTCGGTTACGTGCAAGGCAAACGCTCTACTTACTGTGCTATTGTTCCAGCTCATCCTTATGATTAAAAAATTAAATTATGGAATACATTTAGTTACATATGTATAAGTATGAATATGTTATATATACATATATCCATGTATATCTTTTCACATTTTTATTCATATAGCTAATAATTCAGTTGATAGACTTTTGACAGATTTTAACATATATGTGGAGTGACCCAGCCAAGTTTACATTAGGTGGAGTACATTTATATTTCTTGATCTAAATAATGTTCTTACTCTATTTTTTTCTTTCTAATTGGTAGTATAGGCATACATGGGACATTTTCCACAATTTCCACCTACACAAGTATTTCAAATATTCAGCCAATAAACTTGAATATTTATTGTATTATTCTACAGTATTATTCTATTCTACTATGGAAACACTGGTGAAAGAAGTATAAGATTCTGTATCCTGTAAAGATTATATTCTACAGCAGTAATTTAAATAAAGTGTCAGTATTTGTTGAGTGGTAGCATTGCTGGGGAGAAAAATAAGATAGAAAAATTCCAGGGGGCCAGAGAGATAGTACTGCGGGGAGGGCATTTGCTTTGCTCGTGGACAACCTGGGTTCAATCCCCAGCATCCCATATGGTCTCCAAGCACCGCCAGGAGTAATTTCTGAGTGCAGAGCCAGGAGTAACACTTAAGCATCACTGAGTGTGACCCCCCAAAAAAAGAAAAAAAAAGAAAAATTCTGTGAATAGAGATATGGGGTAGCTCATGTAAAATCTGTCATTAGTAAGGCACTGTGAAAGTTACATTTGAGCTCAAACATGCATTACCAGCATTAGTTTAGTATTTCACATAGAAATGTGGCCAGGATGTTTAAGGTATAGCAAGGAAACCAAAATAGCCACTTCAAAGCAACCAACTTCAACAGCTGAAAAGGTGAGGCCAAATCTCTTAGGTATAGGAGAGAAACAGGAAACAAATAGAACAAAACAAGGACTCTGGTCCTCAGAATGTTTTGAGTCTATAAGTGACATGGTCTAACAGATTATTACTGCAGATCATTCCATCTTTGGATTGAAAATAGATCACATATCAGTGGGAGCAAGTGGAAACCCCTTTTAATAACTTAGAGCAGAGAGGGGTTTTTTACTATTAAAAGAAAATGGTGCATTTTAAAATTAATGCTTAATTACTATTGCAAGAGTAGTGATTACATAAGGTGATTGTAGTTCCAAGAAGTTCTGCTAATTACTTTGGCTGTTGCCTGGATGTGTGTTTCAAGATAAAGAATAGAAATTAAATCATACTTAATCACTGGTTTTAGAAAACAGAAAAATATTGTTATTAGTTAGGACAATTGTGAGAGGAACAGGAATAGTAATCCACTTCCTGAAAGGGAGAAGATCATGAGCAGAACTTTGAACATATTATATTTGAGTGAAATTTATCCATCCAAATGGAGATATGAATTGAGTTTATGATTTTATCTCCAGAAAAAAAGTTCACAGTGAAAATATGAACTTGGAAGATGTTATATTGTAATTGATCTTTCAATCAATCTATTTGAAGAACTAACCAAGAAAGCTGTTATTGAGAAAGAGGGCTAATCATAGCTCAGTGCGAAGGCATTTCAAAGACATTCATAATAAGTTAATTCACCTTTCAAAACATGAATGAATTGATTTAACACGTAAGGGAAATAAGATAGTAAGCATTGTTTTTTGAAAATTGTCTGTCATACATACGTATCTATCAGTATTTATGACATTTTATCCCTGATATTAGCAAAGTATGGTCATGGAACAAATCCAGCCTGCTCTATGTATGTATGTATGTATGGGTGTGTATTTGTATCCTGTTAATTATGAATAAATTTATGTTTAAAAATTTATGCATATATTTCTAAATGACTTTCATGTGTCATAATAAAGATTTCATTGAATGTCCAGAACATTAGTATAGCATATAAGGGAAGACTTGCATTGCAAGTTGCCGAGCTGGGTTGGAAATCTGGCATCCCATATGGTCTCCCAAGCATTGTCAGGTTTTACTTCTGAGTATTAGAGTCAGGAGTAATTCCTGAGCATCACTGGATGTGGTCCAAAAACAAAAACTAAAGATAAACAGATTTCATGGCATGTGAAATTTCTATGCATTTTAGATGACACCGTTCACAAGTAAATTTTCAGTACAATATCACCAGGTTCATTTTTTGTACATTATTTAAGATTGCTTTAGCTCTACAATAGCAGAACAAATAGTTGTAATAGCTATTATATGTCCCACTGATTCCAGACTACTCTCTTTACAAATAAATGTTGAATTCTGACTTATACAGTTTTATTCAATTTTATCTACATAAGTAAAGTGCATTGTATAATGGAGTGTGTATGCATATGTACAATGTATGTATTAGTGTTGTTTCAGATTTCAGAGGGAGGTGAGTTTTGATCACACTCAGTATTGGTCAGGGCTTACTCCTGGCTTTTAGTCTTGAATCACCTTTGCAGTGCTCTGGAGATAATGCACAATACCAAGGATTGAACTGGGGTTGGCCACATGCAGGGCAAGTGTCTTATCTCCTATAATATCTGCCTTTCCCTGTTTTTAATTTTGAATATATATTATTTATATATATATACCAACATAGAATGATTGCACTCATCTGCAGGATATAAAAAGGTATAATATGAGACTAATACCCACAGACATTAAAAACAAAGGCCAGGAGGACTGGTCCATGAATGAAAGCTTGCCACAAGTAGAAGGGTGAGAGCAGGGCAGTTGGGATAGAGAAGTGACCAGTAAGACAATGATAGAAATGATCACTCTAGACAAGAATTGAGTGCTGAAAGTAGGTAAAAGGATGTACATGATAACTTCTAAGTAATGGTGTTGCAAATCATTATGCCTAGAAGGAGAGAGAACAAAAGGAACAAAAGGATGGAAGAAAGAATTAAGGAAGGAAGGAAGGAAGGAAGGAAGGAAGGAAGGAAGGAAGGAAGGAAGGAAGGAAGGAAGGAAGGAAGGAAGGAAGGAAGGAAGGAAGGAAGGAAAGGAGGTAGAGAGGGAGGGAGGGAGGGAGGGAAAGAAAAAGAAAGAGAGAAAGAAGGAAGGAAGGAAGGAAGGAAGAAAGGAAGGAAGGAAGGAAGGAAGGAAGGAAGGAAGGAAGGAAGGAAGGAAGGAAGGAAGGAAGGAAGGAAGGAAGGAAGGAAGGAAGGAAGGAAGGAAGGAAGGAAGGAAGGAAGGAAGGAACCTGCCATAGAGGCAGGTTGTTTTGGGGGTGGGGGAAGAAGGCCAGTGGGGAGGGTGGCAGGAGGGAAACTAGGAACATTGGTGGTGGGAAATGTTCACTAGTGAAAGATGGATGTTGGAACACTGTATGACTGAAACCTAGTCATAAACAACCTTTTAACTGTGTATCTCACGATGATTCAATAACAAAAAAGTGAAAAAAATGCATGTATGTATATACATGTGTGTATATATATATATAAATTTGAAACCTATTGTGGAGAATTTATAATTTAATTTGTTTATGATACACTTGCTATATTTACAATCACATCTTGCACTTCTCTCATGTACCAAGTGGACGTCTTCCATGTAAAAGTGTTTTGAAAGTACTATCACGTTTAGTATCAAATTTCTATCATAGCAGGAAGACAAGGGAATTTACAGTGAGCAAGATCATACAGTTTATCAGGATACAAACTTGGGATGTCAATGTTTTAAGTTTGGATTCCTGTAAAATAACATTGGGTTTGTCCTTTCAGCCTTGCTATAGGTAACTTAGGTTTATTTGGTTACACTCATCACAGTGCTCCTGAGTCACTCCCATTTCTTTGTTTATATGTAAACTCTTCTCTGTGCCCTCCTTTCTAAAAAGGTGATTAAAAAGTTAATCACCTTTTCCCTAATCAGATTCTGTTAGCCTATAAGATCAGATCCTTCTAAAGACTCTGAACTTGTATTGTAAATTAAGCCTTTTGCATAGTTTACCTTAAAGCAATGTCCTTTCTGCACGAACACAGGAAGACAGTTAATAGTATGCTCTTGTAACTTGGGAGTTGATTGACTCTGATATTTACTCTGGGGCATCTGCTTTCTTGACTCAGTTGCCCTTAGTTCCTAGCACCCCAAAAGCAGGGTCCCGACGAGGGACTGAATGGACCCAGGTATCAAAACGTGGCAGGACAAATTGCTATATAGTTGAGCCACAATACTCAACTATAAGTTGAGAGCATGGTCATGGACAAATTCTGTCCTGATCCACAAGTAATGATGAGATTAGGACCTTGCTGGGGTTAGGAAGACTAACCTGGCCTGAGGACTGTGGTCTGAAATATATAGTGAGATGTCCTCAGGAAGAACTAAACTTTAAGCTTATATCTCTTACTGTGCTCATACAGAATGACATTGCTAGAAATATTAGAAGTAAATTCAGTATAACTATTTAAGTGGTTTACTAGCTTAGGAAAGAAGAAAGCAACACACCCTGGAAGGGATCCCGCCCTTAAGTGGGTCTCCTCATAATCTTGAGTAATCTATTTAGATTAGATTTTATCCTTGAGTTAATCTCCTGGAGGAGTGGCCTTACCTCACTTTGTTGATTTGTTAATGTTCAACCCACCTTTGTATCATCACCCTATATAAACTAAGACCTAAGAGCAGGGGGGCTCCAGAGGAGAGAAGCAGAAGAGATCAGAAAGGAGATCGGAAGAGGCCAGAGGAGAGACGACAGAAACAGTCAGAGATAGAGAGACAGAGAGAAGAGAGCACAGAGGCACACAGAAGTAGAGCACAAAGGAGGAGCCATCCCGATCCAGTCCATACACAGAGGCTCGGGAGCATTGAATGTGATCGGGGAGAGAGAGAGAGAGAGAGAGAGAGAGAGAGAGAGAGAGAGAGAGAGAGAGAGAGAGAGAGAGAGAGAGCCGGCGAACACACATCACTCTTCCACGTGCGTGGGCGTGTATATTTTTTACAGAATCCTTTTGGCAAGACCACAACACTACCAGGTAGAGCCAATATAGTATCGGTCTTTACCTCTGAAAAACTATATGCAGCTCCAGCAAGTCATCTCAAAGAAAATCTGGAGATATCAATAATTTTAAAATTATTATTAGAATAAAAAGCATAATTTTAATGTCTTTATAAATATATAATATATTTTATAAGAGATATTTATATTAATATAAAATACAAATATAATATAAAAGAAAACCAGAGCAATAGTGCAGTGGACATGGTACATCACTTTCCTTGCACGTGGCCAAACTGGATTTGGTTCCCAGTTTTCCATATTATTTACCAGGAGTAATCCCTGAGCTTGGAGCTAGGAGTAAGCCCTGATCAATGGCAGGTGTGGAAAAATAAATAAAATATTTTTAAGTGAATGTAATGATATGTTATTTAAAGACTGTTACCACCATTTGAATACTAAAACTTTATACTGTATGAAGAATTGAGTTATATCCATACATACAGATGTCCACCTATTCATTTGTTTAATGCTGAAAGACAGCATATGTGCGTTGAAAGTACAGACAATCATTTTAGTCTTTCTTGGTTTTGGCAGTCTAGTTCGTCCCCGAGATTTTTTCAGCCTCTCCTTACTCATCTTTCTTAATGCTGCCATATTGGGGGCTCTTTCGGTGACAGGTGAATGAGGCCAATTGTTGTTACTGTTGTTGGCATATCTAATATGCCACGGGTAGCTTGCCAGGCTCTGCCCTGTGGGCGAGATACTCTCGGTGGCTTGCTGGGCTCTCAGAGAGGGACAGAGGCTTTTAGGGAGGCTTCTAATCGCCCTTAGTGTTGTTACCATGGTTCACACCAAATTTAAAATGATCAATGGTGTGGGAATAATGGGTATTAAGTGTCTTATTATGTCACGTGGCAACTTTGCGGCCGCGCGGTCTAGAGAGTGGCCTGGAGCATGGCGGTGGCTGTGTAGTGGATGTAGTGGGGGGTCGTCCAGTGAGGTATTTATCTGGCTTGGGTGGGGTGGGGCTTCTGGGTTTGACCCTTCCCTCAGATGCAGGAGATTGGAGGAGGCATCTGTCGTCAAGGACCTGATGGTGCAAGCACAGAAGATCAAGTACGACATCATTGGTCTGACCAAAACGAGGAGACATCAATCACACCATGCCATTTTTGACACTGGAGAAGAATTGTTCCTCAGAACATGAGACAACAGAGGCATTGGTGGCGTTGGTGTCCTTGTCAACACAAACTTGGCCATTTGCATCGATTCATTCGAATGCCTAACAACCCGAATTGGATGATTGTGCTTGAATAGATGTGGCTCACTGCCTGCAGTTTCTATCTTCGTCATCTATGCGACAACTTCCAACTACAATGAAGAAGAAATTGAGAGGTTCTACATGGAACTGGAGACGTTCTATAAAGAAGACCACACCTTCTACAAGATCATTGTTGGTGATTTTAATGCCAAGAGAGGTCCAAGAAGGTCGCCCGAAGAACTCCACATTTGGACACATGGCCTAGAAAGGAACCATCAGGGTGAGAGACTGTCTGAATTCATCATGTCGACCAAGACAATCCATGGTAACTCACAGTTCCAGAAAGCCAAATCTAAACGCTGGACATGGGAGTCTCCTGGTGGACAGTTCCACAATGAAATTGACCACATCATATTCAATCAAAGGTTTTGCCTGACCGATGTTGCTGTTGTCCCAAAATTTCAAACAGGATCGGACCACCGTCTCCTTCATGCAAAATTCTACTTCACAGAGTGGGGAGAAAATTGCAAAATTTAAGTCTAGGAAGGCAACTCCCAGAATGACCACCAACTGGCACTATTGCAGCAACGTGGGAAGATGTGATCCTTGACAACATCGACGAGGAATATGATCGACTGGTTCAGCACCTCCATGACTGTGCAAAGAATGCTGAGAGTGAGAAAGTCACAAACAGATGCCTGTCTTCGGAAACTCTCGAGCTCATTCATCAACATGGTTTGGTGCGAGCCTCAGGCAACCACAAGCTAACGTCCAAGCTCACAAAGCTGTGAAGAGATGCGATAAAGGAAGACCTCAAAGAGAGAAGAGCAGCAGTGTTCGCCAGAAGCCGGGAAAAGTATTCGCAATGCTCACCTGTACTTCACCAACAAGACCAAGATGACTGCTCTCCGACGTCCCGATGGATCTATGACATATTTCAGAAAGTCAATGTAGAGGATTATTTATGACTTCTTCTCAGATCTCTTTGACAGTCATGTCCACCTGCCCACATACCAAATTCCGCAGGATGGATATGTCATTCCCAACGTTCTACCTTCTGAAATCCGACACAACATTTCGTTGGTAAAGACGCACACAGCACCTGGTCTGGACAAGGTCAGACCCGAACAACTGAAGAATCTGCCGCCAGTACTCATCAATACACTGGCTAGACTCTTCACCGCTACCTGTCTGAATGCAAGGTTCCATCTCAGTGGAAAACCAGTAGGACCGTTCTATTGTACAAGAAGGGAGACATCGACGATATGGGGAACTATCGCCCAATCTGCCTGCTGTCTGTCATCTATAAGTTGTTCACTCGTGTTATCCTGAATAGAATAGGCAGAACACTAGACGAAGGACAACCATGCAAGCAAGCCGGGTTCCGAAGGGGATTCAACATGATAGACCATATTCACACAGTGACCAAAGTCATTGAAGTTTCGTGAGAGTTCAAGATGCTGCTCTGTCTAATGTTCACCGACTTAAAGAAGGTCTTCGATTCTGTTGAGACTGAGGCAGTCATCGAAGCCCTGGCCATACAGGGCGTTCAAACGCAGTATATCAAAATCCTCCGTGAGCTGTATTGTGCATTCACCACCAAGATCTCACCATTCTACAAGAAAGTGATCATTGATGTAAAGAGAGGGGTGCAGCAGGGTGATACCATTTCACCGAAACTCTTCAGTACCGCCCTCGAGAACATCATGCGACTACTGGAATGGGAAGAATGGGAGTGAAGATAGACGGTTAGCATTTACACCTCCTCCGCTTTGCTGATGACATTGTTCTCATAACACCAAACATTGGCCAAGTGGCACAAATGCTGGTCGACTTCCACCACGAGTGTGGAAATGTCGGATTGCAGCTGAATCTCAACAAGACGATGTTCATGAAAAACAAACTTGTCCCTGAAGCTCCATTTGCTCTCAATGAAATGAACATCTCTGAATGCAGCAGCTATGTGTACCTGGGTCGAGAAATCAACATGAGGAATGACTTGGTGCCAGAACTATGCAGGAGGAAGAGAGCAGCGTGGAATGCCTTCAAGAGCGTCGAAGACGTGATTAAGAGAAAGAAGAACCTCCGACTCTGGGCACATCTTTTCGATTCCACCGTTTTTCCTGCACTAACATATGCCTCAGAGACCTGGGTCCTACGCAAACAGGATGAGAACGCTATTAGGGTATCCCAAAGAGGAATCGAAAGTGCTATGCTTGGAATATCATGTCTCACTCAAGTGAGAGAAGGAATCCAGAGTTCTGATCTCAGTCGACGTCAAGAATCAGGGACGCTGTCTCATTTGCCAAGGCATCAAAAATCAGATGGGCCGGTCGTGTAACGTGATTTAGAGATGACTGCTGGACTAGCACTGTTACCGACTGGATTCCACAGGACCTCAGAAGAACTCGTGTGTAAGGGGTCATTTTACAGACCTTGGCTCTTATCTTCTAGTCAAGCGGAGGCTGCTTGGGATTCCTGTAACAATCAGCCAGTGCTGATCTTATCATTTCACCATTTGATTAGTTGGCTAGTGAGAGCACTAGCCAACGCCCATGCCTGATCTGCATTTTACTACTGTTCCTATGGGGGTCCAAGCATGCATACTATACCACCTCCTCCCAGCAGAGAGATATAAGTACTGTTACTGCAGTAGAATAAATTCTCTCTCTTCTCCTCCTCCTCCTTCTGGCTCTGCGTCTGTTCATTCGGCTGCATCCCCTCCTTAGCCCCGAAGGGTCCTCCCTGCTGGACAGGACGGGACCCCCACACTCATGGCTGCCCACGAACTAGATGGTCAGATTTCTTCGTCAAATCCCTGAATGAATGATTTGAGGCTCTTCCTGTGCCTGGAGCAAGCAGATATCATTGTGCTGCACTAGCACGCAACAGGGAAAAATGAAGATGTTACTGGTGCCCGCTCTAGCAAATCAAAGATCAACGGGATGACAAGTGACAATGCTGAGAGACAGAGCGACAGAGAGAGAATGAAAGAGAGAGTGAGAGAGAGAAAGAGACAGAAGTGCCTGCCATAGAGGCAGGATGGGATGGGGGTGGGGGATGGTGTTGGTGGTGGGAAAGAAACTGGGGAATTTGGTGATGGGAAATGTACACTGGTGGTTATTGGAACATCCTGTGACTGAAACACAAATCATGAGTAATTTTGTAACTGTATATCTCATGGTGATTCAATTTTTTTTTAATTTTAAAGGAAAAAAATAGAGTGATTTTAATATATTTTATTAGGAATTTTTCTGGGGTTTGTAGGAAACAAAGGGTAAATGGCACATTCTTTGAGAAAATTTTAGATCAATATACAAGGTACACAAGCAGGTAACTCTGTTAGGGAGTTCAAATCCTGTACAATATCATGGAGTGGATACATTAGAAAGCAAAATATGTTATTATTTTTAAAGAAAAATATTTATTATTTTTTTATTTTAAAGTAAGATATCTGATACAGCATATGCCTTGTATATTCAATGACCCAAGTTCAATTCCTGGTACAGCAAATTCCCTGACTGGCATGTTCCCTTTATTCAACAGAATAAGAAAGGATTTAGGTGTTCATTCCGTTGAAATTTATATCAAAAATCAATCAAAAAATCTTTGCCTTTGGCCAACGTGAACTCCTTAGACATCTCCAATATGCTCTGCCAAAATCAGGTGTGCAGTGAAATTCATTCACTTATAATTTCTGGTATAATTAGCAATGAACAAGAGTTATCTCAAGGAATTTGCATGAAATAAGAGATTATGAAATTATTTTGAAAAATAGTTTAAGTTATTTAAGCTTGGAAAGGTAGCTGTTTTTAATTGTTGCTACTATGCATAATTGAACCCCTGAGAAGAGCATTTGCATTTTGAAGAGACATGTGATTCTGTCATTTGTCTATTTATAGACAGCGGATTCAGTGTTTTGAGTGGCACCTTAGTGGTTTTAAAATTGAATATGGCTCTAAATATACACTATTTTCTCTCCTCTTTGTAAGTCTCATAATCCACTAGAATATGTTGATAGAATGTATTTCTGTGTTTCTAAAGGAGGGTTTTATTCATTCTGCCTCTTTAATCTTTTCAAATTTTATATCAGTTAGTGGCAATAGCCTCAGATCTGAAATTTTCTGCTTCTTGAACAAAAAGGATATGCACACTGCATAATTATATGGTGTAAATTTTCAATATTTGAAACAAATTAAATCACATTGCATAGTTCACAAATAGAAGTTCTTGTTGACTGGCCTGACAAAGACTTTTAACACAACATTATGTCATTGCTACTTACATTTTTTAATCTTTCAACTAAGAAATAACATTCTGACAGTGTTAAAGGACATCAGAATTTTTTTGCGTAAAACAGTACTGAGCTGGCATCAATGCTTTCACAAAGGACTAAAATAAAATTGGAAAAGCTATTAGCTTGGCATTATGAAGAAAATATTTGAGTGAATTTATACTCAAAGCATTATCCCATTTAAGCTTCTCAAAACTAGGTAGTATTGTCATTTTTTTATCAGTTAGATTCCTGCCCAATAAGTACCCATGTAACCACATAATCAAAAATAGCAGATGAAGAACCAAATCCTGGTCTTGATTTCTGGTTTTGTTCTTTCAATGGTAAATCTGAAATACTATAACTAATGCCTAACAACAACAACAACAACAAAAGGTACAAAATTCCTACAGTATTCTCATCACTATAAATCATTACACATAGATAAAAATTAATTCACTAGAAAGAACTTCAGAAATAATTGTTTTGTTGGGAGCTGGAGGGATTTGTAATGCTAGACAAAAGTTAAGTCTGGAAAGCTCTTGGTTAGGTTATAATGATGATTCTAGGTTCATGGGAGAATAACTTTAAGAACTACAATATTACTCTGCTTAAAGATATTGGGGAACAGATTTGTAATAATATGGTATTGTTGCCAAACAGAAGTTTTAAGTACTATTCAACTTTGCACCACAATGGAAATATATTAGAGTATGAAGGAAAACCTAAGTCAACAGGGATAGGATTACCCACCAACGATCTGAATATGACCTTAGTCTTGGGCTTTTCCAAGTGACCTTAAGAAATGTAATATACTTCACCACAAAGAATACTATTTATGGAAGAGTGATTCCTTCTTCTCACTTATTTATTTTTTTCTCATATCCAAGTGGACAGCAAGCATATAAATAATGCTCCATACACTGAGTATGAGATAGTGGTCCCTGATTTTAAAATAACCTCATAGAAATCATACAAGTGCATGGAATTATTCAGCCACTCCCATTTTCCCTAAGTTGAGTTTTTCTCTCACAAAATAAGATGAGGAAGTTAGCTGTGTAATGGAATATTCTGTACTGTGATGAAATTGTTTTTGTAATTCTGTTCAACTTGGTTGCTATGAACTATGTATACCTAAAATGTTGAGGGAGATAATTTTTTCTTTATACTTCATTTGAATTACTTTAAATTTAATTTTTCTTGCAGCTTAGCTGTAGAAACATAGATAATGCTCAAGCCCAAATAAGAGCCCTAAAATTGTATTAATTTTGAGACTTACCAAAAAGTGTTTGAGTGACACAAGCTTCTAATAATTATAGACGTTCAGTCAATTCTTCAGTTTTCCCTAAGTGGAGTAGAGCCTTCAGAGGTAACTTATGACTGTTAACATGACATCAGCAACAATACATACCTTGTGCCTTGTAAAGATTTCCAGTCAGCTTTCCCAGGTATCAGGCCTGGTCTTCACATTCCTTTACAATTTAAGCGACCTCTTACTCCAGTGTTCTCAAAATAGAAAATGATCCAAAAAATTCTTTTCTCATCTTTTTACCTTATATCCTCTGTATTTTTGTGTTCTAATATCTTCTATACTCCAGTAACTCACACTGTTGTCAAGTCTCTGGTTTTAGTACTTTGACATCCAGGTGGGTGCAGTGGAAAGTATAGAAAGTTTTGGTCAGGAAACCCAGATTGAAAACTGTGAAAGTCTTTATTGACCAGCTGATAATAAAGTAGGCGGAGGATACTCTTAACTGCTTTCAGTCAATTTTGGAAGTGATAGATATTTTACAGAATTGTTGAAGGTGTTAGATGTGAGAACTATATGTGACAATGCTATCCCAAATGTAAATGAATAAAACTCTAGAAAGCGTCCAAAGTTATAATTACATTGTCAATTATCTGTATTTCTTTTCACAGACATTAAGCTTTTCAGTTCTCAAGTTACAGCCTTAATATCATATATTAAAAATGGTTATTTTCTACCTATTTTAAAATGTAGGGGGCAGAGAGGGTGCTGGAGAGATAGTACAGTAGGCAAGAATTTTGCCTTGCACATGGCTACCCCAAGCTCGATTCTCAACAGTCTGTGTGGTCCACCATGCTCCACCAGGAGTAATCCCTAAGTGCAGAGCTAGGGAATATTCCCTAGAACTCCTGAACATCACTTGGGAGGCTTTCTAAAGCAACAAAAATTAAAAATTAAATAAAAGTTGACATAAAACTACATGAATTTACTATCTGTGTGGGAATTCTCCTTTAGACTGCAGTTAAATACTCACACGGCTTCCAGTACATTATGTTGTTCCCAGCAACCATCTGTGAACAACTGGGTTCCATGTAGCTCACTCTATAAGGTTTTTGTGTATGTGTCCTGTTAATCTTATTTCCTTCTATAGTTAGTAATGATATAACCTAGGGTTGGTAGTGACTCAGTTATAGAACACATACCTTATATGTGTGAGGGCTTTTGTGCAGTCCCTGGAAATGCGGGTGTTATTTCTGGCACTGTGAAAATTTTTTTAAAAAAAATGAGGGATGGAGAAATAATACAGGGATTATGATTCTTGCCTGGCTACAGCCAAGTTGGGTCCTGTATTGTATTCCAGCTCTGCATTTGGTCCCTTGAGCGATGCCAGGAGTGATCTCTGAGCACAGAGTCAGGAATAAGTTTTGAGAAAAATAAAATTAAGAAATGGATCATGTTTCTTTTAATAGAAATTTTAAAAGGAAATTTATTGCTGGAGTTTTATTAGGTACTATAGCACTGTAGCACTGTCCTCCCATTGTTTATCAATTTGCTCAAGCAGGCACCAATAATGTCTCCATTGTGAGACTTGTTACTGTTTTTGGCATATCGAATATGCCACAGGAAGCTTCCTAGGCTCTGCCTTGCAGGTGGGATACTCTCGGTAGCTTGCTGGGCTCTCCGAGAGGGAAGGAGGAATTGAATCTGGATGGGCCGCGTGCAAGGCAAACGCCCTACCTGCTGTTCTATTGCTCCAGTCCATGAGGTATTATAACTAGCAGTAATTATCTCTATTTCAAAGTAGTAAATGTTTTAAAATTTAGAATACACAGTCACTAATTTTATCTTAGTATTTTAGTTTATAAGCTTATATTAATAAATATTCTCAAAATTTTAACTTGTATTTATTTAATAATATTAATTTATTTTTTGTGTAGTCTGTCCTTGCTTTTTCAATTTACTTATCAAGGACTTTGTATATACATAACATTGTCAACTATCTCTTCTTTCACAGACTTTCCCCTCCCAATGATCAAATTATATCCATAATATATATTCATAATAGGCGTTATATTTTCTTTTTTTTAATCTGGACTTTATTGATCTAATAAAATTACATTAAGAATTGAAATGAATTATATATTATTGTGCTCATGTTTCCCCCATACAAAGTTCGAGAACCCATTCCTTCACCAGTGCCCATCCTCTACTACCAGTAAACCCAGCATCTCTCCCACCCTCCCCAGTCCCGTCTCCCCCCCCCACCCCATACTGCCACTATGGCAGGGTATTCCCTTTTGTTCTCTCTCTCTGATTAGGTGTTGTGGTTTGCAATAAAGGTGTTGAGTGGCCATTGTGTTCAGTCTCTAGTCTACATTTGGCATGCATCACCCTTCCCCCGCATGATTTCCGACCACATTTTACTTGGTGTTCCCTTCTCTGAGTTACCCAGAATGAATAGGCGTTATATTTTCAACCTGTTTTAAAATGTGTGGGAGATAGGTTGTGCTGGAGAGATAGTAGAGCAGGCAAGATTCTTCAAGAATATCAATTGCCAATTCATATAAGCACATACTGTGTAGCACTGTCCTCCGTTGTTCATTGATATGCTCAAGTGGGCACCAGTAATGTCTCCATTGTGAGACCTGTTACTGTTTTTGGCAAATCAAATACGCCACGGGTTGCTTGCCAGGCTTTGCCGTGCAGGCGGGATAGCTAGGTAGCTAGGGCTCTTTGAGAGGGACAGAGGAATTGAACTTGGGTCAGCTGCATGCAAAGCAAACGCCCTACCTACTGTGCTATCGCTTCAGTCCAAGCACATACTATGTAAATAATAATAAACCATGTTTGTTCATGTTTACTATGAGAATGTCATTTCATTCCAAGTGTATTTTACTTTTTAGTTTGGCGCAGTGTAGTTTTTATGCAACTCAAACCTTCAGTTATTTTTCTTTCTATTTTTTTTATTTTCTCAACTTTCTGAAGCAGCCATCTATTTCCCCATACCAATCCCTATACCTATATGATTATTATTAATTGTCTTTACTTCAGTATTGAAGTGAATACAATTGACAGTTCATATAACTGAATAAAAGTCAGGAAAATTAAACATTTGTTTCTTTGTTTGCTTTTCGGTTCTACCCAAATTAAATACTTAACAAATATCACAGGCAAATAGACTAGCAGATAACTGCAGTCCTTACTAGACTTGTGAACCTTTCATGTTCATCACAGCACTTAGAAGTAGGGGTTTGGGCTAGAGGCAGTACCGGGCAAAGGAGCTTGCCATGCCTGTCTGGCTCAATCCATAGCATTACATATGGTCCCCTGACCCTGACAACCTCCAGGAGTGATCCCTGAGCATAGTGGGAGGGGTAAGACATGAACAAAAACAACAACAACAAAACTGTAAAAATCCCAAAATACATATTCACAGAGGAAGCAACCTAGAACAACGAGAAGCTAAACAAAATGCCATGAGTATACACCTGACTCCGTAGTATAAATCTAGCTGACTCTGTATTCTACTCAACAACAGAATGATAGATTGAGAGTTCTGAGACCACTTACCTGTTGGCTGAAATAATTACCACTCTGGTAGAAAAATGGTTAGTAAAGGCATGTCAGAGTCAAAAGTGAAATCTAAGCCTGGAGGTTAGTAAGAAGTTGGCAGGGGTGAAGGTTAGTAAGTTGGCAGGGGTGGAGGAGGGCATGTCAGGGGAGGTCAGCTCCAGAATGTTCAACAACACCCACTCTTCTGAAATAATATACCATTGTGAAAAAATGGACTGTATATAGTAGAAAAATCACATCAAATATTTTATAACAAGGAATGTATTTTTTAAGTGGTTATCTGGTTATTTTCTACTATTCTCACGTCAAGAAAAATAAGTGAGTACACTGAAGTGAGTACATTTCAGAGATTGTTATCTGTACTCAGATGTAATCTATACATGAAGAGCAAGATTATAAAAACTTTACTTTAAAAGATGCCCCTTGGGGCTGGAGCAATAGCACAGTGAGTAAGGCATTTGCCTTGCACATGGCCAACTTGGGTTCAACCCCCAGCTTCCCCTATAGTCCCCTGAGCTCTGCCAGGAGTAATACCTGAGTGCAGAGCCAGGAGTAACCCCTGAGAATTGCTGAGTGTCACCCCAAAAAGCAAAAAAATAAGAGATGCCTCTTGTGGACATGTGTTCTGCTTAAACATGGATTTTTTAAATGTATATTTTTAATTTAAGGCATCATAATTTACAGAGGTATCCATAATAGAGTTTCAGGCAGAAATGCTCCAATACCAATCAGACCACAGGTGGCCTTTCTTCTCCCGGGTTCCCTCCCACCCTATATATGGACTTCATGGCAGGTACATTTTTAAGTTTTATTTATTGAAGTTTGGAACTCCTGGTTGTGTGTTGTTGGCTCTGTGGTTTAGATGATAACATTACACACCTTACTACCTTTTTGATATCTTTCCTTCCATGTCCTTAGAATGTCCATGATTCAGAGTCCAGAGTATTTAGGTATACTCTCTTTGATTCCTTGCATTCCCTTGTTCTATTGGTCCATATACCACAGATAAGTGAGATCATTCATATTTGTCCTTTTGACTTACTTTGTTTGACATGGTATTTCCTCCAATCCCATTCAAGTTGTATCAAATTGCATTATTTCATCATTCCATGAAGCTGCATAGTATTCCTTATTCCACAAAACTCACACACACTATATATATGTGTATATAAGTAAGTATATATATATATATATATGTACACTGCACCTTTATTATCTATTCATCCGTCATTGGAAACTTTGGTTGAATCTATAACATAGCAGTGGGGGTAAGTGCTGCATATGTTCTATATGTTCTTCTGTATTAATGTCGTGTCTTAGGGGTAGATATTAGGAAGTAAAATTTTCTTTTTGTGTGGCAGTTGCTATTCTTAATTTTCAGAGACCTCTCCATATTGTTTTCCACTGGGGGTTAAAGCAGACATTTCCAAAAGCAGTAGATGTGAATTTCTGAATTTATTTTTCTTTTTTATTATTATTTTTTTAATTTACTTTATTGAATCACCATGTGGAAAGTTACAAAGTTCTCAGACTTATGTCTCAGTTATACAATGCTCAAACAACCATCCCTTCACCAGTGCCCATATTCCACCACCAAAAAAAAAAAACAAACCAGTACACCTCCCACCCCCCCACCCCTCACCCCCACCTGCATAACTGATAAAATTCACTTCATTTTATCTTTACCTTGATTACATTCCATATTTCAACCCAAAACTCACTATTGTTGTTGGGGTTTCAACACAGAACTCACTATTCTTTTTGGAGCTTATCCCCCAAAAATATGGCCCTATTGACAAGGAAACATTTGATAATTAGTTCTCCACTAATGAGAATGAAGAAGTAAAAGGTCACTGGGCCGCGGTAGTGGCCGCGCGGTTTAGGATTTCTGTGTTTTAGCAATTAAGTACATGGAGATTTAAGTGGGAAATTTCATCATTTCCCTTCCTGGGGCAGCATAAAGCAAAAGCTTAGTTCACAGTCTGGGGACATGGCTGCGAGCACTTGCTGGGTTCAGAAGTAATCTAGCTGGCTCTGGATGTTGGTCATTGAGCAGCAAAGCGGCCGTGCAAACGCATGGCCACCTGGTTCGAATCCCGGTGGAGCGAGAGCCGGAGCCGGTACCAGCCCCAGCCCAGCCTGAGACTTCCCAAGTGTCCCGCTGTTTCAAGTTCAAAACACATTTTTTTTTCTTCCCGCGCCACCAAGTTCAGACCTGTTTCAACACATTTTACTCTCAGTTCTTTTTTCTTTCTTTTTTTGATGTGTCATTCTTACTCCTGTGAAATAATATCTTATTGTTGTATTAATTTTAATTACCCTGATAAATGATAAGATGATAAGCACTTATTCATGTGTCTTTTGACCTCCAGTCTGTCTTTTTACAGAGAAGTGGCTGTTTATTTTTTCTTCTCACTTTTTGATATGTTTTTAAAATATTTTTGTTGATTTTTATGAGTACATATATCAGATACATAGAATAATTAGATATATATTAAGATATAGAAGACACATCTTATATATTTTATATAAGACATATCTTATAATCCCATCATTGAAAATTTCTTTGAGGTCCAAGTGTTGAAGAATTTTGCCTATATTTTCCTAAATGTAGTTTATAGGTTCTGGGCCTGGTTACTTGTCTTTAATTCACTTTGAATTGACTTTTGTGTAAAGTGGGAGATCAGGAGCCAGTTTCATTTGTTTATGTGGTTAACCAGTTTTCCAGCACCATCTGTTGAAGAGGCTATCTTTAATTCATTATAGGTACCTAACTCCTTTGTCAAAAATTCCCTTAGTCTGGGAAATTGTCTTTGGGTACTCTATTCAAGTATAACTCATTTTTCAGAGAGTCTGTCCTTATTCCAGTACCATGATGTTTTGGTTGCTATAGCTTTACAGTTTAGTTTCAGGTTTGGTAAAGAGATACATTCTAATTCCTTATTTCTCAGTGTGGATTTGGCTATCTGGGGTGTTTTATGACTCAATACAAAATATATTATCAACTGTTTTAAGTTCTTAAATAATGTCATAGGGATTTGGATGGGTATTGTATTGAAATCTTTATAATAATTTAGATAGGATGGTCATTTTGACAGTATTCATATTTCATGAAAATAGAATGTTCTCCCGTTCCCTAAAGCCATTTATTTCTTTCTTAAGTGACCTGTAGTTTTCATGGTATGTATCTCTCACTTCTTTTGTTAAGTTGATTCCTAGGAACTTGGTATTTCTGGGCACTGTTTTGAATGGAGTATACGGTCTCATCTGTTGTCTTCTCCCATTGAACTTACAGGTTCTTTTCTGTTTACCAGGTTTAATGATCCAGAAACTGCTAATAATTATTGACATCTCCTAGTTCAGACATAATATTCTTGTCATGCTTTATCTTTTTTTTTGGTGTTGATCAAAATTTTATAGAGATTTTAAATTGAAGGAAGAGAAATGAAAATCCAAGATCATACAGTTACCACAGTTATCACATATCAGAGAAAGACTTACACATTGGTGTTTATTTTCACTCTCTGATCTTTAATTTTATAATGTTCATTTAAAGATTTGGCTGGAGCGATAGCACAGCAGTAGGGCATTCACCTTTCACACAGTCAACCCGTGTTTGATTCCTCCGCCCCTCAAGCTACCGAGAGTATCGCGCCCGCACGGCAGAGTCTCTGGCAAGTTATCCAAAAACAGTATTCGATATGCCAAAAACAGTAACAATAAGTCTCACTATGAGAGATGTTACTGGTGCCCGTTCAAACAAATCTATGAGCAATGGGATGACAGTGACAGTGACAGATGATATTTAGAAGATTTTCCAATTATTTGAAAAGAGATGGACTTACACTTAAAGGAGGATGTGGGGGACACTGGTAGAGGGGAAGTGGTGCTTAACAAAAGTATATTCAACAGTATTGAGTAGCATAGTGCATTTCTAAAATAAAGATAAATACATAAGAATCACTACTCAAATGCAGAGTTTATTTTTCATTTTGGGCCACACCTGGCGGTGCTCTGAGGTTACTTCTGACTTGGTGCTTAGGAATTACAACTGTTGGGCAGTGCTCCTGGAATCACATTGGGTGAGGAGGATGGAACTCAGGCCAAATGCAAGTCAAGCACATTTACCACCATTTTATCTGTCTTGTCCTTAGACCAAAAATTTTGACTAGATACTCAATATGGTGTCTGCCAAGTTAGTAGCGCTCATGATGTTTGATAGCATCAGTGTTAAAATGTGCCTTCAGTGTTTTAGATTATTTGTTTGATTAGTTTCGTTATGTTCTGTTTTGTGGCCACACTTGGAAGTAATGCTCAGGGCTTACTCCTGGTTCTACACTTAGGAATTATTCCTGTCAGTGCTCATATGCGATGCCAAGGATTGGACCTGAGTTGGTAGCCACATGCGATGCTTTGTCCACCGCCGTGATTGCTTTCAAATATTCTTTCTTGTTATGAAGATTTTAAAGTAAAGGGTAGTGATGTGGGGGGATAACCCTCAAGTCTAAATATCCAATGCTGTCTTCTAGCTCCTTTGAAAACATTCTCTTCCGACAGGAATGTTGGCACTGAATCTGTCATTTATACAAAGCCATGGCATCTGTTTGGGCCTGGCCCATCTCTGATGTGCTGTGATGTGCTTCCCAACTGTGTGTTTCAGAAGGAAATGTATTTGAGGAAGTCCCACTAGTCACAATACTGTTCTATACTAGAGAGTCAGAAAGCCTTCACAAATCTTCTCTGATGTCTGACTTTCTGGAGTTTCATGTTATACATGTGTAAGCACTGAGGAAGAAAAAACATAGCATCAAAAGGAATGTTTTTGTTTTTGTTTTGGTGCCATACCTGACAGTGCTGAGGGGTTTCTCCTAGCTCTGTGCTCAGGGTTCACTCCTGAAGATAACCAGAGGACCTTGTGATTTCAGAGCTTGAACTCAGGAATCATGAAAGCAAAGCATGCACTCATGCACTCATTGATTCATCTCTGGTACCTCACAGTCTTTCCAGTGCTTTAGAACAGGTCATAGAAATACAAATGTTCGTGCAATAGTAAATTCATTTTGGATTCCTGAGAACTGTATCAAAGATTCACGAATCACAAAAATCCCATTAATCACCGATTTCTCGAGCAGGCTAATTAACCTCTCATTTCGTCCTTTCCCTGAGATCTTAGAAGTCTATCTCTACTCGGCCCTCCCAACGATGTCGCACTGGGGGCTCTTTCAGGGTCAGGGGAATGAAATCCAGCTTGTTACTGGATATAGCATATGGATACACCATGGGAAGCTTGCAATGCTGTCCCATGTGAGCAGGAAACTCTCAGAAGCTTGCCAGTTTCTCCCAGAGGGAGAAGCAGGCTACAGGATGTGGCGCGGCCTCGCGCTTCTGAGAGCTTGCTTTTAAGTCTCTCTCTGGATGTTGGCCGTTGATGGGATTACACACACTTGGGTTCCTCTGCCGGTAACTTCATGCATGAGGCAAGTCCAAACATGTGGAGAGGGGCCTCCAGCATGGCTGTAGCTTGGTTCCAGTGGTCTTTGGCTTCTGGGAGCTTTGCTCGAGATGGGGAGGGAAGCTGGAGCCCATCCCCTCCGGGGGGCCCCAGGGAAGACAGTCAGGCATACGGGCAAGAGACTCTCTGCATCACTCTCTTCTGAGAGCTTGCTTTTAAATCTAAACATAGATCAAAGATTTACATACTAAAAACTCAGATGCTTAAGAAATTCAAGGTTATTCTTAGTTTAGGTGAATGGGTCTGGGTCCTTGACCCCCGCTCTCAAATATCCAGGTCTTTCCTTTTACCTGTGTACGATGTCATTCATCCTATCCCTTGATACCTGGTTTAGATTATGGTTTTGTTCTTATGCTGTTCTCTGTCCAGTGTACAGTTTCATAGTCTGAAATCTCCAGCTAGAACTGTGTCACCCATGTCCCCTCGTTGGGGGGCTTGATGCTCTGTAAACTATCTATGATTATCTCTAGGACTGAAGCCCAGTGACTCCCTCTCCCTTTGGCCTTCTATAATCTCTGAACATGGTCATGGGTGAGGAATCTCTGCTCTGCTGCCATCTGTCTGGACATAAATCAGGGGAGAAGAGGTTGTTCATGGCTGGGGACTTAAATTTATCTCCTGCTATCTTCCACTCCCAGCCACCCCATTATTAGAGAAAAACTTACACATCGATGCTATTTTAACTGGATACCTTTGGAGCAACATCACAGCGGGTGGGGCATTTACCTTGCATGTGGCTGACCCAGGTTCGATTCCCCCCGTCCCTCTCAGAGAGCCCGGCAACCTACCTAGAGTATCCTGCCTGCATGGCACAACCTGACAAGCTACCTGTGGCGTATTTGATATGCCAAAAACAGTAACAACAATTCTCACAATGGAGACGTTACTGGTGCCCGCTCGAACAAATTGATGAACAATGGGATGACAGTGCTACGTGCTATCTTTACAGAGGGGAAAGATTTGAAATGACTAATTTAATTAATTATTTCACCTTGTCTCTTCCCTTCCAATCCCACTGTAACAAAATAATTGACTAATAAATCCCTCCTAATAATTCTGCTTTCTCTGCTGTCACCGAATGTTTAGAAATAAAAATTATTACTTAAATATTGCCTTTGTTATTAAAATATTCAAAATACTAAATTATTGTAAATTGTCTTATTTTAAATGATGTAACATTTGTTCAGTAACTTAAGTATAATTCTAGAGAATACTAAGAACATCATAAATATTGCTTACAGGAGTGGTGATCAGTGAATAAGCTTATTTAATCCAAAAAAATAATAAATTATGTTTTTCAAAGATCATCAAAAGATCACCAAAAACATCATGAAGAAGTAGGAGCAGAAAAAAAAGTCCTTGTCAGTAAACTTATCCTGTTATTATTTTTATTCATAAAACATAGATAAAAGACAACATCTTATCTTGCTTACAGAAAAACTGGAAAGATCATCTACATTTAAGTATCATGCTAAACAGTTTTGGTCAATTTTAACAAAAGGAACTCTCCATTGTATCTCCGTGTTGACCAAAATATAGATGATATGATAAAACTTTTAATTAAAAATCTTTTTCTTAGAAGATGAAGAAATGAAAATGTTCTTTGCCTAAAATCAAATTGCTCAGGAAAAATAATTTTATGAGATCTGACTTTACAGCTATCACAAGTCATTTTTTAGGGTATGACTGACCATGACTTAATCTACTGTAAAATCATTCAGAATGGGAAATATCTAGTAACTCACGGAAGTCCAAACCCTCAGGTGACACAGTGTAGAAAACTAGTCAAGAGGAAAGAAAATGGGCATTACCAGAAATCTGATGTCCAATCTAGCAAATGGACCTAGTATTTATACTCTATAGATACTAGTAATAGGTGGCCATAAGACCCACAGGCAACATAGAGTTTATCCAGTGTTAACTAACTGTGACTTGTGCACAACCTTGCAGAGCATGGCAATGCTGGATGAAAAGCAGGACTGTGAGGCTTTGAGTCTGCTGGAAATGTCAGGGCCCTAGCCATTTTACTGTGCCAGATAAGAAATACAGACCAGTTTTCATATATGTTATCAGGTACAAAAGTTACTAAGTCCCTTATTGAGACAAAAGAATAAAATCGAAACAAATGCATTAAAAATTAATTCAGTCTGTAGAGCTGAAAGACAATTTTTATTTACTCACTTATCCATTAAAAAAATAATCACTGAGGAGAAGAAAGGGGGTGGAGAAGAAGACCAACCTAAGCCCACCCCTGGATGCCACAGCACATAGAGAAGCAGAACCAGAGATGACATAATAACCGTGGTTAATGGTTCTGAAGCTCTTTGGTGGGCTGTGATAAATTTGTACATGAAAACAATAAGCATTGACACTATTTGTAACAGTGTTACCTAAACTATAATAATAACCAATTCAACCATGGCAACAAATCTGCTCCAGGCCTCTGGTTTTATCATTTGCAGAATGTTATAGAAATGGAATTATAAATTTTATAACCTTTAGGAATTAGTTTTTTCCTCCTAGTGTAAGTTGCTGGTGTTTCTTACAGGCCATTGTATGAATGATGCATTCTTTGTTATTGTTGCGTAGTACAACATGGTTTGGGATGTATTAGAGTTTGCATATCTGTTGACACATTAAGAGACTTCTCGATTCTACTTGTGACTATTAGGAATAAAACTTCTCTAAATATTTGCATATTGAATGGGAGCAAAGAAAAATTAAACATGGAATCCTGTGTGAGACCCTGGTGCAAAACTGGAGAACCCAACCACCATTTCCAGAAAATTTTTCTCTGTATAACAAGGAGCACTATCTAACTAAGAAGTCCTCAGTCCCAGGGAAGGGTTTGAGGCAGAGAGGAGACTGCAGAGGCAGGAATTTATCCTTAGGGAAAGAGAGAAGGAAGTCAGAAATAAATGTCCTTGCTTTAAAATTCTGCTCTTGCAGAACCTGACCTGGAAGCAAGAAGTAACCACACACGTTATTCGGAGCTGGCATGTATAGCAGGCACAGTCTATAGCCCCTACAGGACAATAGGAGTTGAGCCATTTCAGGACTGGAAGCATGTTGGCAGGATTAAGGGTTAGGGCTGGAGTGGAGGAAGGAGGGGAAGAAAACCTTTAGTCAGTAGTATATAATTTGATTCATCCTGTATGGAAAACATTATGGAGGCCCCAGAAACTCTATTGTAAGTCACAAAACTAAATAAAAATTTAATTGAAAAAAGATATATACGTGCATATGTTCATTGAAACAGTATTTATTATTGTTATTATCAACATTCCAAGGGCTAGCAATTTGATACTTCTAATCTATAATAGAATATTTTGTTTCACTACAACTGGGATGGAACTGGAGGTGTCATGTTAGCAAAGCAAACAGAAGTAGAGTGACAAATATCAGTGATCTCACTAGTATGTGGAGTAGAAAGAAAAAAAACAAGGGAATAAATAATGGTCAATGAAAACCAACAGATTCTGCAAACAGAATTGAATTTTGCAACCAAAAAGGAAGGGAATGGACAGGAAGGGACCTAGGACCAATGATGGATTGATATTAACACTTTAGTGAGCATTGTAGTATAATAACATTGTATGCCTAAAAATAAATATCAGCACTATTGTAAAACATGTACTTCAGTAACAAAAAAACCTTAATATATGTGAATCAATGCTCTGATATGTGCAAATGTAATGTTTTCATGAATGCAATTTGAGGTGACTAATCTCATCTTATAAGGGTATTTACTAAGAAAATAGTAAGTATCATAATAATTCTCAAATGCTCATGTTTTATAAAGGAGACAGATTAAAAAGGCATCTTGCATCTGGAAACACACATGGGGAGAAAACTGGGAGAGAAGGAAATATAAGATAACTCCATGCTTGGTTCTTATCCTAAATGACAAATAAAAATTAGTAAGTCCACTTTGGGAAAAATATCTTAGAATGTGTGTGTCTATAAAGTCGGGTTTAGTGGAGAACAGTGAATAGCTTGATATTACTAAAGACTGATAAGTATATATGGGAAATTGGGTTGAAGCTGAAGCAGAGGAGGTAGAGATAAAATGTGTGAAGCATAAGAGATAGTACAACACATAGGACTTTAGCCTTGAATATGGCTGACCCATGTTTTATCCCCAGAGCATCCCTAATAGTTCCCTGAGCCATAAGTCACTCCTCAGCACAGAGGCATAACTAAGCCATAGGGACCACTGAGTATTGCAAAAAATATATATAGGGAAAGTTTTATAGCTTCATGGAGATTCATATATGTGCACAAAGATCTCTAGTGTTTGTCATGAGCATAGAAAGGCATTAAAGGGCTTTTAATCACAGGAATGATAGCACAGTTTAGTTCTGATTCAGTCTAAGTTTTATTGGCAAGGTTATGGAATATCTTTTGAAAATAATGTCATTAAACACGATTTCATTATTTTTAGAGATCTCAGATTCAATAAAGCTGAAAGAATTTCATTTGGAAACATGAGTTAGCATTATAATCTTCTCACAGCTTATAAAAGTTTGCTCTTGTGAGCTCCTAGAGCTGAATTGAAAAAAATTCAATAAATACCAGAGCTCTGTTTTATGAGATCACTCAGTCACTAATACACAAATAAATCTCTTATAAGATCATATTGATCCATGTGTTTCTATCACAACAAAATAATATAGATTCCAAACATTTTAATCAATAAAGCAGGTTACTTACATAAGCATATAAAAGAGAATAAATGAATTATGCAAGTGAAACAGCTCATTTTAAATACTTCATCTTAAACCAAGGGTTTAAAAAAAGATTAAATATCATCTTTAGAAAATTATTTTGTGTGAAGTTTTTCTATATGTCAGTTCTACGAGGTAATCATTTCTTTTTCACTTTAGTTTACATATTCTTTCAACTTAGGGAATGTACTAACTTTCAATGTCATGAAATATCACTACCTCTTTGAATGAATAAATTGCAGGTCAAGGAAAAGACTTATGCAGTATCTTTAAAACAGCCTGTGCTTTAAGAGCTAATGAAATAAACAGTGAGTGTGCCATTGCAACAGCTCTGTGCAGTGTTCTTCTGAAGCAGGACCAGTCTGTATCTAATGTAATGCAAAGGTTTGTCTCCCAAATTTGTCTCTAATTCTCAAGTAAGAGAAGGTGTTCAACTTTGCACAGGTTCTTAAACATCTTCATGAGTTATCTCACGTAAGGAACTTAAACAAGGAGATGTAGTTATTTTTCCATCTCCCCCAATTGTCAAATAGACTATTGAGGCATAAAACACTTCCCAAAGATTTCCACAAAGCAAATGAAGGCATGAAGCTTGAATTATTTCCAAGTGGGTCTAGTTCAGTGTCTCATCACTTTGTCTAACTCATCCCCTCTTTCCCATGACCACTTATTATTCAAAATGATACCCATAACTACCTACTTATTCCCCATCATTATATCTCTTACTCAGTGTTCCTACTCACTCTCTGGTCAAAACTAATTTATCCTGGCACTTAGGACTTGACAGAGGAAGGTGGAGTCCTCTGTGGGAACATCTCTAGGTTAGGCAAGTTGTCTTTCTACTAGATTCTTACTAATCATGTTGCTCTGTCCTCTAAAAATGAAAAGTTTAAGTGGATGGCAGTCCCTCAAGAATTGAATATTGACCCTTTTCTCTCTGGTGACTGTATAATTGTATTGTGGAAAGCATGGAAAAATTAAGGAGAATTAACCCAGTTTTAAACTCAGCCATTCACTCATTGTACAGCCTTTCTCAAGTGATTTAAAGTAGTTAGTCTTCATTTTACCATCGATATCATAACTATTTTGAAGCAGCCCTCATTAACCTTATTGTCAATTCAAGTTAAATAATGAACATAAAGGACATTAACATAGTGTCTTCTGTATAATTAGAATTCAATAAAACCATCTTTTTGCTATATTTAAAAAACCCATTTCTGCACATCAACTTTATTAAGAATTTCATGCATCTTCATGTCTGGCTTCCATTTCTTTAATACTCGTATTTCTGTGTGTGGGACTTCTGCTTTTTAATAATACTATTTTTTGCTTAATCTCTGTCATAATATTTGTTAATGATTGGAACTTAGTTAATTTTGTATTTAAAGCTTTCAAGGTTTAGTCCCTCATTCACCTGCCCATAGAATGAAGCACCAACACTTGCACCCTCATCCACATTTAAATGTCTTTTCTCAAATACAATTAATATCACACAGTGAAACTAATATTACACAGTGTACTAAGTACATTCATATATGCAACCTCCTTTGATTCTTGAAGTAATTCAAATTCTTGAAGTAACAGAGCAGATTAAATTCAAAATAAAATTAGTCACTTATATACTGCACTGTCTGTAGCATTGCCATCCCATTGTTCATTGATTTGCTTGAGCAGGCACCAGTGATGTCTCCATTGCAAGACTTGTTACTGGTTTTGGCATATCAAATACGCCATGGATAGCTTGCCAGGCTCTGCTGTACGGGCAGCATACCTCAGTAGCTTGCTGGGTTCTCCGAGAGAGACGGAGGAATTGAACCCAGGTCGGCCGTGTGCCCTACCCGCTGTGCTATTGCTTCAGTCCAGTCACTTATCTACAAAACCAATAATTGATTCTGATTCCTTAAATGTAATATTTCCTTAAATGTAATATGGGTTCATTTGTTGGAATAAGTGCTGGGTGATATCCAGAAGTACTAGGGCTCCTCCTGATTCTGTTCTCAGGGATCACTTTTGGCAGTGCTTTGGGAACGTAGTGGCTGGGATTGAACTAGGGATAGGCCAAATGTGCTTGAGCACTTTAACCTCTATGCTATATGAGTTCTTCTTCTTACACTGAATCATCTTAGCTCTTAAAGTGCATCAGCATTTTAAGGTCATACCTTATTCTGACATTATGGTATTTTCCACACTGAATCAAGTAAAGTCATCTTTGAGTTTTCCTTCTTGGTACAAAGTACAGGATTCCAGTGATAGCTACTGTCTTGATGTCATTGACTAATAAAGTATGAAACCCACCTCAGCCGTGTTGTCCCTTCTAAAATTCAAAAAGTTCGTTCCTGGCTACACTTGGAAAGTAACTTAGAAGTTTTTTTCTAACTTTACTGCCATTGACAGTGCTTATGTGTTCAGTATGAGAAATTCTGTTAACATTTTGTACAAACTTAAAACAATATTTATCATTATATCCATTTCAACATAGTCTCTGGCAAGTAGTAGCTGCTTAATACATGTTCATCAATTTAATTGGTAAGCAACATAGATTAGTTAAATTACTAAGTAGGTACTATTTAATAGAAGGTGTATATGAGCAAAACTTTTATTGTGTAAACTAGTTTTATATCTTTTTTTAAAAAAAAATCCCAAAGTAAAGGTTTCTGAACTCCATTCTTAGCTATCCTTTTATATGAGACTAGCTAAATCACATTATCTAGAACATTAATTTTCTCAAAATAGATTAAACAACAAGTATATTAATGAGACATTATGCCTTGGGCATTTACAAGATCTTAAATGTTTTACAAGTTTATATTATGAACACTTTTTGGTACCACTTAAAAAAATTCTTATGTGTCTCAAAAGATCTCTTTATATAAATACAAAGAATACTTCCAATTATATTTTAATTAAATTCAACAATTTTAAAATTAAAGTAAGTGGTAGTTTGGGTATGAATACCTTATCACTGAATTTTTAATCAAAGATACATGGAAATAATACAAAACTACTGATTAAGAATTAATTTACAAAATCCACGAGGTAGTTCCTGCCACAACAAATTTGTTTGTTTCTTTGTGTGTTTGATTTTGGTCCATATTCAGGGGTGTTCAGGATTCACTTCTGGCTATGTGTTCAGTGACATTTTGACATCATTATTGAAAAATACATGGTGATAGAAAGTGAGCTTGACTCTAACTATTATATTCCATCTCTGGCCTTTACTCTCCTTTGGGGGTAATACAGAATTCAAGTGGTATTTTTCAGTAGTATGTTATTTAATGAGAAAAATAACTGTACCAATAACAATCCTACTTTAAGGAATCATAGCCCAAATAATTTTGTTTGGAAAAACAAAATTTTATTTGTGGGGACATATTGATTACATATTTTAATGCCCTAACAGTGATAGTATTTATTATTCTAGCTCTATGTAAATTGATACATTTGTGCAAATTTTTAAACATTTAGTAAAGTTGGCAGAATATTACAGAGTATGATTATATAATCAGTTATTATGTTTGCTAAATTTGTTGTGGCACAGTATAATCATTTAAGTCCTTCTATTATTTTTGCTTTTTATTGATTGAGATTCTGTGATTTATAATATTTATAATAGTGATAGATAGATTACTGGTACATAATTTCACCAACACCCATCATGAGTGTACCCACCTTTCTCTCCAGTGACCCAATGTCCCTTCCTTTCAGACCTTCCTTCACTGCCTCAGTTGTGAGGGTCTATTCTCCCTTCCTGTTCCCTTAGTCTTTCTGAAAATAATAGAAGGACTGTGGCAGGTACTTTCCTGTGTGCTCTCTCTCTGTATCTCTCTGTTTTCCTCTGTCTCTTTGTCTGTCTGTCTGTTGTCATAGTGGGCCCTTCTCTAACTGCCCTCTCCCCCTCCCCCGACTAGTGACAAGCTTCCAACCATAGGCCAGTCCACCTGGCTCTCATTTCTATGGTCTTTGACTACAGAAATGACTATTTTCTTCTTATTGATTTCACTTAGCATGACATCCTCTCATTTCCATGCATGTTGGTAAAAATCACATGATTTTCTTCTCTGTTAAGCCATTTAATATTCAATTGTGTGTATAAATTATATATATATAAACTTTTTGATCCATTCATCATAGTTGAGCTTTTATTTTTTTCTATATCTTGGCTGTGATACTAAGTGCTACTATAAACATAGATGTGCATATAGCACTGCACTGTAGCACTGTCATCCCCTTGTTCATCGATTCGCTTGAGTGGGCACCAGTAATATCTCCATTCTAAGATTTATTACTGTTTTTGGCATATCGAGTATGCCACAGGTAGCTTGCCAAGATACTCTCAGTAGCTTGCCAGGCTCTCCGAGAGGGACAGAGGAAACAAACCCAGGTCTGCCACGTGCAAGGCAAACGCCCTACCCGTTGTGCTGTCACTCAAGCGTCTTCTCCTCTCCCATTGTCCCCTGCCCTATTCCCTGCCCTGACATATCTCCCTTACCTTTGCCACAGTGAATAGCTTAGGGTATTATAATTCAAAGGTGGAAACTGTAATACTTTCCATCTTCCCCCCTCCCCCACTTTAGGATTACTTTAGCTATTCCAGGAATTTTGTGGTTCAGTACAAATTTTAGTAGAATTTGCTCTCAGTTTGGAGTAGGGGAGAGAATCGTTGGAATTCAAAGAGTATTATACCGAATCTGAGTAATACTTTAGATAGAACAGTCAACTTGACAACGTTGATTCTTCAATTCCATGAACAGGGAATGTCTTCCAATTTCTTTGTTTTCTCTTCTAGTTCTCTTAACAGTTCTTGATGGTTTTCACTACATAAGACTTTCACCTCCATGTTAGTTAGGTTTATTGCTAAGCTTTTGATGTTCGGGGGCACTATTTTGTTTTTTTTTTTTTTTTTTTTTGCTTTTTGGGTCACACCCGGCGATGCACAGGGGTTACTCCTGGCTCTGCACTCAGGAATTACCCCTGGCCGTGCTCAGGGGACCATATGGGATGCTGGGATTTGAACCCGGGTCGGCCGCGTGCAAGGCAAACGCCCTACCCGCTGTGCTATCTCTCCAGCCCCCAGGGGGGCACTATTTTGAAAGTGATAAACTTTTTAATTTCTTTTTCTTCTTATTCATTGTTTTTTCTAGCTCATTATGTGTACAAGTATGCCATGGGTTATTATATTAATTTTGTAACATTAATTTTGTTAACTGTATTGATTTCATTATGCCACAAAACATTTCAAAGTTTTTTGTGGCATTGTCAATAACGTCCCTTACATTTTCTTCCTTTGTTTTCTTATTTTTTTCCTATTTCTTCTTATTTCTTGATGGATTGTTTACTGTATTTCCAAGTGTTTTCTTGTGTAAACACACAAAAAAGGGCACCACAGGGCACAGGGCAGTGGCGCTCTATCTCTCCACCGCCCGAGTTTGGTAGTATCAAACCGCTTCCCCCACCCCAGGGAGGTTGATGGCGATGATGAGGCAGGTGAAGGAAGGAACAAGGGCCAGGCTGGTTGGTCTCGGTTGCAGTTTATTCCATTCTCATTTCCATTATCCACTGATTCTCCTCCTGCTTCTTCTTCCCGCATGCTACTTTATTCTCCTTCTCTTCTGGATCTGGATCTCCATTCAGCTTCTCCAGATCTGGCACTGGGACAGGCTCCCAGCTCGCTCTTACAGCCTAGTTAAATCCCCCAGCATGAGAGGTTGGTGCTTACACATAGGTGTGGTCACAATCAATAGGGGTAAAGTTCTTTCCCTCAGGGGATGCTGCTTCCAGGACAGATTCTCTTTCAGCAGGACACCCACCAAAGAGCGAAATCCTATGGGTGTATTTCTCCTCTCCTTGTTCAACTAACATATAAGCATTCATAATATTAATCATTTTGTATGGACACAGCAAAAGATGCATTAAACTTATAGAATTGCTCTCCTGGGGCCATCTTGATCTCAGACTACAGTGCTCAGGCCAGATTAGTCTTTTCTATCCCTAGCAGGGTCCTAGTCTTGTCGTTGCTTTTGGATCATGACAGCATTTGTCCATAATCAAGCTCTTAACTTATAATTAAGCATTAGGCACTTTGGCCAGGCCCATCTCGATGCCAGGGTAGCACATAACTCGCCACTTGCCCTGGATCCATCCCAGGGTCCTCGTTGGGACCCTGCTTTTGGTGATGCTAGGAAGTAGGGGCAGCTGAGGCTTAAGTCGAGAAAGCAGATGTCCAGGAGTAAATAATATTCAAAGCCATTTAAACCCCATGTTACAAAAGCATATTAACAACGGTCTTTCTTTGTCCATACAAAAAGGACATTGCTTTAAAGTAAACTATTCAAAAGCACAAGGAAAGGAGAAAGGCAATATTAACTTACGATACAAGTTCAGTGTCCTAGAAAGGTCTGACCTTACAAATTAACAGAGTTTGATTAGGGGGGGAAGCTGATTAACTGGTTGGGGAAGAGAGCATCGAGAAGTGGTTACAAATAGACAAAGGAATGGGAGTGACTCGGGAGCACTTTGATCAGTGTAACCCTATAAACCTAACCTCCTTGTGGCAAGAAGAACAGGACATATCAATGTTGTCTTAAAATGTTTAGAGATTATTGCAGATAAACCTAAACTTTCTATGGCAAGGGAGAAAGGACAAACCAATGATATCCTACATTTTCTGTTTGCTTTTTGGCCTCACCTATATTACTTCTAAGACTTAACTCATTATACTTCTGTTTGGACCATTTCTTTCATTGTTTTCATCCAGTTTATATATTCTTTGCTAGAATATCGTATTGGTGGTGGAATATATGCACTGGTGAAGGGATGGGTGGTCTAGCATTATGTAACTGAGACTTAAGCCTGAAAGCTTTGTAACTTTCCACATGGTGATTCACTTAAAAAAATAATAATAATAATAAAAAGAAATTAAGAATTAAAAAAAAGAAAAAGAAAACATGAAATCATGAAATTTGCATATAAGTGGATCAACATGAAAAGTATCATGTTGAGTGAAATGAGTCAGAAAGAAAGAGACAGACATAGAAAGGTTGCACTCATATGTGCGATATAAAGTAGTAGAGAGGTACGAGCTTGCAATGATGCAACTTCTGGCAGAAATTTCTCTGGACTTAGTTACTAAAATGCTAAAATACAGAAATCCAAACCCTCGTGGCCACTATTGTAGCCACACGACCTCATATCTCTTCATTCTCAGCAATGGAAAAAAAATTATTAAATTCTTCCTTTCCAGCAGGTTGGATTGAGGGGTGGACTCCGAACAATAATAGTGAGTTTATTGTTGAAATATTGAATGTAATCAAAGTAAAGAGAAAGTAAAGTGAAATTTATCAGCTACACAGGCGGGTGGGGGGCTGGGGAGGTGGGGGGTGCAGGGGGAAGTTTACTGTGGTTCTTGGTGGTTCTTAGTGGTGGAAAATGTGCACTGGTGAAGGAATAGGTATTTGAGCATTGTGTAACTGAGACTTAAGCCTAAAAGCTTTGTAACTTTCCACAGAGTGATCCAAAAAAAATTTTTAAAAATAGATTATTAAGTTTTTTTTTTTCTTTTTGGGTCACACCCGGCAATGCACAGGGGTTACTCCTGGCTCTGCATTCAGGAATTACTTCTGGCGGTGCTCTGGGGACCATATGGGATGCTGGGGATTGAACCCCGGTCAGCCTCGTGCAGGCAAACGTCCTACCCACTGTGCTATTGCTCCAGCCCAAGAGATCATTGAGCTTTGATATGATTATCGTCCTAAAGACTTTTTCAGGCAGATTACAGAGGTGTGATATCACTTTTAATTTCCCTAGATTTTTGTTTGCTTGGTTTCTCTCTGTCCTTTAGATTTTTCCCATTGTGTTGGGTACTATATTCACCATTGATGAGGATGCAGCTGGATCAGTGCTGTTAATATCCAGATGGTATTCTTTGTGTTGTTACTGGGTGTGATCAGGTGCCTGGATGATTCTGGGCATATGTGCTTAGGTTCCACATTGTAATGTTGTTGAAATAGAGTTGGTTTGAGGTTTGGGAGTAACACACAAATTCTCTTAGGAACACTGAAGCACTGAAAAAACCTTTCAAGTCTCCTTGGGCAAAGTGTGGGGAAGTGGAGTGAGAGCAGGTGGGTGAAGCTGGATTGACCCCATAGATATTTGGAAAGTGTCTGATAGTGTTTTGTTCCCTAATGTCTCATTGGAGCTCTAAAAACTCCTTCCAAACTATGCCTCTATGTTTACTCTTATGTATCTATGCATCTTGAAAGGCATGTCAAAACAACTTGTAGACATCTGTACACTTTCCACATATGCTTAAAAGTTTAATACTTTAAGCATAGAAACATTCATATATATTCACTACTTAAATTGTACTAAGTACTAAAAAAGCACCAACAAAAATCACGATTCGATGATTTTTTGAGGTGAAATTTATGTGTAACAACTTATGCAGTTGTTTAACTCATGAAATTTCAAAACACATGTAGTAAATTACTTTCGTTACAAAAAAATTTGCTTTGTTTTTAAATTGTCATTTTCCCCCCCATATACTTGCACTTGAAGTTAGGGTTTCATTTTTAGTGGGATTTTGTGTGTGTATGATTCTGGAATGTTACATACTTTTTTTTTGGTTTTTGGGTCACACCCGGCGATGCACAGGGGTTACTCCTGGCTCTGCATTCAGGAATTACTCCTGGCGGTGCTCAGGGGACCATATGGGGTGCTGGGATTTGAACCCGGGTCGGCCTCGTGCAAGGCAAATGCCCTACCCGCTGTGCCCCTGGAATGTTACATATTATCTATTACTATATATTATATTATCTGTTGAGTATAAGACTGTTATTCTATTATTGTTTTACATTTACCTTGTATTGCATATATCAGTAGTTTCTACCAGTTAAGTAGAAAGTGACTTACCTAATATTCATTTCTTTATCTCTATTTAATGATCAGGTAGTCTGTAGTTTTTTGGGTTTTCTTGTGATATGAATCAAGATGCAGTTAAGAATAATGAAGAATTTGGGGGGGCATATTTCATATAATTTGCATAAATACTTAGAAGTGAAATATCTTAATCATAGAACAGGTGTACATTTAGTTTTATGCAAAAAGACCATATTAAAATTCCACTAGCAATGTATAAAGATATTGTTGCTCAGATCATCATAGAAATTAATGTTGCCATTTAATTTTTTTTCTCACTGCTCGAGTCTGTATGGTGACATTGTGGTTTTAATTTTCACTTTCCTGATGAGTAATGTTGTTAATTACTTTTGTGCTTAGTGGACCTTTGAATATCTTTATTTGAAATTGCTCACGTAACTGTTTATAATAATTGACTTTTTATATAATTGATTTGTACGAGGGCTTTATAAATTTCTTTGAGCAGTGTTTTGTTATACATTTAAAATACTGTTTCTTAAAAAATATATGGGTCACAACCAGGGTGTTTGGGGGGCAACTTTGGTGCTCAGGTGCTCAGACAATGCAGGGCATAGAACCCTGAACTCCCACATACAAGAGATGCATACTTGTTCTCAGAGCTATCTCCCTGTCCTTGTATATTCTTTAGAGGTCTCCCAAAGGCACACAGGATCAAAAGTCTACACCAAGTTTGGGAGGAGAGTATAGATTATATTCTTCCCCATAACTTATTTTTTGGACCTTTGTTGAGACTCAAATGTTCATTTAAATCACTCTCTCTCTATATATAAATGTATACATACAATATGGTATATATATGTTTATTCTGATACATATGTATACATATATACATACATATATATGTGTATATATGTAATTTGTCTATACCACACTGCTTCGATTACTGTAGCTTTGTAAGTTTTGAAGTTCAAGTGTAATGTGTCTTCTAAATTAGCTACTTTCCAAGATTGCATTCACTATAATTTTCATGGCTTGTACAAAAATAATTATATGCTATTTTATACTGCAGAGAAATACAGCAGGAGCTTGATCAGAAAAAAAAACAATGTGCATGAATACCTTTCCAAAATAATGTTTTTAATGTATATAAATGTTTATATATTTAGATTAAACTTTAAAGTTTTGGCACTTGGCAATAGTGGATTAATTAACACTGTAGCACTGTCGTCCCATTGTTCATCGATTTGCTCCAGCAGGCACCAGTAATATCTGCATTGTGAGACTTGTTGTTACTGTTTTTGGCATATCGAATACGCCACAGGTAACTTTCCTGGATCTGCCATGTGGGCAGGATACTCTCAGTAGCTTGCCGGGATCTCCTAGAGGGATGGAGGAATCGAACCCGTGTCAGCTGCGTGGAAAGCAAACGCCTTACTCACTGTGCTATCACTCCAGTCCAGGGGATTAATTACATTAGGAATATAAAATAGGTTGTCTGAAATATATACCTTGAGATCCAAGTCTGTTCCTAATCTTTTATTTGATTTCCCGTTAAAGTAGGAAGTAGAGTGTTTAAGAAACACAAATTATTGTTAGATGAGTGTAGTCACTAACAGGAAGTAATCATGAGCCATTGTACTTGGAAAAGAATAGATGGAAAGAAACTTGACTTCAATATTTTCCATAATATATATCCATAATATTTTGCAAAGCATAACAATCTACTAAAGATCTGGTCCTTAGTGCTCTCAATTCTAACAAAGTTACTACCATAAAATTATTGTTCGAGGAATTGCTGCTCACTCAATAGGATGCTAATGATAATCTTGAATACCCCAATTATCAGTCACATGACATTTGGCTGGAACAGTGTATTAGCAGGATCAGTTCTTCACATCACTTTCACTTTCATCCCACTGATCAACATTTGCTCGAGCAGGCACCAGTAACGTCTCCATTTGTCTTAACCCTGAGATTTTAGCAGCCTCTCTTTACTCGTCGTTCCCAATGGTGCCGTATTGGAGGCTTTTTCAGAATAAGGGGAATGAGATCGATCATTGTTACCGTATTTGGCATATTGAATATGTCACAGAGAGCTTGCCAGGCTCTGCCATGCAGGCAGGAAGCTCTCGATACCTTGCCAGGTTCTCTGAGAAGGAGAACTATGCTATCAGAGGTCCCGCGCTTCTGGGAGTGTTGTTTTATAGTCTCTGGATCTTGGCCATTGATGGGATTACACAATGCTGGGGGCAGTTTGTGGGTGTGGCTGCCAAGCTACTGGAAAATTGGGGGCCTGAGTGGAGGAGGCCCAGTCCCAATCCTAGCAGGCCTGGAGTTCTCAGTCCCAGGTCCCGCACCCCTGGGTTCTTCTGCCAGTTCCTTCATGTGTGAGGCTCTTCTGAACGTGTGGAGAGGGGTCTTAAGCATGAGTATGGCTGGGTTCTGGAGGGAGGTCTTCGGCTGCCAGGGCTCTGCTAGGGGCGGGAAGGGAAACTTAACCTGCCCTGCTCCCAGGGGCCCCGGTGAAGACAGCCAGACACAGGGGCAAGAGACTGCTATTAGCAAGATATATCTATTATTATGATGAATTCAAGGGATTCTATCAAATAGAAAATGAAAAATTAATATAAATAAAATCGCAAGTATTGTCATTTTCTTTATTTAATACAGCAGTTGTCCTATTGATTCTCTATACTGATGTGCTTACTCATGTTATCAGTAGACTATGCCCTTCTAAGCTTCTAAATATGCCCTTAGTATAATTCTGTAGACCTTTTTCATATTTCCTATGGCATACTTGAATATCTTGAATATCTACCATTTCTGGAATTTTGTTTAATTTTGGTTTGGGGCCATACTCAGTGGTGCTCAGGGTAACCCCTGGTTCTGAGCTCAAGAACCACTCCTGACACACAGTGGTACAAACCTAGGTCAGTCACAAACAAGGCAAATGCCCTACTAATCGTACTATCACCCCAGCCCCTGTAATTTTTTTTTTTAATATAGGAGTACTTCTATTTTTTCAGCCATTGATTAAGCTGATTGAACTGGTCATGAACTCCACATTAGTTTTTTTTCCAAATTAAAAAAAATACTTAATTGGATTGGAGTGATAGCACAGTGGGTAGGGCGTTTGCCTTGCACGTGGCTGACCCGGGTTTGATTCCTCCGTCCCTCTCGGAAAGCCTGGCAAGCTACTGAGAGTATCCTGCCCACACGGCAGAGCCTGGCAAGCTTCCCATGGCATATTTGATATGAAAAACAGTAACAACTCGTCTCACAACGGAGAAATTACTGGTGTTTGCTCAAGCAAATTGATGAACAATGGGAGGACAGTGCTACAGTGCTTTTTAATTGGATTTCAGTGAAATAGACCATTATAAAGCTTGTCATAATTGGGTTTCAGTCATACAATGATCCAACACCCTTCCCTCCACCAGTGAATATTTCCCACCACCCATGTCCCCTGTTTCTCTACCACCATCTCCCAAGATAAAAGTTTTTATCTTTTTCATAGGTTATTTGGTTTAGGTAATATTGGTAGTTCAATTTCTTTTCTCTATTTTTTATTATGTGACCCAGAGTTGGTTATGCTTCAGTGGATTTTTTGGTTTCATTTGGTTTGGTTTGGCTTGGGGGACTACACCCAACTGTACTTAAGGCTTACTCCTGACTCTGCACTTAGGGATCACTTCTAGTGGGGCTTAAGGGACCATATAGGACTCAGGGGATCAAACCTGGATTGGCTGGTATCTTACATTTTATATTATATTAATATAAATATGTCATATTTATATTTATATAACTATAAACAAACATATGCATATTTTATGAATATTCATTATAAATGTTTATAAATATGTGGATATTTATTAATATTTAACTTATAAATATAAATTAATATATCTTATATTAAGCAGGTATCTTATCTGCTGCACTATATGTTCAGTCACTGTATATTCTGCCTTGTTAAAGATCAACAAACAGAGGTTATCTAACCTAACTAATTCAGAGTGTATTCATAAACTTGAATCTACTTTTTGATAGTAATTACAATTCTTTCTATATTAAGACAATATTGAGCTTCAAAAAACTTTATTCAACATTTTCATGTAACATAACTTACTACAAACAATGGAAAGATTGCATGAAACTGAAAGTTAGCATCATATTGATTCTGTATGATTTAGTTTGGCTTTGTGTTTTTTTTATTTTTTTAATTTTAATTTTATTTTTTTTTGTTTGTTTTGCTTTTTGGATCACACCTGGCAATCCACAGGGGTTACTCCTGGCTCTGTACTCAGGAATTATCCCTGGCGGTGCTCAGAGGACCATATGGGATGTTGGGAATCGAACCCAGTCGGTGCATGCAAGGCAAACACCCTACCCGCTGTACTATTGCTCCAGCCCCTGTGTTTTTTTAGGAAGGACATATCTTACTAAAAATCCATAGAGAGATAGAGAGATATTAATTTGATTCATAACTGTGCATGATCTTTAAGTAAGGTCCTTAGTTTATTTGTATCCTTCCAATTTTTATGTATTTAACTTCACAGCTTACTTTTCAAATGCAGGCTCCACTGTTTTAATCCGAATAGGCTACAATGAAAGAAATGTGTGGCCTTCATTCACAGTACTATGAATTTTTCAATTCATTGAGAGTCACCAAAAAGAAACCTATTTTGGGCCATTCCTTATTTCAGTTGACATTCCTTGCCTGGATAACCATAATGGAATAGGACAAAGCAAAATTTGACGGGCAATTTCATCTCAGCCCACCTGCTCACTTTGCTCTGCAGCGGGAACTTAGGCTTATCTGCCCTACTGTCCACTGGACTTCAGCTACACTGGAGAATTGGGACAAGGTATTTTATTTATTTCTATTGCTGTTTTCTGTCTCCATCCCCTTCGAGGTAGAGTTTTAAAAATGACTATGTAACAAGTGGTTCCAAAGATGAGAATTCAGAGGGAGTCAGAACCAGACTAGGTGTCTATTGTAGGAAGTGTTGACAACAGAGAATCATTGGGACAAGTTTCAGTGATAATCTTATAGGATGAAATGAGTCACACACTGGAAAGAACATCTATATAGTCTAAGATCAAACAACAAGGACAATGACAGTGAAGGTTCATAGCTGAGTGGGCAATAAGACTACCCTTGTCTCCGAAACTATGCTTTGCCATCTGGAGCTTTCCTAGGATTAAAATATGGGGGAAGTCTTCTCAGTACCTCAGACTTGAAGCCTGAAACTCAGTAGAAGTGACATTTATAACATTATCCCTACTGTCCTGATAAAATATTTAGATTTTCTGCTTAATTTGAATGATTATAAAAGAAGATAATTAGCTTGTGATTTATGGGTCACTTGCTCTTCTTCCAAAAAGGCCTTGCACATTTCATTATATTTTATTTGAATTGTAAACACAATTACTAAGCAGTTGATTATTTGGTACGTTTTGATACAAGAGATGCATTGATTTATATAAGCCCAATTTAAAATGGAGCAGATAGGTATGTAAAGTTTTACTCAAAATCAATGTGAATTAAATTGCTGCTCCCCAGTAAAATAGATTATAAGTTAGGATGGCTGTTTCCTTAAATCTAATATGATAGAATGCTGTCTATAGCAATCTGTTAAGGTGGACCGACTTGGTCTCAATAAGTACTGCAAAGGCAACTTGTAATTTAATGAGCATAGATATGAATATCCCATGAAAGGATCATAGTGTGCCTCTGAAGATACAGCTAATGAATTATAGGAAATCTCAAAACATGCTGAGCAATAGATCTTTCGAAATAATTAAAATGAGCATATCTTTTTGAGTTCTACAGTATTACATCAATTGCTTTCCCCCTAGATTGAGTGAATGCAAATATTCACATATTCACATATACATATAATGCAGCATATTACACAGGAGTGTTGACTGTATGGTTCCAGTTTAGGGAAATCATTAACATTTGTGTCCTTGTTTATTGCTGTTGCTACAATATACAGAAAATGATCATCTGTATCCAGTCCACTGCCTCTCTACTGAGGCTTCCTCTTTCCTTTTATGCAAAATTTTTTGGGAATATTAAGGTAATATCCTCTATCTAGCTCTCTCTTGGCACTTTGGGAAAGCCAGGCTGGGGAGGAAAGTGCCAGAGCAGGTATAGCAGGTTGGATTTTGTCCCAGGACAGGCTGTTCCCTTGGATGAAAAGTGAAACACATTGTACAATGACTGCAGACTTTTGATTATCTATTGTAAAACCTCATCAGATAGCTAGTGCTTATGATTGGACATAGACATTCTTTTTCAGAGTGACACAGGTTTGTAAATTCATGCTTAAATGTGGATAAACGTCCTCCCTAAAGTCTATTTTCATAAATGCCTCTGCTCAATAAATAGTTGCATACAACTGACACACATATGAACTCAATTATTTGTAAGAGACCACATTTGGCAACACTATTATACTATTACTAGGGCTTAACAAAACATACAACAGAGTTCCTGCTGTACGAAAATTATACTTTCAGTGATAGGTCTGATAAAAAGTATCAGGTAATGTAAAATAACACGCAACCCGGAGATTCTTCTTCCAGCGATTTATTAAGAAACCTTCTCATGCAAACGGAAAAGAGGACGAACGAAGGAAGAGGAACCAGGGGGGAACCCACTAGCTAGGCAGCTTCCCTCCTTATATACCTCTCGCTGCTTGTTTACGCCCAAGTGTCTGCAGCTGATAGGCTAGTTACACCTTGTGGGCGTGACAGGACATCCTGTTTTCTTACACCTTGTGGGCATGACAGGACATCCTGTTTTTCAAAGCATGGTGGAATTAACAAGAACAGGTGTTGTTTACGAAGCAAGGTCCTGTGGAGGCTCTCCACAGTTCCCCTTTTTATTTTAGAACAGCAAGTCTGCGTAGCAACCTCGGCCCCCTTGGCCTTACCCGTCATTGGGAGCCTTCTCGCTTGTAGGTCCCTGTCTTAGGTTGGTCCAAGAGTCAGGTGGGGTATAGTGCACCCTTTCAAACTCCTCAAACACAGGAGGTCCCCTGCAGTTAAGGGCTCTCAGCTGCATAATACCTTTGCTATATCCGGCTAGACCTGATTGTTCTAAGCGAGATTAAGCCAAAGCTGCAGGGATTGCTGTGCTTCCAGGGCCGCAAATGCCCGTAAATACCACGCCCTATAAGTAGTTGTTCTTGCTGCATTTTATATAGACACCAGGCAAAAACCAAAGCAGCGAGAAGCAACAAGGACAGTACTGCTCCCGCCCCCGCCCACTCTTTGATAAATGGAGGGGACTTCTACTCTGGTCCTATCAAGATGGGTAAGGAAGGGGATAATCTATGCACAGGCGTTAAAGCAGGCCATGTTGTAGCAATGGCCCAGGAAGCTGCTTCTTCAGCTCATATCCTCACAGGAATCAGGCTGAGAACGAGCACCAGTTTGCACATCTTGGTCTACTGGAGGTCTGAGATCCAAATCAGGTGGTTGAATTCTACCTCTGATGAGACGTAAAGGGATCCAAAGTTTCTTAGTGGGGTTATCATCTGTTGAAACAAAAGCATAGCCTTTTCCTCGAATGAGGAGTTTTCCTGCTACATTCAATTGAGAAAATAACTCCTTTTTGTATTTAACATTCCGTATGTCCACTGAAAATGCAGAGGTGGTGGGCTTAAAGCCGCAGCGTTGTATACTGAAAAGGGGTTGTAGTAACTGTATCTGGGCAGGAAATAGGCTGCGCTTCCCGCCATCCCTGGCTGCAGCAATTATACTGATTGGAGCTCTGAAACTCCACACTGGGGAAAGGGGCTGAAACTGGGAACATCCCCTGATTTTGCGGGGCCTGGGGTTGGCCCCCTTGCAGGTGTCCTGAGTTGGGGTCACCCACTACATCAAAATTAAAGCAACAATCTCTGGCCCAATGATTTCCCCTCTTACACCGGGGACAGGGCCCGGGAGGTGTAAGTCTGGCTCTGCAGTCTCTGGCCCAGTGGTTTCCCTTCTTACACCTGGGACAGGGCCCAGGACGTGCTCTCGTAGCACGGCTTGGGGGCGCATAGCAATCTCTATGAAAGTGGCCTGGTTTTCCACAATTAAAACATCTTTTCTGAGCTTCTCTCTGTAAGGCATAGACCTGTACCTTATGTTTAGCAGAGCCAACATTCCTGCACGCTTCCAAATACCCGAATATGTCTTCCTTCTCCTTAATAGGGAGCAGAATGGCCTGGCAATCCTCATTAGCATTTTCAAAGGCCAATAGTTTAGTCAACAGCTCCTGAGTTGCCTTATCTTTAACCTGCATTTCAATGGCTTTCATCAACCTTCCTATGAAATCTACATAAGGTTCTGAAGCTCTTTGGAAAATCTTTGTAAAACTTCCCTTAAATTCTGCTTCTGCACCAACCTTCTCCCATGCACGCAGGGCTATTTCACGGACATGAGCAAGAACAGCATGAGGCAAGGTGACTTGCCTTTCTGGGTCGCGCCATTTCCCTTCACTAGTTAACATCTCACAAGTCAACTCAATACCTGAAAAGTTTTGTCCAGCATGGCCTAGGCCTTGAAGCTTTGCCTTGGCCTCATTATAGAGCCACATTCTCCATTCCAAGGACTGAGAATGGCTTAAGCATGTCTTAGCAACCATGTGAAAATCTTGAGATACCCAGTAGGCCTTTTTACTCCAGTATGCAAGATACTCCCTACAGTACGGAGATGTAGGCCCGTACGAGACACAGGCCCGTTTGAAATGACTGAGAGAATCCATCCTTAACCTGCGACAAGATGGATGCTGCTTCTTCTCTGCCTGGACTGGGCGATTGGGAGCATGTCCCGAGTGGCCTGGAGGCCGCTTAGCTGCGTCACTCTCGGACTCAGAATCTGAGTAAGTGATAGCAGACTCATAACCCACATCACTTCCATCTAATACACTGGAAGTAGAGCTATATTCATCAGCCTCAGAAGTATTTTTCCTATGAAAACCCTTTCGAGACTTAGGTGTGGGAGGAGCTGAGGCCGTATTATTCCTAATGTTCTCCACATCAATTGCACTATTCAAAAACGGGAGAATAGAATTAACAATCTCCCATGTAGTCCAGAATTTCCGGGGGATCTTAGTCCCTTTCTTAGATGCCTTATAGACATTTTTCCTAACTTGTCTCCAAATCTTGCTTTCTAAAGTTCCTTCGTCTGGGAACCATGGGTTAATCTCATAAACTACTTTAAGGCAGGACCGGAGTTGGTCTCTGGAAATGTAGAGTTCCGGGTTTCCTATACTGCGGGAGAGAGACTGAATGAAATCCATAAATGACTTGCCCTGTTCAGTCTGGTTTGAGAAAACACGAAAGATCTTGGGAAGGCCCAGAATCTGTCCCATTTTAGTGGGGGATTGCTGCTAGGATTCTAATCCGCAGCACACAAAAAATCCTGATCTCCCGCTCACCTTCTAGAGTGGGGCACACCGAACGCTTATTCTTACCTTTAGTCAGTAGTTCGGGCCCACCCAGGGACGCCAGCTGTAAAATAACACACAACCCGGAGATTCTTCTTCCAGCGATTTATTAAGAAACCTTCCCATGCAAACGGAAAAGAGGACGAACGAAGGAAGAGGAACCAGGGGGGAACCCACTAGCTAGGCAGCTTCCCTCCTTATATACCTCTCCCTGCTTGTTTACGCCCAAGTGTCTGCAGCTGATAGGCTAGTTACACCTTGTGGGCGTGACAGGACATCCTGTTTTCTTACACCTTGTGGGCATGACAGGACATCCTGTTTTTCAAAGCATGGTGGAATTAACAAGAACAGGTGTTGTTTACGAAGCACGGTCCTGTGGAGGCTCTCCACAAGGTAATGTACAACTTATGTAAACTTGTAAATACCATACTCCAAGAACTCCAAGCAGAGATGACATTCATTCATTCAAGGGACTTGGTGCTTTCCAGTTGGATCCATAAAGATGGATCATATTCTGGAGGATCAGGATGTCATAGAAAATATGGCATTTGTAAAGGCTGTGGAATTTAAAAAAGTAATAAAAATGAAAATACAATGCATAATTTATAAGGGTGGATTATGTAAAACAATTAAATTGTAGATCTATTTGTGGGAAAAGGAGAGGTGTCATGAGTAGATTGCCTTTTCTTTTGCTTGTTTTAGTGTTTTTCCTCCCAGGCTAAAAAAACACCCTAAAAGAACTAAGACTTATGGGGCTGGAGTGATAGCACAGCGGGTAGGGCGTTTGCCTTGCACTCAGCCAACCCAGGTTCGATTCCCAGCACCCCATATGGTCCCCTGAGCACCGCCAGGAGTTATTCCTGAGTGCAGAGCCAGGAGTAACCCCTGAGCATCGCTGGGTGTGACCATAAAAGCAAAAAAAAAAAGAACTAAGACATATTTATTTCTGTCTATAAATTTAAGTTTAAGAGATTCAAGTTCTGACAGTAGTCCGTTATGTAACTTTGCATTATCAGCTCTTTTGAAATGTACAAGGTTATCTATAATATTTTTGCATCTGTATCATTCTCTGAGGTAACCCTATAATTTTTTTGTTTAAAGTAGAATCTTTGTTATTAGATAATCTAATTCAAATTCTAGTTCTGGTACTTACAAATTGTGCAAATGTTCTCATTTTTTTGTACTGCATATACTTGCCAACCCTCAAGTTCCTCATCAAAATAGAAGTTAAAAAGTCACAGGATTGCCTTCAGGTTGATTGTATATAGTTCACTTTATATAGTGATTGCTTAATAGGCATTAATAATAATAATAATAATAATAATATAGAATAATATTATTCTAATTATTGTTATGATTAATTATCATGATAATTATGATGATTATGATCATTATTGTGATTCATTAGTAGAACAATAAAGTACACTAAATTTCCTGGCCTTTAAATGTAGAAAATCACCCATTTTTAGATCAACATTATTCTTCTTGGCTTTGGGCAATCAAGGACTGAATACTCATCATACTTGAGTATTCTTTCTGGATTTCTTATGATTTCATAGATTTTTCTTCTGCTAATCCCCTGGTACCCTAAGGTCCTACTTCTTTTTGGAAAACTAATTAAATTCATTTCTTAAAGTATCTCTCCCTTAACTACTAAACTTGATTTAGTTTGTGCACCATTCTAAGTAAGAGATGCTGCTATGACTAAGCAATAACTAAGCATTGTCACATAAAATTGACACCAAGCAATCAGTCACTTCAGGACTAGGAAATAAGGAATAAACTTGACATTGAACATAAAAGAATTAAATGAACATAGAAAATGATACATCATATTGTTTTCATGGAAACATAGACAGTAAGAATTATGATGGTTCTTAAAAGTTTTTACACTAACACACATTTTGGAATATTGAAGAAGAGGGGTTTCATATGCCTCACCAGATTTGATTTTGGCATCACTTGGTCACTCAAGTATCACCAGATATAATCTGGAAACCCTTGAGTATTCAGGTTGTGGCCTCAGAGATCTTCAGTATCTCAGTGGTTGCTGGGCAATTTCTAAGTATCACGACATCCATCCTTAGGCCTTTGCAACTGGATCTATTAGCTGAGAATTGAGAATCAGGGTGGTGAACCCCATCCCTGTCTCCTGAACATCACTTGGGAGAAAAAAAGGTTCACAAATTCTTACCATGCCATAACAAAGTAATCCCAGTTTTGTACCATTTGAATCAGGATTTGTCTTTGGTTTTTCTTACCTAAGTGATGTAGGATACATTCTGGACCCAGGACTGAAGAGGTTTACAGGCTTCATCTTTCTCTCTTGATAGAAAGATGCCTAGACAAGCAAGCAAGTTTTAGCTATTTGGAGAGTAGTAGATCACGTGGAGAAGTGTACTTCACCCTAGCACTTTCAACCAAACCCATTATAAACAAACCATTCCTAATATCCTAACAACACTTTGTAGATATAAAAGAAAACGTGAATCAGAGAATAAAAATATATGCAGCTAAATCCAGGCAATGGCTGACCTACAGAACTGTGAACTTAAAACTGCTTATTGTTTTAGTCCCTGAGTTTGAGATGATTTCTCTATAACGGGAGATAACTGTTCCACTTACCAATGCATGAGTCACTGTTAAGATTCCTTCACAGGTTGTCAGCTGACTTTGATGTCAATGAAGATATTTCTTTCTCCTTCCCACATTTGCTTTTATGAATGTGGAGACTGTATTGATTCAATATATAATCAAACTTTGAATTTGATTGTTAAATTATATCACCCTTTAATGTCTTGAAAACATTAAATACATCGAGATTTAGCTATAACAAAATTAACAAAATTTGCAGCATGTTCTTATCAAATTCTACTACCATTATCCAGATTTTAAAAAGTTCTTGTCCACTATTCATTTATATTTATGATTATTTTAACCCAGTATTTTTTCAAGGTTAATATATAAAGTCAATGTTTTTAATGCCCCCCCTTAAAACAACACTTAATCTCAGGTTTTCTAACATTCTTATGACTTTTCTAATTTTTCATTTCTACCTAACACTATAGTGCCTTAAGGTGTGTCAAAAAAATGATTGGTAAGCCAAATTATGTTCCTATCCAACCAGTTCATTCTGTTCAAATCACAAATCTTTCATTATTCCTGTCCTCCTGTTATGATTTATACTTACTCAGACTTCTCTCCATCTTTTCAGAAAGGTGGACTGTCACATCTGTGATATTTTATTCTTTGGAAGAGTAAATACCTGATCATTTATTCTGTGAATTTCTGTGATGAACCTAGCAAGAATTCTGCCAGCCATAGTTATCTCCATCAATCTGTAAGCTAATTGCTTGACCTTTTCTTAAAAATGCAATTTTGTCACAATCACTGTTCTGCACACTCTGTCCCATTATAGTAATGAAAGGAAATTAAACCATACTTCCAAATATTTAAGACAGCAAAGAACAGCATGATGAAATAAAATGGCATGCCTATAGCCTGAAATTTAAATATGGCAAACTCTCTGTCTGTAGGGAATTTTTCTGTGAAATTCTTTTAGAGTAAATATTAAAGACAAAGTCTGGAGTTAAATATTGGGTTGAATTGACTCCCTAGACCTGTACCTTCCACATCATGTTTATGCAATTCTGTTTTTAAGTCAATGTCTTTATTCATCTGAAAATATCACCCAAATGCTTTATCCCATCTACAGAGGAATCAAACAAGCACTGCTCAGTGGCTCGGCATAAAGGTTTTAATCCTTCTATAGTCATCAGATGAAACTAACTGGGAGAGGTGTCAAAAGTGAAACAGTCTTAATCATTTGCCTTTTAATAACTATTTTCTGGTATAAAATTCATTTAAAATATACCATTCCTGAGCTGCAAATGCATAAGCCAAAAATCACACAGGTTAGACATTGAATACAATACAATGAAAATTATATATACATATAGAGCAAACTTGTCTTGCCTCATAGTATTCTTATTATAGCAGAGAATTTGTAGACAAGTGATATTGCGCTGAGAGACAAAAAAGTTAATTTAAACCCCATTATTTAAAAAAGAATAACTTTGATTTTTTTCCACATGGAGTTAAAATAGAAACTTAATTTTCAGCCATATAATTTTCCAACGCTTATCTATTCACACAATCATGAACAACTTTGTGATTGTCTATCTCACTGTGATTCAATTAAAAATAAATAAATAAATAAATATTTAAAAATTTTATTAAAAGGAACTCTTTTCAACTGACCCCAGTTCTGTATTCATAACAATATAGGCTCTGTGTTGCTAAGAAGGTACTAAACAAACCTCACAAAACATTAATATATTGTTCTGTGTCACTGGTCCTGTGGGAAATCAGCAAAATGTGCTGATTATGGAGCAGTGGCCTTAGAGAGTCAAATAACTTATCCTTTCCAGAGAATTTCAGCCAGAATATGAGAATAGCATGGTAGCAATTAGAAAGTATTGCAAATTGATTTACTTAAAAAGACTACTTTGGGCCCAATGAAATCAGATGTAAAATGCAATGTTTTTCATGTGTTTTGGAAGAAATTAATGTTTAATCAGTTTTTTCATCATTAATTATTGTTATTCTGACATTTTTATGTGCAATTTTGTTTTTATTTTTTCTGAAAAAATTTAACTGCTAATTTAGTACCTCCTAGTAATCTAGTTTAACGTCTCTTATGAGAAATAGAACCCACTTTAGTTGGGGTAATTTTATTATTAACTGCTACTTTTTTGTAGGACTAGGCTAAATTCTTTATTTTATCTAGGCCCTATTTATTAATTTACCAATTCACTAACCCCTCTCATCCAGACTCAGAATCTTAAGCTTTAGGGATATAAGAATATATACTTATTTCCCTAGACTAATAAGTTTCTGGACAGAATAGTTTTTATATAAATCACTACGAATTATAACTTCAATCTAAAAACAAAATTATGACTATCAACAAAAGAAAGAAAATGCAGTT